>NC_057710.1:55382373-55467144 GCF_004010195.1 Chiloscyllium plagiosum | reverse complement strand
TCCCCCACTCACCCATTGTACTCTATGCTACTCTCTCCCCACCCCCACCCTCCCCTAGCTTATCTCTCCACGCTTCAGGCTCTCTGCCTTTATTCCTGATGAAGCGCTTTTGCCCGAAACGTCGATTTTGCTGAAGCTCCTCGATGCTGCCTGAATTGCTGTGCTCTTCCAGCACCACTGATCCAGAATAACAGTCTCCAGTACAAACCCACAGAGTCCCATAGTTGCCTTGACTGTGCACCCCCACATCCTGTTTCCATTCTCCCAGTTTCTCAATCTCTGTCACATCTGTTCAGATAAAACAGTGATTTACCTGCACTACATATTCTCTGATCACAATGTGGTTTGCTCCACATGAGAGAAATGAAACACAGGCTGAGCGATCACTTTGCAAACCTACATTCTGTCTGTAAAAGTGACCGAGTTTCTGGTTGCCTGACACTTCAACACATCTAGGTGTTCCCTGGCCAACATCTCTGTCTCGGGCTTGCTTCAGCGCTCCAGTGAAATCAGTGTTAACTGGAAGAACAGCATCTTATTTTCCACTTAGAGAACCTGCAACCTTCAGCACTCGGTATCAAGTTCAATCATCTTGGGGACTGAGCACCTTCTCAAATGAGCTTCTCCCAACACCCACACCAGGCTTTGTCATCACATGGGCTACTATCACAACGAACCCAACTGTCAGCTACTAATGGATCATATGAGCAACTATTGACCCTCTCAGGCTGACCTTTACCCACTCCTTCGTCAACAACAGATGTTGTTCTCTCTTTTTGGGGTCCGTCCCGCCCTATTGTTTACTCCTCCTCCTCCTCCATCCACCCTCTCCTTGCACCCCATCTTCAGCCTATATACCAACATTTTGCTAGCTACAATCAGTTCTGAAGAAGAATCACTGAAGCATTAATTTCACTTTCTATCCTCAGATGCTGCCAGATCTGCTGAGTTTCACCAGCAACTTCTGTACTTATTTTGGTTTTCAGAAACTGCAGTTCTTTGGATTGTTAGTATTTTATTCCTTGTCTAATTTTTTTCCCCAATACTTCTTCTGAAGTCATGGACCAGTGCTTCAGTCTGAGAGCTCCCGAATGCATTGTCAAATTGGAGTTAATGCATGAATTTGAATTTCATCATCCTTTCTCCTCAATCAGCCATTCACTCTGTGATTATAAATGGAGTATGGCGGGCTCTTTGAGGCTACTGTGTCAAACCCACTGCAAAAAAAAAATCAGCACCTGAGTTATCCAAAAGAAAGTATTATCAGCTATCCCTCAGTTCCATTATGATGTCTATTCAGGGTGGTGAGCCTCTCATGTGAGCCTTTGTGTGACTGAGCAGGCCAAGTTGGAAACCTCTTGGGTCCTTTAATGTCCCCTGGAAACACAATTCATCTCATGTAACTGAGGTCAAGAAGATATGGCTCCCCTCTTCCAAGCATTTCCAGTTAGCTTAGCACCAGGCCAAACCAAATAATTAGTAACGCTTATATCATGATAACAGGGTGTTACAATATGCTGTGGCTGAGGCAAATATCACATTGAGGAGCTAATTTTATGTACTATTTCTAATGTCTGGATGCATTTGGCTGCATTTCAATTTATTTAATAAATTGGTAGTTCAGTGTGGAATTTTATTGCTTGATGTTTATATTTCTGCTCGCAGCTCTGCTCCAAAATATGAGACATGGTTATTTTCATAAGAATACTCATAACTTGTGTAAAGATGATGACAAGATTTAAAATTATGGAAGGGGACAGATTTGAAGCTTTGAATTGGTGTTCACTGTAAGCATCTTTTCCCTGCATACTTATATCTGTGTATTGCTTAGCGGGTAGGAAGATTTTATTTACATTTTCTGACTGATGGTGCCCCCAAAGGTAATGTGGCTGTCTGGAGATAATTGAGAATGTGCCAACAACTGGCTGAATAAGTTCCGCAGGTAATTGTCAAGATAGCACTGACTTGAATTTCTTTGTGCCTGGCACCGACCTGCCAGCATCCCATGGCCTTCGTCACATTAATTTGTCCTCTTTCATCACCAAATCCTTTCCAGCACCCAACTGACCCCAGAGCTGTACACTCACTCTGATGACTCATGCTGGAATACAGTCCCAATGATTCTCATCACTGCATTAGGAAACTCACTAATACATTGTTCTTGTGGACAAATGGGTGCAAAAAAGAAGCGTAAGAGTCACCAGTGCCAGACCAGCAGGACTTCTACTTGTACGAGAAGCAATTTTAAATGGTACTCAAAACTTAATATAGAAAATCCCTTCACAAAGACTTTAATTCCAGATGAAAAGCTTATGCCTGAAACCTTAATTCCTCTGTTCCTTGGATGCCACCTGACCTGCTGTGCTTTTTCAGCACCACACTTTTCAACTTTAATTCCTGTATGTCTAGTTTGTGATGTTGATCATCATATTCTGATTAATATTGCCAGATACCCCAGGGACCATCATAATATGTTTCTCAGAGTAAATATTGCTCCCGCATCTAGGACATTACTTAAACAATGGAACAGCCTATCACAAATCTACTCCGGTAGTAGCTCACATGTTAAATACTTAACATTCTCAACCCATTTCAATAATCTATCCACAATCGACCATCAACTATCTCTTTCTCTGCTGATCGTTTTCTCTCTGTGTGGGCTCCAACTTTCCCTATCCGCTCACCTTTTCTCCCTACCAGCACCCTCCCCCCTCCACCAGCAGAAAGTCACTACCATATTTTCCTATCTGCTATCAATTCTAAAGAAGGATCACTGGACTTGAAAGGTTAACTCTGTTTTTCTTTCTCCACAGATAGATGTGCTGTATTTCAGCAGCAGTTTCTGCTTTTTGTTTGTTAAATTCTGAATGCCTTTATACTAGGTATTTTAGGTCAAAGTAGATAATTAAAATGCTTGTTAGGCCTCATAAACATACTATTAGGCAACCTTTGCAAAATTTGTCAGTGGAGTTTGGAGGCAATTGTTGAGATTTGCCTTGCTCAGGATTCTTTTCAGAGCTTCGGTGGCTGCAAACTCCAGGTCACTGGTTATATTCATTTTGCAAATTATTCATGCTGTGGAGCCAGAGGGAATGGGATTTATATACTGAACTTGCTGAGCACTGAACCTGCTGACAATATGATCCCAAGTTCCCTAATTGCATACGTCCAGAGGTCATAGGCATAGTATGAGAATTTTGTGGACCTGCCAAGCTTCAGGCTCCACAAGTGACTCAGCTGTAAAGGGAGTGAGGAAGGAATAACAACAGTGATAGAGGATTCTTTAGTCAGGAGATCGGATTGGTGTCGCTGTGGCTGAAAATGTGACTTTGGGATAGGATCAGGGATATCTCTGGCTACAAGGCATCTTGAAACAGCTGGGTGATGAGTTATAGATTGTGGTACATGTAGGTACCAATAATATGGACACAGTGAGGAATGAGGTCTTGCATCAAGAATTAGGTCATTGCATATATTTAAGATGGTGATAGGTTCTTGATTGTAAAGGGGATCAAGGGTTATGGGGAGTGTGGGAAAATGGGGTTGAGAAACTTATCAACCATGATTGAATAGTGGAACAGACTTGATGGGCTGAATGGCCTAATTTCTGCTCCTGTGTCTTATGGTCTCATGGACTTAATTTAGGGAGCGAGGCAGTAGATTAAAAAGCAGGACCCCAATAGTTTTAATCTCTGGATTACTCCTGATGACACGTGCTAGTGAGTTTAGAAAGAAAAAAACAGGACAAATTAATGCATGGTTCAAGAGTTGGTGTGAGGGGGTGGTTTTAGATTCCTGGATCATTGGGACCATTTTTGGGAAGGTGGAACATGTACGAACAGAACGGTCCACATCTAGGACCTACATCCTTGCAGGTAGGTTTGATAGTGCTATTGGGAAGAGTTTAAGCTAATCTGGCAGGGAGTTGGGGCACAAATCACAGAAACAGAGACACATCATACTACAGCAAAGGAAGCAAGTCACAGTGAGGTCAGCTATGTTGAGTCTCGCGAGTAAGATGAGACTGGATGGCCTTTACTTTAATGCGAGGAGTGGAATAGGTGAGACTGATGAGTTAAAGGCATGGATTGAGCCATTGAATTGTGATATTGTTACCATCACAGAAATATGATTGAGGGAAGGACTGGATTGGCAACTCAACATTTCGGGGTATAGTATATTTAGGTGAACAGAGGAGGGTGTGTAAAGGGTGGTGGTGTAGCACTATTAATTAAGGAGTCAATTACACAATAAGGAGAGATAATATCTTGGAAGGGTCCTCAAACAAAACTTTGTAAGGGGGCAGCAACTTTACTGGGAATGTATTATAGGCCCTCAAAGAGTCAGCAGGAAATAGAGGAGCTAAGATGTAGACAGTTCACAGAGGTGTGTATGAGTAATAATCATGCAAGAGTAACAATAGGAGGGGATTTCAACTTTCCCAACATAATCTGGGATAGCCATCGTATTAAGAGTTTGAAGGAGGTGGATTTCTTGAAATGTATCTCGGGCAGTTTTTTGTATCAATACATAGAAGGCCCAACAAGGGACGTCGCAGTTCTGGATCTGGTTCTGGGGAAAGGAGCCGGACAAGTGTTCGATGTGACAGTGAGAGATCATGTAGGCGATAGCGATTACAATGCGGTACAGTTTAAATTCATTCTGGACAAGGAAAAAGATAACTTGCATGGGTTTGGAGAAGGGCATATTTTATTAAAATAAAGCAGGATCTGATCACAGTAGACTGGGAACAGCTCCTCGCGGTTAAGTGTACAGCAGAGCAGTGAGGGGCATTCAAAAATGGCTGGGGAGAGTACACGTCCAACATGTACTCTTTAGAGGGAAATGTAGGAGCAATAAGTTTGGAGGATCCTGGATAATCGAGAACAATTCAGGACTGGATAAGGAAGAACAGTTGCAAGTTTTTATCATGTCCGCAGGGAGCAATTCAGCTGTGACCTGAGGGGATTACAGGAAGTGCAGGAGGAAACTAAGGAAAGCAATTAGAAGAACAAAAAAGGGCATGAAAAAGGACTTGTGAATTGGATTAAGGAGAATCCTAAAATACTTTATAAGTGCATTAAAGGGAAGAGGTTAACCAAGGGAAGAGTAGAGCCCGTTAGGGACCAATGAGGATATTGGAAGGATGTTGAATGCATACTTCTCTTTGGTCTTCACACTGGAAAGGAGAATACATGTACAGAATTCAGGAAAAGAGACTGTGAGGAACTTGCACAGTTTGACACAGGACATTGAGAGGTATTGGAGGCTCTGTTGGGCTTAAGAACAGCCCTGGCCCAGGTAGATTGTTTCCCCAGCTGCTGTGGGAGGTGAGGGAGGAAATTGCAGGAGATCTGACATAAATTTTAAATTCCTCTCTGGCCACAGGTGAAAGTGCCAGAGGAGGATGGCAAATATGGTTCCACCTTTTCAGACAGATGGTATAGATGAACCTGGAAATTATAGACTGGTGAGTCTCATGTCAGTGGTAGGAAAAATATTGGAGAAAATTCTGAAGAACCAAATTAATATCTAAGTGGAAAGGCATGGATTAATTAGAAACAGTCAGAATGGCTTTGTCAGAGGGTGGTCATGCCTAACAAACTTGTAAGCACTTTTTGAAAATATGATCAAATTTGTGGATGAGGGAAGTTCAGTTGATGTGGATTTATTGTTTATGTGGATTTTAGCAAAGCTTTAGACAAGGTCCTACATGGGCAACTGATTGAGAAGATGAAATTCATGGACACTTGGCCAAATGGGTCAGAAACTGGCTTAGTGTTCAGACACAAAGGGGTGTGGGAGCAGGCTGTTTGAGTGACTGGAGCCTGGTGTCCAACAGTAATCCACAAGGATCAGTATTAGGGACCCTTATAATAATGTGGATTAAAATGTCGAGGGAGTGTTAAGCAAATTTACAGATGACACCAAGATTAGTAGAACAGTTAATAGCAAAGAAGATGGTTGTAGGTTACAAGAAGGTATAAATGGGATGGTGAGCTGGACAGAGCAGTGGCAGATACTGTCTAATCCTGATGAGTGTGAGGTGATGCACTTTGGAAGAATAAATAAGATGAGGGAGTATTTAATGAATGACAGGACACTGGGTAGCTTAGAGGAGCAGAGGGATTTTGGGGTAATTATTCACAGATCCCTGAAATTTGCAGAGCACGTGAATAGGATTGTTAAGGTATGTGGGACACTTGCTTTCATCAGTCATGGCATAGAGTATACGAGCAAGGAGATAATGATGAAGTTTTGCAGTGTTGGTCAGGCTACTGCTGGAATACTGTCTCCTTACAACAGGAATGATCTGATCACAGTAGAGGGAGTACAGAGGAGATTCACCTGGATGTTGCCTGGGATGAAGAAACTGAGCTATAAGGAGAGATTAGACAGGCTTGGATTGTTTTCTTTAGAGCAGAAAAGACTGAGGGGATATGTATAAGATTATGAAGGGGATGGACCGGGTGAATAGAGAACAACTGTTTCCCTTGGTTGAGGAGTCAATCACAAGAAGGCATAGTTTTAAGGTAAGGAGCAGGAGATTCAGAAGGGATTTGGGGAAAAAAACTTCACTCAGCAGATCGTGGGAATCTTCAATGCACTGCCTGGGAAGGTAGTGGAAGCTGGAAAGCCTACAATCTTTAAAAAAAAAATTGGATGAGTACTTCAAATATCACAACATTCAAGGATATGGGACAAATTGGGATTAGCATACTTTTAGTTGTAGTTATGTTGGTGTAATCATAATGAGCCAAAGGGCATTTTCTGCACTGTATGAATCTGAGTCTGTGTTACTAAAATACCATGGACAAAATTGACTGAGTTTTATGAGGCAAAGCAACTATTAGGATCATCTTCGTACAATAGAAGTCAGAAACATTATGTCGAAAGAGTATTGAATGTTTGCAAACTAATTTCAAACTCAGAGATACTTTTTTTTGGGGTGAGATTGACTCCTGGCAGCATTCCCTCTCAAGGGTCTATTCGAAGTAGTTGTACAAATAAGAAAGACGAAAGAGGAGCTGACCAAAGCTGGATGTGATGAAATATGATCACATTATTAGACAAACTAAAATCTTTTTCATTTTACTCTTAGGAAATGGCTCGTGGAAACAAGGAGATAAATTTGATGTTGAAGCCAAAGCAGCGTACCAGTCGCTTCAAACTGTGACTCTACTGAGGTCAGCAAAGCCAGAGTTTTACAAGTTTGCCGCTGACATGAAAAATCGATCACGTCATCGGTACAATTTGAGTCCTGAAGATGACAATGGTGTAAGTCTGCCATATAATTTAAAAAAGCACCACCTTATATTTGGAAATTTCAGATCAGGCGCTCTTAAACTTGGGAGGTGGAGTTCAAGGGAAGGATTGACTGCAGGTTGACTTTGATCATTCTCAATGAAAGAAAACAACATCAAAGTAGAAGATTGATCACATTTGACAGCTTTCTGTTCATAAGTCACTTTGTTACAGGGCCATGGACGGTTTACTTCAGACACAATTTAAATGTGACATAGAATATGTGGCAGATGAGGAAACCATGCTAATTGATTTTGTTAATTGTGTAAAGTTAAAAATATTTTATCATTGTAATCCTGAAAGGGAGTTGATAGAGTGAATGGTGTTCAATTGTGCATTACCATTCTAAGTTTCCAATTTCTTGTTCCTGAGAGGAAACTTTACCTGTCTGAAATGCCAGATGTTCATTATATTTTCCCAGCAAACAAAGGCTCCAATTTCTTACTCGGATGGAGAGTGCAAAAATGCCAGCATGTTTTCAGAATTGCAATTGCTCTCTACCCACCCTTCACAACCGCTACACGGTCCCGACTTCTCTCAGTTTCATTGGGGGTGGGGCAGATCATAGTCCATGTCTGTGTGGCTCCTGGAGGCAGCTGTCTGTATGAATGATCTGCTCCTGCTTCCACCGAAATCGGGTTCTGGTATCCCTGGTGACTGGAAGCTGGTGTGTGTAGATTAGACCAAGTACGAGCAAGTACTGTATCACTATGTAGCTTTTAGACAGCCGGGGTGCCCCTTTGGAAAGCTGAATACACTTGCAGATAAAATCCCAGGACATCTTGGTGGTAGGGATCAGGATTCCTTTGGGGTTGTGACAAGGAAAGGATCTTGCATCCTTTTTGGGGTGGTGACGATTACGTGTAAATGTTTCTTTTTGAAACTGTGCAACTTGTCAAGAACTACCAATAACCATCAAAACATTTTGATCTGTCGAGGTGTCAACATGTGTCAAGAAATGTCATTCCATCAAAAAGTGTCCAGAAGTCTTAAAGTATGAGCTTACCACTGACCAGAAGGTGAACTGGAGCAGCCATCAAAAACACTGCAGCTACAGGAGCAGATCAGAGGCTTTGAATATTTCACCTCCTGACTCCTCAAAGCCTGTCCACTATCTAAAGGCACAAGTCAGGAGTGTGATGGAATACTGTACACTTACCTGGACAGGTATAGCTTCAATAATACTCAAGAAGATTTAGTGGGCTACAGAAATAGGGCTGGAAAATTGGACTAGCTGGGTAGCTCCTTCAGGAGTGAGTGCAGACATGTTGGGCTGAATGGTCTCCTTCTATATTGTGAAAGTCTATGATTCTAAGCTTGACACCATTCAGGGCAAAGCAGACTGTTTAGAGTGGTTCCACATCCACAAACTCCTTCCACCACCAATGTATTGTGACAGCAGTGTCTACCATCTACAATGTACACTTCAATAACTCATCAAGGCATCTTTTACACAGACACTCCAAACTGTCCAGCATCCACCACTTAGACGGACAATGGCAGCAGATGCATGGAGTCACCACCATCTGCAAGTTCACCTCAAAGCCAGATATTACCTTCACTTGGAATTATGTCAATGATTTCTTCAGTGTCTCCTGAACAAAATCCTGGAACACCTTCCCTAACAGTACTGTTGATATACCTACACCACTTGAACTGCAATGGTTCAAGATTTCAGTTCATAAATAGGACAATTAGAGATGGCAATAAATGCTGTTAAAGTCAGCAAGGCTCACATCCTATGAATGAATTTACAAAAAAAAAGGAATGACAGTGCTTCTCTCAATAGCGTTTAGTCTGTAACTGAAATTTAAATACTAGATATGTATTGTTTCAAAAATGCAATTTGGTGAAACTTCCTGCTTGTGCTAAGATTCTAAATCAAACAGATTATGGGTTAAGGTAAGTCTTAGTCCAGGTCTAAGCGCTTAAACCAACTCAACTTTCTGGTGAAGGATTGGAAAAACATGATATTGTCTGAATTATCATCTTTTAGATAAATTAGTTTGAGGAGGTTTTTTTTCTGTTACAGCGAATGTGTAAGATCCCATGACAGAATTTGATGAAGTGAAGTGGTGTTTTTCATTGAGGAATATGATAAGTAGCTATGCTGACCATTCTGAGGAAGCGAGCATTGTAATGGACCTCTGAAACCTGCTTCTGCAAAGCCAAAAGTCTGTCAAGTGTACTTCAGTGACCCAGAAACCAGAGGTCTCCTCAAACTTTCAGTTTATGAAGCAGAGGATTTGTTGTTTTAAGCCTGTGAACAAAAACGTCGATATTCTATCCCAACACTGACAAAAGTTAAATTCTGAATTCTCAAAATGAACAGTGAATTACAAAGAAAACTAGTTGAACACTGAGAAAACAAATATATGGGTTGGCCTTTGTGTTTCACATTGTGCTGAGGAAAGTGGAATGGAAACTGACGGTTTTACTCCCAGGCCTGATATCAATCAGTTGGCCATATTGTGTAATATTCTCTGGTCAATTGTTACCCTTAGGATGTTGATAGTGGGGGGATTCTGTGATAGTCATGCCAATGATTGTCAGGGAATAAACATTAGATTCTCTCTTGTTGGTGATGGTCATTGCCTGACACTCGTATGGTATGAACGTTTCTTTTTGTGCCATTTATTAGCCCAAGCCTGGATATTGTCCAGGTCTTGTTGCATTTGAACATGAACTGTTTCAGTATCTGAGGAGTCATGAATGAGCTCATGATGGAGAGAAGCAAGTGAAGGTCGTTGGGCCTAGGAGACCTTTTAAAATCAAATCATGAGGGTCATAGTAAAGGTGACTAACCAAAGTCTTTAACCCTAGAGTAGGGTAATGCAAAACTAGAGGACATAAGTTTAAGGTGAGACTGGAAGGATTTAAATGGGACCTCTTTTTACATTGGGCCATGTATATATGGACTGAGCTGCCAGAGGAAGTGGTAGAGGTGGGCACAATTACAATATTTAAAAGACATTTGGACAGGTACATGGATAGGAAGGGTTTAGAGAGATATGGGCCAAATGCAGGCAAGTGGGACTAGTTCAGTTTAAGAAACCTCCTGGGTCAGCATAGACAAGTTGGGCCAAAGGGTTTGTCTCCATGTCCAGGAATGTTATTACCCACCTCTGGAGCAGGTGGGACTTGCTGTCTGGAGCAGGTGGGATTTGAGTCTCCTGGCTGAGGTAGGGGCATTATCACTATGCCACAGGAGACCTAAAGAAACTGTATTTACACACAGCCCATCACACAGAGATCGTCAGGAAACTGAAACCTAGTCTTCTGTATTGCCAGGCAGAACTACTAAACAGAGCAAAAGTGAGGACTGCAGATGCTGGAGATCAGAGTCTAGATCAGAGTGGTGTTGGAAAAGCACAGCAGGTCAGGCAGCATCCGAGGTAGCAGGAAAATTGACATTTTGGGCAAAACCCTTCATCAGGAATGAAGGCCTGAAGAACTACTAAATATTAACATCAAAATAATTTTCCTTTGTGCTAAGTATGACTCCACCCAGTGGACAGTTGCCTTAATTCACATTGACTTCAGTTTTGTCAGGGCTTCTTGATGTCACAGTGTCAAATGCAGCCTTTATGTCAGCAGCAGTCACTGCCATCTTACCTCTTGAGCTCAGCTCTTCTGTCCGTACTTGAACCAAGGCTTAATATGACCTAAAACAAAGTGGTGCTGGTGGAACACAAACTGATCATCAGAAAGCAGGTTATTGCTATGTAAGTATCATTTGATAAAACTGTTGAAGGGCAGCTTTCTTCATTTGCTGATTATCAGTAGAAGACTATTAGGGCAATAATTAGTCAAACTACATTTGTTCTGCTTTAGCTGGCAATTTTCCACATTGTCAGGTGGATACCAGTTGTATTAAAACATAAAGATGTTTCTTGACATCATGTGAAATGAGTTGAATTGACTAATGATTGGCATCTGTGATTCTGGGGATCTAAGAAGGAGCCCCAGATGAATCATCCATTTGACATTTCTGACTGAAGATGACCTTAATTCTTCAGCAGTGGACTGATATGCTGACTTCTGGCCTTATTCAGAATGGGAACTTCCTCCTATTAGTTTATTAACTGTTCATCTCAATCCATGACTGAGTCATGAGTGTAGAAGACTGCAGAGCATCAATCTGCTCGATTCAGTGTGGAATCACTTAACTCTGACGATAACTTTCTGCTCTTGTTGGTTAGCATTCAGGTAGTCCTGTAGTCCTTTCTGAGCAACACATCTTGTGCTATATAGTTTGATGACACCACTTCTGACAGCCTGAAGAGTGGACTGAAACCGGAACTGTCCTGGCTGCAATCTTATTAGGTACTTTCATTTCCATGATCTTGACCTTTGACCTATGGAAGGTTTTCACCTGCATGCTGGTTCAGATGGCAATTTTGATAAACAGTTCAGACTGCAAACGAGGACAAAAATACAGCATGTCGTGATCAGAGGTTCCTCTACACTGATGATTAATTGCTCACACTGGAACTCAACAATGAAGACTTGTGAATTGTCTCTCCCATGGTTGTAATATGTTCTCTGTTACCATAAGTGTTTACAAAATATGTTTATGGCCCAAGGTGTCACAGTGCTGCCCTTGATTGCTCTAAATATAATCCTGCTGTAAGTGGTTCACAGATTCTGCTCCATGCTGACTGTCTTATGATTTAAGGTGCCAATTCATACAATAAGCAAAGCAGCCACGCCCTTTTGGACGACGAATGAAGCATGCACCTAAAAGTATCAGGTTGCCTCTAGCACCGCAAAGCTGATTTACAAGGCTTGTGTTCAAAGCACCTTTGTAGTGTGACTGTGAGAGGTGGATAACTCTCAGCTATTAAGAAAAGAAGCTTAACAATTACCATTCTGCTGTTTTTAGTCCATTCTGGGCACTTCAACCGCGGGCAAAATCAAGAATGCAGCAGTGTTATTGAAAGCAAATCTTGAAGTTATGTAGCCACTCGTCAGCCAGAAGGGCCTTTGCTAGCTCAGGCACACTCGGAGGATGAAAGCTGGTCATGTACCTAAAAAAACCTCCTGTGTGGCGAGGTCACCAGAACCAGATAACCACTAAGATGCGCATATTTCCACTTCCCAGGATGCTTGCATTTCTGAGGGGAAGGCCATAAGCACCAATTTTCACCCCTGGGAGACCCAAGTTGTGGACAGATGCTAATGGTGACACTACCTGTGGGTCAGTGTGTGACACCATGACAGTCAGTGGGCAACAGTTACCAACACCAATAACAACACCAGGACACCTGATAATCAGTTCATATATGGCATGTGAGGCAAAATCTGCCTTTCACACATTGATCTTTTCAGCCATCAGATAAAGTGCACCATTTGAGCTACCTTAACTGATTTGATTTGCTTGTGCAGACACAACTGGCTGAATGGCCTCCTGTGCTGCACCAATTCTGTATAGGTCTACCATCTTATATAGGTGGAACAACGACAAGGAGTCCTGTGCTGTAGATGCACAGGTTGACACACCAGTTTTAACTATGCCTGGTGTAGCTACCAGCAGACTGTCTCGCACTCTTTATTGAACCAGGGTTGATCCCCAGCTTGGTTGTAAAGTTGAGTGAAGGATATATCGGGCAGAAGGTTACAGATTGTGGTTGAGTAAAATTCTGTTGCTGATGAGGCCCACATTGCCTCATGAATGCCCTGTCTTGATTTGTTCAAAGTCTGTCCTACTTAGCGTGCTGATAACGCGATGAAAAGGACCCTCAGTGTGATGACAGGCCTTTGTTTCGACAATTTCTGTGTGATTGCCACTCCCATCTATACGGCTATGGATCGTCCACTCCTGGTACGTTGGTGAAGGTGTGGTCAGGTAGTTTTTTCCATGCCTTTGTTTTCCCCACTGCCATCTGTGGACCCAGTCTCACTGCTGTGTCCTTTAGGCCTCAGCCAGCTCAGTCAGTTTGTCTATCATCAGAGGATTTTAAAGTCTGCAGCACTTCTCCTTCTACTGAAGTCTGCTGAAATTTCACGTTTTCCCCTGTGGCAGCACCTTTAAACAGTGGATCTTCTCTCAGTATTACCTTTCCCCTTACCATCAAATGTGAAAAATACAAGTTAATTGTTATCCAGTCTCTGCTGTTTGATGAGGTTCATCTTTTCTCTCCTTATTAACTATTGCAGTTTGAGGAATTGGATGATGTGATGGAATAATGGAGCAGGGTTGATGTGGTAAATGGCTTCTCCTGCTCCTGTTTGTTACTGGGCTGGAGTTTAAACTTCTCTGCTGGCATGTTTGGAGATGTGTTTGTTATCATTTAACAGGAATTGGGCTTGATCTATCCTAGTGGTATCCACAGGGTATACAAGAGCATTGCAGCTCATCTGATCAAACAGAAGGGTTTGGTCTGTTATAACTCAGAGAAATAAATCAAGCAATCTAATAATTCAGTTTGTGAAATGAGCTAACATCCCAGTGCTGTTCCTTTACTGTAACTGAGGATGAGCAGCGACATTTGATTTGTAACTTTGTGTTAATTCAACAGATTCAATGCCAGAAGTAAATACATGAAAGAAAACAATATGCTAAGAATCAATTAAGACCATTTAATCTGTGCATTCATATTACCCTGTGGATAAATAAGTAGTGGTACAGTTTTACTCAACCACAATTTGTAACCTTCTGCCCTGACATATCCCTCACTCAACTTTACAATCAAGCCGGGAATCAACCTTTGTGCCATCCATTTCATTTCAATTAGATTTAAAAACATTTAAAAATCCAGATGGAGGGAGCCTGTGACTGCCTGCAGCTCTGTAGCTGACGCATGATCATTACAATTACATCAGAATTATTAAATATATCCTTCACTTACCTAACATCCCACAGATATCACGATGCAGCTTTCTTCCTGAAACACATGTAGGAGTTAAAATATCCAAAATGTTTCTCTTTCTGCCCAGTGTTGTAAAGAAATTAAATGCTTCAGAACTCAAATTTCAGGCCAAAGTTGCATGTTTATTATTCGGAGAGGGCCTGATCTGGGTTCAGGAATCCACTCCCAGCCGTGTTCTGATCCTGTGATGCTATTTTGAAATGTAAATATCCTAAATGTTCCATGGGAAAACACGGTGTTGGTATGGAACATTGGCAGGGGGCAGGAGCTGCCTGCAGAGCATTAACATTTACTCTGAGCCTCCAGCTTTGCTGTTGATCTCTGGCCAGTCCCAGCAGTGTCCATTGCTCCCAGTAGCACTGATGGTAATGAAGATCTGCCAACCATTTGATTGACTAACAGCTCCTGGCGGTTTAGATCCCATTCTTAACGCCCCAGAAGCAGAGCGTTAACTGCCCAACATGCTTTTAATCCCAACAGGATTTTCACAAATGACCACATGGGTTTGTCACTGGTTTTCTGGCTGGTGGGTGGCACAGTATCATGACCATTACATTTGCTCATGGTGTCTAATCTGTGCAAGACATTAAACTAATGCCTGGTGATCTGCCTAACTAAAACAGTTTGAGGAATTTATATAGGTGTTTTCTGTGCACCCCTCCAATAGCAGCAGAGAGATGGAAGAACAGATAAAAGGTGTAGGTGTAACAGTTGTTGTTATGGGTGACTTCAACTTCCCCAATATTGATTGGAACCTCCTTAGTGCAGATGGTCTGAATGGAGCCGAGTTTGTCAGCTGTGTCCAGGAAGAATTATTGACTCAATATGTAGATAGGCTGACGAGAGGGAAAGCCATATTGCATTGGATGCTAGGCAACGAGCCAGGCCAGGTGTCAGATCTCTCGGTGGGAGACCATTGTGGTGACAGTGACCACAACTGCCTCACATTTACCATAGCCAGGGACAGTGATAGGAGCAGACGGTATGGGATGTTATTTAATTGGGGAATGGGGAAATTATACTGCTATTAGCCAGGAGTTGTGGAGTATAAATTGGGAACAATTGTTCGATGGGAAATGCACAACAGAAATGTGGAGGCTGTTTAAGGAGCACTTGTTGTGAGTGTTGGATAAATTTGTCCCACTGAGACAGGCAAAGAATGGTAAGGTGAAGGAGCTTTGGATGCCAAGAGAAGAAGAGCTTCTCATGAAGAGGAAGAAGGAAGCTTATTTAAGGTTGAGATAAGCAAGGATTTGGCACAGCTTTAGAGGATTACAGGGTTGCTAGGAAAGAGCTCAAAAATGGACTGAGAAGAACTAGGAGGGGGCACGATAAAGCCTTGGCGGGAAGAATTAGGGAAAACCCAAGGCATTCTATACTTAACGTAAGGAATAAGAGAATGATCAGAGACAGAGTAGGGCTGATCAGGGATAGTTGAGGGAACCTGTGTCTGGAGTCTGAAGTGGTAGGGGAGGCCCTAATTGAGTTTTTGTTTACTTCAATATTCACGAGAGAGAGGGACCTTGTTGATAGTGAGAACACTGTGGACCAGGTTAATAGGTTTGAATAGATCGATCGATCGAACAGAAGGAAGTGGATATGCTGGAAATTCTGGGAAGCATCTGGATAGATAGGTCTCCAGGACCAGATGGGAAATGAGGAATGAGATTGCTGCTCCTCTGCCGATGATCTTTGCATCCTCACTCTCCACGGGAGAAATACTGGATGATTGGAGGGAGGTGAATGTTGTTCCTCTGTTCAACAAAGGGTTACTGAAATCCCTGGGACTTACAGACCAGTCAGTCTTATGTTTGTGGTAAGAGATGGAAATGTGTTGCTGGAAAAGCGCAGCAGGTCAGGCAGCATCTAGGGAACAGGAGAATCGATGTTTCGGGCATTAGCCCTTCTTCAGGAATGCCCGAAACGTCGATTCTCCTGTTCCCTAGATGCTGCCTGACCTGCTGCGCTTTTCCAGCAACACATTTCCATCTCTGATCTCCAGCATCTGCAGACCTCACTTTCTCCTTATGTTTGTGGTAAGTAAGGTACTAGAAAGGATTCAGAAATATAGGATTTATGACTATTTGGAAAAAGGTAGTTTGATTAAAGATAATCAGCTTTGTGAGGGACAGATTATGCCTCACAAGCCTTATTGAGTTCTTTGAAGATATGATGAGTCAAGTTGATGAAAGCCGAGTAGTGGATGTGCTGTTTATGGATTTCAGTAAGGTATTTGATAAGGTTCCCCACGGTAGGCTCATTCAGAAATTTAGGAACTATGGGATCCAGGGAAATTTGGCTGTCTGGATACAGAAGACAGCGAGTGGTAGTGGATGGAAAGTTTTCCGCCTGGAGGTCGGTGACCAGTGGTGTCCCACGGGGATCTGTTCTTGGGCCTCTGCTCTTTGTAGTTTTTATAAATGACTTTGATGACGAAGTGGGAGGGTGGGTTGGTGGGTTGGTAAGTTTGCTGATGACACAAAGGTCGGTGGTGTTGTAGATAGTGTCGAGGGATGTTGCAGGCTACAGGATGCAGAGCTGGGCTGAGAAGTGGCAGATGGAGTTCAATCTGGATAAATGCGAAATGATTCATTGTAGAAGGTCAGGTTTGAATACTGAATGGAGGGTTAAAGACAAGATTTTTAGCAATGTGGAGGAACAGTGGGATCTTGGGGTCCATATACATAGATCCCTCAAAGTTGTCACTCAAGTTGATAGGGTTGTTAAGAAGGCATATAGTGTTTTGGCTTTCATTAACAGGGGGATTGAGTTTAACAGCCGTGAGGTTTAGCTGCAGCTCTATAAAATCCTGGTTAGACCACACTTGAATATTGTGTCCAGTTCTGGTCGCCTCATTATAGAAAGCTTTAGAGAGGGTGCAGACAAGATTTACCAGGATGCTGCTTGAATTGAAGAGCATATCTTATGAAGAGAGGTTGAGTGAGTTAGGGCTTTTCACACTGGAAAAAAAGGAAAAGAGATGACCTGATAGAGGTGTACAAGGTCATGAGAGGCATAGATAGAGTGGATAGCCAGAGACTTTTCCCCAGGACAGAAATGGCTGTTAGGAGGGGTCATAATTTTAAACTGATTGGAGAAAGATTTAAGGGAGATGTCAGATGTAGGTTCTTTGCGCAGAGAATGGTGGGTGCATGAAATGCACTGCCTGCATGTGGTCATAGAGTCAGAGACATTAGGAACATTTAAGTGACTGCTAGACAAGCACATGGTCAGCAGTAAGTTGAGGGGTGTGTAGGTTGGGTTGCTCTTAGATTACGGTAAATGCTCGGCACAACATTGTGGGCCAAAAGGCCTGTACTGTGCTGTATGTTCTGTGTTCTCATTTGTTATCAACTTATCTGGTACACTCCCCAAACCACATTTCAAGCATCAGTCTCAGTTCCAGGAAATGAAAAACAAAGGGTACCAACTTTGAACATCTGTTTTGTGCTTCAAAAAGGCCAACTGTTTAAAATAACTGGGTGTGCATTGATGCAGTGGTCCACCTGATGTCATATTCAAGCAAATAGGTGAATAACCCGCTGTAGGAAAGGCAAGAGAAACAGTTTGCTTTTGAATGAACACACCTGAGACATAAGAAATATCTGACAATTAATTATATGGAAAAGCTAATATGGTGTGATATGAATGAAATCTGGTAAAATATTACAGAGACAGATATCTTCAGCAGGTACACTCTGGGATGGAAATAGGTCATTGCTCGGCAGACGTTGCAGCTTGCAACTGAGAAACGCATGCTGGACCTCATCTGGCCGTCCCAGGATCAGCAACGAACAGAGACAGAAAGGAGACAAGTAGTCAGGGCACCCTCACCCAAGTGTCACCTGGATTCATGAGGTCGGGAAATATGTGACCAATTCATACTGAGGCAAGAGTTGTTTCGGCCAGTGATGCAGCATTCCACTGCCTTGACACCTAATTTGTGAGAGTTACTGGAGTGTCTAGCAACAGTTCAACAATGCCCAGTTTGTTTTCAGCAGAGTGACAGTGAAAAGTGGAAAACTAATTGCTCAGTTGAGTCACTTTTGATAATCACGCATCGAATTTTACTATACTCCCTACTCTTGAATGAAAAAAAATTACCAGTCAAAGCAAAAGGCTAGAAGCAAGTACTGATAATGTATTAATAATTCAGAGTCTAAAATGCATGGAGTGGTATGAGTCTAGAATTTTCCATCATACTAACCAAGCCTGGATTTTAACAAGTGGTGTTACCATGATGAGCCATGCAACATATTATACTATTCATATGCAGAGAGGAGAACAGTCACATGATGGAATGGCATTGTATTGACAAGCATGTTTCATATTACAAATTTACACATCTGTAAACATACATATATTACACGTGTTTATGAGGCCTACATGTGTATACAAAGAAGTCTTAAATATATGCCAAAGGGTGTTAAAGTCTGTGGAATTCAGAGACTGAGGAAGAGACTGTATTTGTGCAAGCACTTAACTAGGTGAGTCGTTGATGTTTGTTGTACTGAAGTTGTTGAGATTCAAGAGAAGTTTGGTGACTTTCTGACAGGAAGTCAGGAATGTCACAGGGCCAATCAGTCGAAGGCCACTCTGCATATCTCCCAGTTGCTATGACAAAGCTCTGAATTTAGTTTTGCATATTATCTGCCTTGACAGAGAAGTTACACATTGGAAAAGAGTGTGGGAGAAGGCATTAATTAGGAAAGTAACCAATTTGCAAAAAGAGTAAGGTTTAGTTTTATGTGATTCCATACCTGGTGCACCTGCTTGTCTGCCTTAGGTTGTATATCAGAGTTTATAGTAAACATTCCTAACAATTCTTTATTTAAAACTAAAACTGCAAACTGGAAAATTTGGAGAAATGAAATTTGAATTCATTTGCCATTTGCCTTTGAAAATCTGACCTGACCATCCATTAATTGTATTCCATGTTAGAAGCGCCGATTCACCAACTTGAGTAAAATCAAGGAGTTTTTATGGTGTTCTAACTGGCTTTCCTCTTTTGGTCCACACCACAAAAAGTCGATGAATTGGTCTTCCATATCATACCTCTCTGCATGATCTTGCTGTGCTCAAAATGGCTGTAATTTCTGCACTTACTTCAGCTGCATTTAATATCCGAGGAGGTCGCAGTATTGATAATTTTTACAATTGAGTGCTCGCTAGGTCATTTCAGAGTACATTAAATGTCAACCATATAGTCTTAGGGCATCAGTTTTAAGTAGACTAGAACAGATAAAAATGGCAAACATCATTAGTGAACCAATTGGTTTTATGTAATAATCCAGCAGCTCTCATGGTCATTATTTTCAGGTATTAGTCATATTAAATGACCATATTGGCTCAACTCAGTTTCATAGTTTCCACTGGTGATGTCTGAAATCTTAAAATCTAGTTCATTTGTCATACTTTACCATTGATCTGTGGCCATCTACTTAAAAACATGATAATGTTTTACATTTTAAACATGATAAAAACAACACATCTTTCTCCCTGACTACTCACCTTTCTCTGGTGAGATCCAAATATAAATAAACGCAATCAATATCTGCTGTCTAGGAGCAGACACAGCCCTGAAAAGGTGATGTTTGACTTGGGACTGAGTGCAACATTTGAAAACACTGCATTAGCCTGGAACCTGATGTGCTTTGGCCTCCAAATGAACAGTCTCTCCCAGCAAGCAGTCCAGGCAGTCATTATGCCAGCGAAAGATGTCAATTGGAAAAAGTTGCTGAAATAGCCAGGATTGTCCTTGTATCTAACAGCTTTCCCTCAGCCCCATTTCTCCTAATGCCCACCCCTCCCCAAGAGTCCAAGGCTATCTGAAGGTGGCCTCTTGGTGGCAGGCCAAGGCACCATTGCTGGCCCTTGTCAGTCACAATCCCTCACCATTATAGAGATGCTAGATGAGAAGGCAACATCTCTGGAGGTGCTTATGTTTGAGTTTCCCTTATGCCTTCCCACTTTCTTCAGTGCCCATCTTTTCCAGCTGTATCACTGGGCTTCACATCTTAGGATTCTACTGCTATCAGTTGCTTAGTTAACATCCCAGTTTTACAGGGAGAAGCTATGTGGGATGAGTTTGGACCCACTTTACCAAGAAAATGTTTCAAAAACGGTAAGATTCTAGTCTCGGAGTCAGATCAATTACAATCACTTGTCTAATTTCAAAGCAGAAAATGCAATTAATTTAGGGATGGATTGATTAATTATTACTAAGTGCTAATTATTTATCACATTCAGTTTTTTCCACATACCCAAATTAACATAAAACAACATAATGAAATTGGATTTAATTCATGTAACTGGTGCAGTATTTTTGAAGTGCATTGAGAAAGCTATGAAGAAGCAATGCAGAAACAAATTCAAAAGCAAACCAAAAGCTACTGGTGCAAACAAGGGTGACCATTTTCTCACCTTCAAAGGGAATGTTAACAGTGAGTGCACCTGAACTTGTGATGTAATTTAAGACAGGCAGTCATTCAGCACTGGAACTTCCAAACATTACATAATGCTGATTTCTGAGATGCCATCAGTGATAAATGTGAACTTAACAGGTATGCTAATAAATTTCAAGTACATTTGTAACTAATTTGCTTGCTAATAATGCAGAAACATATCAAATCATCCATGCTTGACTTGTTCTGTAATGTGCTTAGCCATGCACTGCGTGCTGATAGACAGCACTTTGTGTCTCCTGTAGCCCTAAGAATAGGAAGAAATGCTTCAGTATGACACTGGATAATTTGTCACAATGAATGGTTCTATTCAGTAGTCAGAGTACTTTTGAAGCAGCAGCGTACTAAATAAAATGAACAAAGTCCAATCCTGCCTAAAATTGTGGATTTCTGAGGACATATTCTCAGTTTATTATTCTCATCCTTTCACCCATAACCTAACCAGAACACTGAGTAAAGCATCAACAGTCATCTCTATTATTCACTACTCTTGAAGATTTAACTGAATGCATTCTTGACTGAATAGCATTAAGGTGCGGGCACAGCAAACTGCCTTTTTGATTGTAGCCTATTCTTGTTCAAAATATATTTATTACAGAATTTTAATTTATATTTCTATTCATGTGTGATGAAATAAAGAAACTTTAGGTTTCATGAAAAGAAATTTAGTACAGACTTGTACCAACAATAAGAAGAACAATGACTTCTGTTTGACATCTACGTGGTACCCCTTAGTGACCTTATCCAAAATCACACCAGGTTCCAAATATATGTTGATAATGCTCAGCTCCAGCTCCTGTACTCTCTGAATCCCAGCTTTCTTTAATCTTCTACACTGCTTGTTTGACATCCTTGAGTGAATGAACTGAAATGTCCTCCTACAACTATTTGACGTCATTTTCTTTGGTCCTGGCCTTTAGCTCTGTTCTTAGTAGACATAGATACTATTTTTCTCGTTGGCAATTATGAGGTGTTGTACCTGTCTCTGAGATGCACATGTTTCACAAACAAATCCTGAATTTTGACTAGCTCATTATTGTTTCACATCACTTCATGGCCTCTCTAGTTTGAATTTTCTTTTTCAAAAATACTGTACCATTTTTATGAATTAAAACCAATTTCTTCACATTGTTTAAAGTCCATTATTATTATGGGCAGTTGGAGAAAGTTATACATGATAAACAATTGACACTTGATACACAAACAATCGGTTCATCCCACTTGAAAGATCCTGGCTCCCATCCCTAAGTCATTTCACCCCCCTCCCCATTAATTGCATTTTTGCAGCCGCATTGATCCCACACTCTCGCCAAAACTCTGCAGAAACCCCTCCATTGATTCACTTCCTTTTTCTCCTTTAGTAACCTTCTCAGCAGACAGCTTTTCAATCAGGTTTTCAGTCATTACTCCTAACCTCTCCTCCTGTCGTTCATGACTTGTCATTATGTTATATTTAAAATTCTTCTGTGAAAGAATGAGGGTTCATGACAAGGACAAAAGGCACCTAAAAAAACCTCTTTGTTTTAGTTAAAAATGCCTAATCCTTATATTTCTCACATAGTTCAGATCCCCTAATGGTTTAGCTGGCAAGTGTAGCATGCAGTAAGTTGCAAACTAATAAAGTTCAAGAATGTGCCAGGTTTGATCCCGAGTCAGTGTTGAATTTGATGATTGGTGACTGCTGGAGGTTGACACTGTCCTTAACACACTGGGCAAGGAAAGGAAAACCAACATTATTTCACTGCTGATTGCTATCCACTAACAGTGTTGGAATGTAAGTGTGCACGAGGACACTGGTTGAGGACAGAATCATGCTTGGCAGTGATGCTCCTTTGTCTGCAAGCTTGTTGATGCTCATTTTTCAGAGTCCCAAAGGGGGAATAATGCTTTGGCATGGTGTGGAAGATAGCTGCACCTGTTAAATCATAGATCTGCATGAATTAATGAGAAAAGAGGTTTTATTTACATATGTCTGACATGTAGGGGAAAAAGGACAGGACATTGAAAAGACAGTGAGAAAAATGTGATTTTTTTTTTTCAAAATCAGTCCTTAAATATTATTAAAACAAAGTTATTTCCCACAATTTGCACTAAATAGCTGTGTTTTCCCACCTTTCATAAATCACACAACAAACTAAAAATAAACTGACTACAATGAAGAAAAGACTGGATGTTATTTTCAGTTGTCTTCTGTTTGTACAGGACTGTTTATCCAGGTCCAAAATCAGCAAGGACAGAGTTCATTAAAGCAATGACTCCTTCTAAGTTGTTCAGCAGACTTCCTCTCATAGGCTGCAAACCAAGTGCATCTTATTTTTGTATGCTGGCACTAAATGTCATTGAAATAGTGGGGCAGAAAGGAATATCTGCTAATACTTGCTTTTTATTAGTAGTAGTTTCTTTTGAGGGAATAATGCAAACTTTGACATTGGTGCCTGATTGAAGTTGTGCATCATTCTGTGATGTTGAACTGTTTGACTTTTAAAGTATCTAATAAAAATTGTTACTTTAAGTTTAACAAGGGACGTGAATTTTAATTGGGCTTAATGTTCAACTTGGTATGAAAAATTACTCATCAGGAATGGGAAGAGCCACGTAGTCCAGTGGCAGCCACCATGCAGCAACAAAATGTAAGGTTATCTAGGATTGGAAATGGAAAGGTAGTTGCTCAGTCTCTGCCCCAACAACACATTCTGTTTAACTAGCCTCTTTAACATATTATGACATCTCATGTGTTTGTCAAGGAACTTTAACATAAAATATGATATTGAACCATGTTAGCATACAGTAGGAATGGTAATCAAATTTAGGCAAAGAGATGGTTTTAAAGAGGATCATAAAGAAAGTTGTAGGTCAGAAATTTCAGAGTTTAGGGCTTCAGCATTTGGAGGTGAAGCCCTGTTGGTGAAGAAATTTAAATTGGTGATGATGAGGAAGAGACCAGAATTAGATGAACACAGATAGATCAGAGCATTGTGGGGACGGCAGAGATTATAGGAGTGATTTGAAATCAAGGATAGGCTATTAAAATCAAGATATTGTTTGACAGTTGAGCTCAGGGGTGCTAGGTGAATTGGATATGGTATGAGTCAAGGCATGGGTAGCAGAGCTTTAGATAACTTCGAGTTTATGGAGGTTAGAATTTGGGAGACAAATGTGTTTTGCCTTTGTGAGGAAAAACTGTAGATTTTAAAGCAGCTTGGATCTCGTGAAATTCAATTCTGCACCTGTACACAGGCTCATTGGTTAGTATGTTGTGTATCTATTCACTATTTAGTTAGGTTACGTTGATCTTTATTAAACATATGACATGTTTACCATGTATCTCTGCCCCTTTAAAAACAGGGCAATATACAATGTCAATGTTTAATTCCATTTATTTATTGATATAATATATAAATGATACATCAAATGATGTATCTAACTACAATTGCCTGTCATCTTGGCAAGTGTAAGAGGGCAGAAGCATTTCACCATTTCCTCAGTGTGTCCGCAGATTGTGTGATTAAATGATGGCATGAGATTAGAGAATCTAGTGAAATTTCTTGGCTGGTGAAATTAGCATCTGTCCAAAATAATGTACATAGTAAATGCTGGAGAAGCTCAGCAGATCTGGTAACATCTGTGGATAGATGACTCCTCTTCAGAACAGACGTTTTTCTTCAATGCTGAAGAAAAAACTTTCTTGGACTTGAGACATCAACTCTGTTTCTGCGTCATTTCAAATGCTTCAGATCTGTTGAATTTCTCCAGTATTTTCTGTGTTTCAGATATCCACCATTACCATCAGGCCTCCTGCATCTGACTCCTATCTGACACTGGGGCCTGCTATTAACATTAAGAATAGACAGATCCTGAATCTTCCATCAAGGACTGAAGATTACGTGATAATATTTCAGCACTCATTTAGTTTAAAGTTCTTTGAATAATTATCAAATGTTTATGATCAAATGCATAGTAATGTTCGTAGCATTGTAATGATCAGGTATTTACTTGGCCTCTAGGGATGTGTTAATAGTAATTACAGTTTTCAATTTTTAACAAGAACAAAATTCTATTACCCTGACTAATTTCCTGATCAATTAATCTGGCTTGATTTAATTAATTTTCTACCTGAAATTAGGTGAAGCAGCACTGCTTTTGTTGTGACATTTTCTAAACTATAGATAAAAGGAACACGTGGTTCTCTGCATTGTTTAGTGTGATTATTTCTGCTAAGTTGGGAATTCATTATTCTTCATTCACTACATTTGGAAAGTGACATATCTGAATCAGTTTGGTAGGTGAAATGACCACCAAAACTTGTCAGATATATTCAGGCACCATGTGGCTGATCACAAAACTAACACTTGCCATTAGAATAAAGGTGTATTCCAAATACATCATAACAATGTTGAAGTGTCACTGTGCAATGACGGCAGTTAGAGCGCCATAATTGTTTCAATGGCTGTATAGATATTGACAGTCACATTAATCTCTGATCAGTTTTTGCCTGGTTTTGAAATTAAAACAAGTGCGGTTTTCATGGGCAGGTGCATTTTTGTTCCATGCGGCCTATAATCAGGTGCCCATTTTTGAGATGAAGTTGAAAGTCCCCAACTGGCCCCTGCTCAACTTCAGAATTTGGGAATCCAATATTCAATTACTGCCCAAGTTGACATGGACTAGATCTCAGAGGAACTAAACTTATACCTGGCCATCTCTTGAAATGTTTCTCTTGATGACTGGTTTGATAATGTGGAGGTGCTGGTGCTGATGCTGGTGTTGGTCCGGGGTGGACAAATTTAAAAATCTCACAACACCAGGTTATAGTCCAACAGGTGTATTTGGAAGTACAAGCTTTCAGAGTGCTGTTCCTTGGTCAGGTAACGCAGCGCTCCGAAAGCATGCACTTCCAAGTAAACCTGTTGGACTATAACCTGATGTTGTGTGATTTTTGATTGATATGAAACAGCATTGGGTTTGAAACTTTATCTTCAGGAGTAGTCCTTGACTAATTGTTAGTCAGCTGAATAGTAAGTTGTATAGACTGAGGTTTCGAGAAGAAGCTAAGAGAATTTTCTCACGACAATGTAGGAGAAAAAATGTGTCAGGCAACAACAAAAAATGGGCAATATCTATTTGGCTGCCCGCTTCAGGTGATTAACGAGAATGGAACCAAATATTAAGCACTATGTGTAACCTGTGGCCAATCCAATATCACCCATTGTGCACAATTACACTTCTTTTGCTCCATTACACAACACTACATTTTTCTTTTATTTGATAGACACATGCCAAAACAAAATACAACATTGTGGAAGGCAGTAAAAATTAGAAGTTATATATTTTCCTCTGTTAGATTAAATTACAGAGGCCTCGTATTTGAATTTGGCATGAAAATTGCACAAATGTGGAGACCATGTTAAAAGGAATGTACGCAATGTCTTTGTGGACATTAGACATAATTGCTAAGACCCAGACTTATTGTACAGTGGCTTCCATTCTGGCCATTCTTTTATGCAATTTATGATTAGAATTGGCATTACAAGGAGCTGGGGAATTAAAAGTATTCAATTAATTTCCAAGAATGAGAGACTTACTTTTTGAAACAGAATGCATTTTCTCAGGCTATATTATTATAAAAATATTGGAAGTGAGCCTGACTTCACCAGTTTAAAAAAAAATCTGCCTCAATGCCATTAAAATAATTCTTGGATTCATTGTTACTCTGTATTTTCAGACTGCATTCTCTGTTACCTTTTCAGCATGTTGCTGATCCTCTTTAGCATTTGAATGGTATTGTAGGGGAAGATAGCATTCAAATACCATTCACATGAACAACGATCCTGACTAACTTGCTTCTGATGTTTGTGCCACAGTCAACTGATTTTATTTTTCTATGCAACTACTTTATTTTTGTAGTGTCTAGCTGAATTCACTGTCCCTAAGGCTAAAAGATACCTTGTTAGCTGTTAAGAGTTCTTTCCATTCAATGCTATATCTTTATACATGCTCTTTTTGAAAGAATAACCAATTTAGTTCAGTTTACA
The DNA here is from genome assembly GCF_004010195.1 of Chiloscyllium plagiosum. Lineage (NCBI taxonomy): Eukaryota > Metazoa > Chordata > Chondrichthyes > Orectolobiformes > Hemiscylliidae > Chiloscyllium > Chiloscyllium plagiosum. The sequence continues at coordinate 55,440,471 of NC_057710.1, read as the reverse complement.
GTCTTTTCCATAGGAATTGTTGTGACAAAGTGGTAGTGTCCGTACATGTGACCACAAGCTTGGATCCAAGCCCCATCTGTCCCAGAGCTGTGTCATAACGTGCAATGCACCTATTAGCTTTTCCATGAAGCAAGACAATGGAATATCAGAACAGACTGAAAGAAGGAACATGTTGCTGGTTACTCGAGCCATCTAGCCTCCCTAGTCAACTAACTCGCAGTTAATTTAAAATTATTACTTTTCTTTTGCCAAGATTTCCCAGTTATTATATTGGATTGGATTTTTCAGCCCCTCAATCTGACATATTTAGTTACATAATTAGGGGTCAATTCAGCTTGTTAGATGCAAATAATATGTTGCCTAAGCCTTCATGTGGTTGGTGGGTGGGCAGGAGCAGCAGGCTGTTTTTCTTTTTAGGCAGAATACTCAAAAGTTGGGAACAAAGAGGAGGACACCACCTTGGGATGCCCTGTATGCATCAGAGTCCATCTAACAAGATGCCCCTGCCACCCCCGCCCACATTCTTTACTCTCTGCCTCCAAACTCCAGCCCCTCAATTTTGACTGTGCTATCCTAAGTCTTTCAGATTCCCTAGGCCATGACCTGTTTTCAGCTGCTATTTCTCTTTTTCCTACTATTCCTTGCATTGCCAGGAACACCTACCACTGGACTCTGGTACTGACAAGACTGCTGTTAAAGGTTGGTATTACATCACTGCTCAATCCTGTAAACTCAATGGAATACAAGCAAACTTTATGCTTCCTGTCTTCATATCCCTTCAAGCTCTATTATGATTCTAGTAAATTTGTGTTGCACGTTTTCCAAGTCCAGTATATCTTTCCTGAGGTTCTGTGCCCAAAGTTGAACAGCTACTCACACGCAGTCTGACGAAAGCACTGCAAAGCTGAATATATTCCTCTCTTTTGTATTTAATTCACCTTGGGATAAAGGCCAACATTTTATCAGCAGAGTTGGTTATGTTTTGCACCTTTGCCTGCTTTGATTCTTGATTTAAATTGGATGCAATATTTCTGTTGTAACCTGATCAGAACACCACAAAGACTGACCCTTTACATTTCCTGACCTGTGTTCTACCTCTTTGGCTAGAAAGTTGAGTATTCTGTTGTCTGTTAGGGCACATTTAGCATTGATCTCTTTAAACTTCCCCCCCCCCCCCCCCCCCCCCTGGTTATTTCAACACCATTCATGGTCAGCATATGCTACCTATTACATATAAAATACATACAAGGTTTTGTTGGTAAATTTCATTTGCCTGCTCATTTATTTTGTCAACTCATTTCATAATTCTTAGCTTGCTTGCACGAAGTAAATTAAGAATGAAACAAACACTCTTATTGAGGTCTGAGTAAACAGTTGCTTGAAAATGACTTCGGTTGAAAGCAAATCTTCAAAGTGTGAAATTCTCTGATGGTCTCGTTTTATAAGATTTTGCATACACTTGCTGTTTAAAAGAGTGAGGAAGATTATATTTGTTGATGGAATTCAAGAAACCCAACATGTTAAGGACCATTCACATTTTAGGAATCAATGAAAGGATGATGTTTACCATTTTAGTTACACATTCTAAACTCGAGAAATGTACTTTTATTCTTTGATTAGCTGATTGTATATTAATGTGAGTTGAGAAATTGTCTTCTTAATAAATTCATAGCACTTGCATCAGATTCTATTAAATTTGTGTCCATTTATATTTTACTTGCCATTAACTCAACAAAAGGTATGGATTAGGATTTCTGTGAGGGTCAAGGTGGGAGTAAACCATTCTGATATTAGCAGTGTGAGGCCCTAGGAGATTTTAGGGGGGATAATTTTCTCCTAAATTTACATGGGAAAGTGAACACTTGTATTGTTTACGTACAGCTTGATGTTCATATCCATTGACTTTAAATTGTTGGTAAATGGGCAATCAATCTGATTGTGTTACTTTCCCACACGCCTGGGCCTCATCAGGCTCGGCAGTCAGACTGCCATCTAAAAGCAGCACCCGGCGAGGAGCACAGTGTCTGTAGGTGGCACCTCCCTAATGGGGACTACAGGAGTTGTGCTTTAGTGAAAGGAGGTTGGGAATATCCTAGGTCTTGGGAAGAAGCCTGGGACCCTGAGCGTTGAAAAATTCCTAATGAAATCCATGTAAATATCTACTCGTAGGGTATGCCTACAGTTATTTACCTGTACCATAAATTGAAGTAAGTTGAAGGAATAAAACATGCATTAACCATGAGGAGGGTGATTGATGCAGATTCTATACTTTATTCTTTCTATATCTTTGTATCCTTTAATGTTTACTAATGTAACTTAAACCCTGCAGCAAGCTAGTTGTATCTATCTGGCTCTCTATTCAGGATGTGCTCTAAGGGAGATACCTGATTAACAGACTCAACTTTAGGCAACTTAGCTCAAAGCAATAGCTTAATCCTAATAACAAATGGTTAGCAAGATTTGAAAACTCCCTGACTCACTGCATTACAATAATACAGTAATTCAGGAGGAAATTTGTCTGCCTCATGCTTAAAATTAAACATGCGAGCGGACTAATTTCATGGCATAACATCCCAAGTAAATCCTCCAACCACCCCTTCCTGGTAATGTAACAATTGCTAAGTTAGTAGCCAATGGTTTCCCAGTGCCTGTGCCCACTCAAAGCAGGTATCAGATTTTTAGGTATGATTATCTGGGATTAAAGTTTTTGAACATTTTCCAAAATTCAGGACAAACTGTGCTACACATGCTCTGCTCAATTTTCTCAGGTGAACATCAGCCATAACACTGGACTTCTTAAACAATTCCATGTGTTTACTAGTGAACAATCCTTCTGAGTCACAGTAATTTGGCAAGTCAATACCCGTCCATATTTGTCCACAATGATTGATTCACAATCCTCTTGCCACTCTAACCAAAGGATCTACCTATGAGCATGCTCAGCATTCAGATGATTATTTGGAAAAAAGTACAGACCAATTAGCTGAACCATGGTGCTTGATCGCTGTATCTACAGTTCAGCGCTGTTATGTTAATGAGGTATGCCTCAATTTTGAGATTTCCTTCAGACAAATGTCACCATTTTACCACAAACTTCATATAGGAAATTAATAAGCAGATAATAAAAATGAAAATTAAGCCAATTAAACTGGCAGAGGAATGTATTTAGAAACTAATGTGGACATCTAACTTTACTAATTTTGGGCCATTAAAAAGTGAAAGAAGCAAAGTAAAACACTGAAGTAATTTATAATATTGTCATTAAATGTACCGCAAGGATAACAGTAGCACAAAGAACCCAGTTTTGAAATGGTTCTGGAGACAATGTAGAGTTGTGATCTTTGTTTTCAAATGGTTATTATATTTGATCTTATCAAACCTGCACTTACATTCTGCTTGCACGAACTGGTTGTGTTTCCTGCAGGTAAACATGTTTGTGGAGGGGTTCCATGATGCCGTTGTGCTGTATGCAAAAGCACTGCAAGAAGTCCTGAAGCAAGGATACAGCAAAACCAATGGATCAAAGATTGTAGAGACAATGTGGAATACAACCTTTGAAGGTAATTAAATATCCAGTTATTAGGACTTGTTACTCCAATCTCAACATAAAATGTGATGTGATTTCAAAGCCATTACACTGACCATTAAAACAAAGCACTTTTGAATACAAGTATCAGGGAAAACAACTTCAAAATCAACATTGGTCACTGATCCTGGTGGTGTTGCTGAGACCCTTGAGCTGCTGGTGTCTGGATGGCAACCTCAGTATTAACTTAATCACTACCTGGTGCCTATAAAATTAAGAGGGAGTTGGTTGATGGTGTGTTGCCAATAAACATTTCTGGCCTCAGCCAAAGGTTTGCCCAACAAATCCGAATCTGTGATACTGAACTTGACCTTGCATCACAGTACTACGATGAGCATCAAGAGTTTATGCACAATCAAAGATTTAAAATATTCAGAATATAGGAAAGACGCATGAGACTGACAGGATGTCAACTGCATAAGCTGTTTCTTCTACTTGAGAAATTATAACAATGGGCTATTGTCAGTTATATCGTTATAAGACTATTATGTGCACTGGAAGAGTTGAATTCCTTAAACTGTTTGCAATTGATTTATGGACTTTTCTAATATAACGTTCCTCAGAAACCCTGGGGAGATGTTTCCATTGTGTACTCTAAGAAAATCGCAAATCCCATCTCAGAAACAATTTTAGAAAGATGCAACATACATTTTAAAAAATCACTGTCCAGCCCCCTCAGAATTGAGATTGTTTCAGGAGGATGACCTCTCATTCTTCTTAATTCCAATGAACATAGACCCAACCCATCTAACCTTTGCTCATAAGTCAACACAGTTACCCTGAAACTCAGCCTCATACATACTCCTTGGATTTCTAGTAATGATTCTGACAGTTTTTGTGGACCCATATCTGATACTTGCTCCTCAAGGTCAGGCCTGCAGCTATTCCCTTTTCTCATGGTGCACTCCATCGTATGTATCCTCTGCACAGAGGATTCCTTCTTCCACTGCTAACATATCAGCAAAATAAATCTAAAGATTGGATTGATCAGATATCAAATCTAAGAAGGTTAAATTGTGAGAGCACATTACATAAATTTGACTTGGATATCCTTGAATATATAAAATTTAAGGGTGACCTGACTAAGGTGTTTCAAATATTCAAAGGATTCAAGATATAAAGAGAAGCTTTGTTTTTCTCTAGTAGCATATCAAGAACTAAGAGAAATAATCTTTGAATTAGAGGTAGATCTTAAGGAGCAAAATTTGGAAGCAGTTTTTTCACCAAAGGGTACTAGAAATCTACAACTAAGAGTCTATAGAAGCTGAGACAATTGGGTCTTTCAAAACTGCTAGATGTTTTATTAGGTATGGGTCTCCAGGCATAAATTCAAGAGGTGCGTAAATAGAGTTGAATTTCAGATCAGTCATGGGCAGATTGAATTTCAGAACAAGCTGTAAAGGGTGAATAGCTTATGCCTGTTCCTAACATTCCTAAAGTTCCTTAGTGACTGTCTGTAAACCAGATTCTTCTCACAGCATGGACTGGTGAAGCTCTATGGAGTTAAGTGTAGTATTGGTATTTTATGATGGTGGTCCTTGTCACAGACATCCTTGGGCATAGGCAAAAGCATCCAAGTGATCTGGCTTAGCTAGGTGTAAACAAATTGTAGAGTTGTCCTTTACAGTTGTCAGTGAACTCTTCATCAATTGAACTTTGGAAGGGACACAGTTCATGGCCTGTTTGAGAAACACATCACAGTAGACCAAAGGGAGTGTGGTGGAATTTTCTCTGTCTGTCCAAACATATTTCAGACAAATTTGTATTTGAATTGGCTTCTATTCAGAATCCCTATGCCTAAAAGAAAACAATGGCAACATAGTTTTAATGCCTCCAATGTTAATTATTGTTTTAAAAAACTCATGTATTCTAATAGCTGGAATTATCTAGTGTTTTGCGAGCTAAACTAGAAAAAAATATGGCATCTGGAATGAACACAGACTTCAGGAAAAAAAATGGCAATTTCTTTGGGAATGCCAACAAAAATTTTGGAAGAAGAATGGGATTTCCTGTTGTATATTTGTTCACGAATCTGTTGAATCATCTCTTGTTTCATTTGGAATTAAAGAACCTTTCCAGCTAATTGATTTAATCATTTGATGCATTCCATTTATCAGGCATAGCAGGCCAGGTATCAATTGATGCCAATGGGGACAGATATGGAGATTTCTCAGTGATCGCAATGACGGAACCTGAAACAGGAAATCAAGAGGCAAGTAAAGTAGTGACTTTTCGGTATCATTCGTGTGATGTGCATCAAAAACCATGATGTATATTTGCATCAGAATATTCTGCTGTTACAAATTAGATTGCTGTATAAACACTTCACTATAGTTACCATAAATACCAAATTACTTGCAAATTGGAACTTACAGATAATTTTACTTAAATAATTGCAAGGAAACCTTATTGCAAAATAAATGTGGTTGGAAATATTAATTCCTGCAATCCTATTGTTGAAGACTTGCAATTTGGTATTTCTGGTTATACACAGATATGTTAATTTCAGTAATTGATTAATGATGTGTTTTTAACTCAAACAGTGGGCTTGGAGTACATTTCCTAGAATGTAGTTACTCGTAATAAAATGAGGGAAGAAATATCATTCCCAAATAAGTGGGAAGGTTTAACTGCAAATTTCCCACTGTATCATGTAGCAGTTTTAAATTTTTCACTTTTGAGTTTTAATGATGCAGGCCAAGGGCTGTATAGATAAACCACGCCCTGGATATAGATTAGCATTTTAAATGTTCATGTGGCTGGAAATCTTGAACTTATCTTGCTGTTAGCTGTTTTCCAGGGCCTCAGTAAACTAAGTGACTGAAATGTGGCAAGGATCACTACAGCAAGAAGGCACAGCTCTCTTTGTGGGCCAGGATAAAGAGGAATTCTCACCCAGCCCCATATATTCACTTACCTCCAAACAGATCACCTAACTTGCACACAACTCAGCTCCACCCTCCGATGATCACACGACTAGGAAAACCCCAAATGCCCCTCACTGTCACCATCTCCACCTTTTGCCCAATTATCTGAGATCAGATCTACCACATCTTGCAGTCTCTGTCAAAAAGCTCCCTGCCTTGGAAGAACAATCTATGTAATTGGCTGACGTACAGGGGTTATCCATTAAATGTTAAAACTCCATAGTATGCAGGGAATCCCAAACTTTGACATTTCTTCCTTGCTCCTAGAGCATAGAGTTCGCAGATTGCGTTTGTTTATATAAGGTTAATGCATTTTATAACTTGGTTCCAAAAGGTCTGACTACTTTATTATTTGCTTGTTAATTGATGAATTTTATTTTCCAGTTTATGATCCATATTGAAGAATACTAAGAATTATAAATCATATTTACCAACGGTTCATCTTTTAGGCCACTACCTAGCACTGGAGCAGTAGAATAATTTACTACTTTGCATTTATACTGGGTTGAATATTCAGCTGCAAGCTCCATCCATTAAAAGCATTAGATCATTAGCGATTCTGTTTTGTCAACTAAAGAGAATATTTGATTTTTTTCTTTATTAGCATCTTTAAGTGATTATAATAAGTTAGTCTTTTTGTGATCTCTTTTGTCAATGTTTCAGTGTTTACCTGGAGAATATTTAAAGAGCGAAATGTTTCAAGCTTCTATCATTGATACTTCAAAGTTCTGGCTCCTCAACACTTAATTATACATTTGTAGGAAGAGCACTGATTTTTTTTCCCAAAGGAGATGTATAAATGAGTGTTTTATTCACCCAGCGCCTCCACATTTGCAATTTTTATTACATGACGCATTGATTACACACTGGGTAAATGGACGTAGAGGGACATCGTTGGCATGGATAATGTGAGGGGTCCCGGGGAGTGCTGAGGATCTACTTTGGCATGGAATGTTGCCAAGGAGAGGCTAGGCGGATGGTTGGCTGGGATGGATATGTATTGACAGAGGGGCCAGTGAGGGGTGAATAAGACAGGTGGGACTGGAGGGTCTTACTACTTTTATTACAACTGGGACAAAGCCCCAGAGATCCACTGTGATCCTCCGATCCTGGCGAAGCTAATATCAACTGAGATGCCACACACACTTAGCTGGAGTGCAATTTTTGCGCAATTGGATACTTTAACTGAGTAGATTCTGCGAATCAGGATATTTTCCAACTTTAACTACATGTCTCAGTGGCAGAATCTGGCCCTGGGTGGCTCTAATGCAGAGCTGCCAAGGCATAAGGACAATGTGTCAAATGATATGCATGTGAGAGCAGACAGTGTGTCTGTTTAACACTGGATCTACAAGATGGTAACTTCTGACAGAGCAGTAGTCCCTCAATACGGTATTGGAGTGTCAGCTTTCAGTTTTGGACTCGAGTCCTGAATTGGGACTTGAACCCAGAAAAGTCTGACTCAGAGACAAAACTGCTACCAACTGAGTCACAGCTGACAAAAAAATACACTCGTTTCAAGAAATCCTGTGGCTGCCTGTGGGAGTGAAAATTACTCAGTGGTCTTTCAGCTGAATTCCAAACAGTCAAAAAAAAACAGAGGGAAGAAATAAACAAGAGATATCATCGGATAAAATAGATGCGGTGAATTGCATGACATAAACTAGGCTTTAACATAGTGAAAGGAATTTTAATTACCCAAGTCCTTATACTTTCTGTGTTTCTGTGATTATAGGTAATAGCTGACTACTATGGTTTGAATGCAACCTTTGAACTCAGGCCAAACGTAAGGCTCCTTTGGGCAAATGGAATGCCACCTCCAGATGAACCTAGCTGTGGCTTTACGAAGGAACATTCTGCTACCTGTAAATCATGTAATTTCTCTTCAAACTATAAACATTCCCCCCCCCTTTCTAAACTAATTTAGGAAATATATTTTGCAGTGAACGCTTTCTCAAACCAGAGTGTCGATGTAACATGTTGAATGAATGGTATTACATTACCTCAGACTAACTGGAATCAATCTGCGGTGACATTTTTAACTGGCATTGAGTTTGAGCAGTACGTTAACTGGGGAGTAGCATTTTTAATTCAAACTGGAGTGTGACAAAATTTGAAATGGATTAACAAAAGGCAACCATTATGAACGACTGTTGTATATTTAATATATTAACCAAGAATACTTATGAAAGAAATTCATTTTCTGAATAGCTGCATTATTTTATCCGAACAAATACTTAATGTTAACAAAAACCACTTGTGTTGTTCTGTGTAGGTGGGCTTGGAGAGTCTGCAGTCACTGGCATTGTAGTCGGCTCATTGTTGGGATGTGCATTGCTGCTGGCGTTTTACTTGTTCAGGTAGGAAGAACCATTTGGAAATGGACCGCCAGGGAAGGAAGGAAATTATAAGATTTTATTTTTTTTTAATTAACAGATGTATTAACAGAATTATTTGCATGCTTAAAGATCAAGTATAAACAGTTTGTATTCGCATTCCCTTCTTAAAATAGTTCTTGGACTTCAGGATTTTATACAAATGGCACAGTTGCAGGGTTTTGTTGAAGCACAGACATACTTATTATAGTAAAACTAGCCTGACACCCTGATTCAAACACATCTCTACACTGGTTTAAATCACACAAGATGTCAATTGGTTTGCTCAACCAAGTTCCTCCACAGCTTCACCTCCGCTCTCCTCCTGCTAACGCCAATATTATTGTGACTTGCCACAGGATCACAGAATGTTCTGGTGTAGGAGAAGGCCATTCAGCCCATTATGGCTGCACTGGTTCTCTTACCCACAGCCAATCTCCTGCCCATATCACTGCATACTATCTCTATTCAAATAAATATTCCGTTGCCCTCTTGAATGCTTCAGTTGAACCTGCCTCCACTATCTCATGTTAAGAAAACTGTCTCTGACAAGCCACAGGCAGAAACCCTGTATTTTTGCCCTAAACCCCTCATAATTCAGACCCAGTACCACTTGGAATTGTTGTTAATCTCTCAGTCCCAAAACTCTCCAGATTCAACTGACAACTTAAAATCCTCCATCCAGTCAGGCTTTCTGATGGGAACGGTGGGTTCCTTAACTAGGTTGACTGTTCCTGATCTTTCTTCATGCCAAACACTTCACTCTTGTCCTTTTTATGGTGATCCTTATTGAATTATAATAAATGTGTTTCGTGGGACCATCCTGCTCGATAATCAGTGCTTAGCAATCCCTTTGTTCCAGACACACCTCTTCAGTGCTGATGTTATTTCCACAGGTGAAAACAATGCATTCCACTAAAGTGAGGTACCTCTGGCTCCAATGCTGATCTTTAAGTGAAAGGTATCTGTCTTTCTGTGACAGGGGTGAATGCATGGTGGTCTGGGGTGTTTGGTTGTGACAATTGGCTCTCCATTTCTTAATTAGATTACATGATGTCCTTAGTGCAGTAATGCTCCAAATTCCAGTCTTTCTGATAGTTTCAGTGATGTTAGAATCCCTGGTGCCTATGCCATTTTTAAAAGGCCACTGTACACCTGGATATGCATTGGTTTCGTAGCTGCCCTGTTCAGTCAAGGACAAGATCTGAATGTGTTGGAGAATGGGAAGATGGCACTGCATTTCTCCAACTGGGGCCCTGCCATCTGGTGGAGGGGATGGTGCAGAGGTGGGTGTTCACTTCCTGGAGGACCAGCAGAGGAGGCCACACCATTGAACGCTGGCGGTTCCTTGGGCCAATGCCATCCTAACAATATGGAGGAATGGCCAGCAGTGCCACAAGAAGGTCAGTGACCACCTCTGCTCTGCCAGGGTAAGTGATGCAGTCTCTTCTACAACTCACACTCCCTCTATCTCTCTTACTGCACCCACTGCGCACTAGGGCCCATGCTCTGCACCTTTCAGTATCTCATGCAACAGCTTCCCTTGTTTAGTGGCTCGCCCCCAACCCAGTCCTCCCACACCACTAACCCTGTATGAACTCTGCATGGCCTGCTCACTCACTTGAGACATTGTTTGATGATCTACATCAGCACAAATAGCTGTGCCACCTATTTATACCTCATTCCATTCCTCCCTTTCTCTTATTTCAGGAGAAGAGCAAACAGGGTGGAGGATGTACAAAGTTCAGCTCCTCAGGCCCCATGAGCACAGAATCCTGGCCCTTGCGGGAGAACACCAGGCCCAGTTCTGTGGGGGTGCTGAGAACACAGGAGGAGGCTATTCAGCCCCTCAAACTTGTTCCATCTTTCAATGAGATCATGGCCGAATTCCATATGCCTGTCTTTAACCCAGATCCCTTAAGAATAGAAGAATCTTACAGAATCCCTATAGTGCAAAAAGAGGCTGTGCATCCCATCAAGTCTATTCTGAAGAACATCCCACCCAGAGCCATCCCACCACCAGGTCTACACAGGGTAATTTAGCATGGCCAGTCCACCTAACCTATAGGTCTTTGAATTGTGGCGGGCGAATCGAAGCACCAGGCAGACAGATATGGGAAGAACGTGCAAAGTTCACACAGGCAAGGCTAACATCGAACCTTGGTCTCTGGTCCTGTGAGGCAGCAGTGCTAATCACTGAGCCACCACACCTCCTTTAACATAGAACATGGAATGTTACAGCACAGTACAGGCCTTTCGGCTCTCAATGTTGCGCCGACCTGTGAAATTAATCTGATGCTCATCTAACCTACACTGTTTCCATATTATCCATATGCATGTCCAATGCCCATTTAAATCCCTGTAATGTCGGCGAGTCTATTCCTGTTGCAGGCAGGCAGTTCCACGCCCCTACTGCTCCCTGAGTAAAGTTACTACCCTGATATTTGTCCTAAATCAATCATCCCTCAATTTAATGCTGTGTCCCCTCGTGTTAGCCTTCACCATCCAAGGAAAAAGGTTCTCACTGGCCACCCTATCTAACAATCTGATTATCTTAAACGTCTCAATTAAGTCACCCCTCAATCTTCTTCTCGCCAATGAAAACAGCCTCAGTTCCCTCAGCCTTTCCTTGTAAGACCTCCTTTCCATACCAGGCTGGAAAATCTCCTCTGAACCCTTTCCAAAGCTTCCACATCCTTCCTATAATGCGGTGACCAGAACTGCACTCAATACTCTGGGTGAGGCCTTACCAGTGTCTCTGAAACTCTGAAACTCAATCCCCCAATTTTGCATAACAAAACTTAATCCCTCTCAGATTTAAAGCAAAACAACTCATCCAGCATTAACTGCTGCCTGAGCATGTACCAGTCCATTCCATTGCAATTCTGCCAGTGTCATTCATTGCACACCATTTCTATCCTGGCTATGACTTTCTGTGTCTCTGGTTTCTCATGGAAGTACTGGCGGCAGTTGACCACCTCCTCATGGAATCAGCCAGCTCCACCAGAAACAACTTCCTTCACCACTGAGGGAGAGAGCACTGGGGCTACAGAGGAAAGCTGCCTCCACATACGGACACCATGAGGGGATTGTTTCCTTTTAGAAAGTGTGGGAGCACAATCTGGGACAGGGAGCTGCTCATCACACAGAGAACCAGTGCATTGGAATCACAGGCCTGAAACCTGTACAGTACATGCTCTGTGTGTAACATTGTTTCCCATGAAAGGGCCTCCCATTAGTGGGTCTTGGGAGTCCTACATCAAACTTACCCTGCCCACTCTTGAGTGTGGTCAAAGCCCTTTGCTTTCCTGCTACGTATATTTGATTTCTGCATAATCACAGATGACAGTGAGCACTCCTCAGTCAGTGGCTTCCAGCCTCCATCTCTACAGACCCTGAACATCTAGATCCCTTTCCATGAAGCCCAGAGGCTTGCACTCCCTCCAGGCCCCCATCCAACATGTTTAGGCAGGCTTGTACCTGCTCACCTTTCACTTCAAGCCCTGGGATACGATGCGACCATGTGCCCAGAGTGGTCATATACTGTATCTTTCCCTCAGATCAGGGTGCTCTTAATGATGGGTAATCCTCCTACCTCTCCTGTGACCCTTTCCATCCATGTTTTACCATATTCCCCACTTTACAAATACAGTTGCCCTCCCCACCTCACTTGGCAGTTGTAATCTGTCCTTGCAACACCACCACCCCCCTCAAACCCACCCCCCATTCCCCAGGTCCCCTGCACCCCACTTTGCCAAAGATTGGACACTCCCTCTGCAGCAGCAGTTCCCAGCTTGTCCCTTGCAATCCCATTGACCTTATTTTCTGTGGACAGATCTGACTGATTGATTGTCCATGACCACCCCATTGAGAGACCTTGACTGTGTATATGGAAGTTATTATGGCAGTCATGTAGTTAGTGTTGCAATGTATGCCTGGGGTCATTAGAGGGCTCCAGTAACAGATAATAGTAGTGCATTGTGATAGGTTAGTTAAGTCACTGGGAGATGAGCTAATGCTGAAGATGATGGTGTTGTAATGTGATAACTTAAGTGTGTTGGAAGGAACCAGTGTGGCAGATGATGGTTAGTTTAGAAAGATAAAGGAAGCCATCATTGACTCTGCTAATGTTATCCAATAAGCGTGGGACCAACAAATTGTATAAACTGGAGGATAACAAAGAAATTGTGAGGGGTCAAGGAAGACATTTTGCTGGCTCCCCCAGCTTTGATTTTGCAAAATTAAAGTTTAATTTTGTGAGGATTTTCTGTGTCTCCTGGTAACTGTTTATAGAACATTAAGTGATTCTTCCACAACATGTAGCCGTGTATGGTGAAGTGCCCAGACCCACAAGTTTAGCTGTAATCTCCTTGACCGTGTTAGCCATGTCTCCCCTGAATTGGTCACAATGGAGGCATAGGACTGACTGACTCCCCTGATTGTCGAGGCAGCAATCCCTGACTGACAAAAGTCTGACCGGATGCCTGACTGTCTATGTCCCTGGTTTGGCGTTGGAGACTGCCCATGAGTTAGTGTACCAGCACACTCTGACTGGTGGGTGCATCCATGGACTTTTTGTCCCTAAGACTTGGTTGCTTGCTTGCTGCACATGCAGTTCATGAGCTGCTGGGCTAGTTTTGAGATTGATGTAAGGTACGCTACCATCCAACGTGATGCATGCACTGCCCATTCCCCCCATCCCACCCCCATTGAGTGAGTATTGCTGACCAGCAAGGCAAGGTGCCCGATTGTGTGATTGTGCTAATGGGCATGGAAGGGTTGAGCATGCTGTGACCATGCAGGTAGGCACTAAATGAGTAAGGAAAAGCAAGTAGGCAGCTCAGTGATGCAGCCTGATCCGATCTGTGAGCTGGGTGCCTGTCAGTATGTGTAAAGTGCCCTCTTGGAGCAGCCTCTCGGTGCTGATTGCTGATGCCCCCTGTTGTGCCAGTCTGTCCTTCCTAAGCAGTCAGCAAGTGGATTGGAGAGTTGCCACGATGGTCATGAGGGATGGTGAAACATCTGATGCCAGTGTTGGTGAAGGTTGGAATGGCCAACCAAGCCCTGAACTGCTGTTCAGTGCTGAACAACAGGGAGCTCGGTCACAGCCTGTGCGAACTGAATGGCCAGGCACCTACTCGGACCTCCATGCTGAGATTTCTCAACGTGCAGTTTGTTTGGCGTGTTCGCTAGGATAAGCTGAACGTTAACGAGGTGAGTTGAGGCATCATTGAGGTGTTTAGCCAGTTGTAATCCCCCAGAACCAGCAACCACAGCCTCGTGAGAAAATTGCCACACCTCTTGGCTAATGCAAGGAAGAGGCCGTGCAAAAACATTGAGGTAAATCTCGCCAGAACTTTGTGCGATTTTGCCACAGATCTCACCATATTCCACATTATGCAGATTGCTATAAAATTCCTCACTGTATATATGTGTAAAGTTGAATACAAAGCATAATAAAGGAATGTATTGCAGTCTCTGGACTTTATTTTCTTTGTCGGAAGTTACTTTGTATGTTTTATTCTTGGATGAATAAATGGATGCATCTTTTCAAAGTAATTTCTCAGGATTTTTCAAAGGATCAGTGTTTGAAATAGAATAACTTGGGTTAGCTTTATCATTTCATCTCCCCAGTAGCTATCACATGCCAATGTAAATGGTGAAAGGTAAACTGCAACAGAATGCAGTTGGAGGTCAAAGTACCACAGCCTGAGGCGAAGTTCTATAATTCAAGGGCAAAGAGCAACACAAAGGCGGCACAAAAGGCTATGGTTTACAATTTCCATTTATCAGCACCACTTCATAAGCTTTCTATGTCTCTCTTCTTCCCTTAATAACGTAGGCGTCACATAATTGACCTTGTCCATCGGAAGTGGGGGCCCATGTCTCCAAGCTAAATCAGTTCATCTGTTACTGTGCGGAGGTTTAATTCTCAATCCTCATTAAATATGATCTCCAAATCTGTCTGCCCAATCTAACTGGATGAGTTTAATGAATGGACAGTATTTGAGAACACTTCTAAGGAGCTGAACTAATCACACTTTCTTGCAATACTTCATGCTGCTGTCATTGTAAAGTGCTTCTCCGAATCTTGATTAGTACTGGAAAGGCTAAGAGGAGGAGATTCAGAGGGAGAGGTTTTCCTATCCAGATGGCGTGAATGCTTCTTCAGTGAAGCATTCCAAAATAGAAGAGGTTAATGACATTATATTATGAAATGGGGGTCAGTGTAATTTAATCCGAGTTAAAGAATTCGCCAACCCTAAGTATGGGCCTGGAGGACTTGGTAAAATAGAACAGAGGCCAAAAGTTCAATAACTACTGTGATGTAAAGATATGCTTTGATCTCTTGATGTTCTGAAAAGTTAGAGATTAAGGGTGTAATTATTGAATTTTGCAGATGAGAGGCTGTCTTACGCTCAGAGCTGAAAGTTTGAAAATTGTCTTAGAAGTATACATTCCTTTATTCTTAAAAGAAAGCCCATTTAGATTCTTCAAAGTATCTAAAAGAGCATGATTCGTAAAAGAAATTACTTGACTGCAAAGTTTGGGGCGAATGAAGTGATTGAAGTAAATGAGAGGTGGAGCATAGTTCCGTATTTTCATATTTTCCGACTGGTCACAGATGGACTGCAGTGGAGTTATTCTTCACTTTGGTTGGTTCACAGTTTGATACTATCCAGAAGGAGCTATTATGCCTCTGCTGATTTTTAGGTGAGGTTATTAAATTCATCTCATTCTCCTTTCTTGTCCCTTTGTAAATTTTCCTCAAGTACTGACTCAATTCTTTTTTGGAAGTTATTACTGACTCTGCTTCCAATCCTCTTTCAGACCAGACATTCCAGATCCCAAAAATGCACTGTGTGAAAGATTTCCTCTTGCTACCTGTGGTACTTGTACCCATTTTGGAAGAACCCAACACCCCAGTGCAAAAGATAAGGCTGAAACATTGGCAGCAATCTTCACCCTGAATACTGAGTGGACGACCCATTCTAGTGGTCCCCAGCATCACAGATACCAGTCATCAGCCAATTTGATTCACACCACGTGGTATTAGACCAAAGGCTGTGAGCCCTAACAACATTCTGGCAATAGTACTGAAGACTTGGGCTCCAGAACTTGTTGCTTCCCTAGCCAAGCTCTTCCAATGCAGTTACAACCTTGACATTTACCTGACCATGTAGAAAATTGCCCAGGTATATTATTTACACAAAAAGCAGAATAAATCGAACCCAGCCAATCACCAATCCATCAGTCTACTCTCCATCATCAGTAAAGTGATGAAAGGTGTCATCAACAGTGCTATCAAGCAGCGCCTGCTCAGCACTAACCTACTCAGTGACACCAGGTAAAAACAATGACTGCAGATGCTGGAAACCAGATTCTGGATTAGTGGTGCTGGAAGAGCACAGCAGTTCAGGAAGCATCCGAGGAGCAGTACAATGGATGTTTCTGGCAAAAGCCCTTCATACAGGAATACATACTCAGTGACACCAGGCCCACTTGGCTCCTGATCTCATTACAACTTTGGTTCAAATGTGGACTAAAGAGCTGAATTCCTGAGGTGAGGTGAGAATAACAGTCCTTAATATCAAGGCCATGTTTGTGTAAATGTGGCATCCAAGAGCCCTCGCAAAATTGGAATCAATGGGTACCAAGGTCAAATGCTCCACTGGTTGGAGTTATATCTGGCGCAAAGGCCCGTTACCCATGAAGACACTGCAAAATTCTTGAGGAAAACCTGGGCTATTGGAATCCTGGGCCTGAACCCACTTTGTCTCCAGCCAGTGCTGAAGTAGCCTGTGGACCCAAATTGGGCATGATACTCCAAATGCGACCCAAATACTTCTTTTAAAAATGTTGTGCGCGACATCCTTGTTTTGTATTCTCCATGAGCATTAAAAAAGCAATCTCATGCTTTTGCAACAGCATCTTAAACTAGTCCTGAAACCTTTGAAAATTTGTATACAGTGTTAGACCCTGGGAAATACAGAGGATTCGATGGACCTTGGCATGCATGTCCACAGATCCTTGAAGACAGCAGGACAGGTAGATAAGGGAGTTAAGGAGACTTATGGGATACTTGCCTTTATGAGTCAAGGCATTGAATACAAAATGAAGGGGTTATGATGAGCCTGCATCGAACATTAGTTAGGCCACAGTTTGATTACTCTGTATAGATCTGGTTGCCAAACTAGAAGAAGGATGTGATTGCACTAGAGATGTTACAGAAGCACTTTACCACGACATTGCCTGGCTGAAGCGATTCAGCGCTGAAGAAAAAGTGGGTAGACTGGGACTGTTTTCCTTTGAGCAGAGAGGCCTGAGGGGGATCCGATTGTTGTGTACAGAGTTCCGAGAAGCATAGACAGGGTAGATTGGGATAAACGTATTCCCTTAGTAGAGGGGTCAATAACAAGAGAGCACAGTTTTAAGGTAAGGAGCGGGAGGTTGATGGGGATTGAAGGAAAATCTTCTCACTCAGAGGGTTATGGGTATTTAGAACGCATTGCCTGAAAGAGTGGTAGTGGCAGAAAGCCTCGAAACATTTAAGAACAGTTTTGATGAACATTTGAAACATCACAACATACAAGACCACAGGCCAAGTGCTACAAGATGGGATTAGAGTGGATTCCCTACAGTGTGGAAACAGGCACTTCAGCCCAACAAGTCCACACCAACCCTCCGAAGAGTAACCCACCCAGACCCATTTCCCTTTGACTAATGCACCTAACAGTATGGGCAATTTTAGCATGACCCATTCACCTGACCTGCACATCTTTGGACTGTGGGAGGAAACCCACACAGACATGGGGCGAATGTGCAAACTTCACACAGACAATTACCCAAGGCAGGAATTGAATCTGGGTCCCTGGTACTGTTAGGCAACAGTGCTAACCACTGAGCCACTGTGCCACCATGGTAGTGTGCGTGTATATTGACTAGTGTAAACACAATGGGCTGAAGGGCCTCTTTCACTGCTGTACAGTTCTGTAATGACTTGATGCACTTCCTTTTAAAATTATATTTAGTTTATCTCACCATTCTTCATTCTTCCTCCCAAAATACATGACATCATACTTCTCCATGTTAACTTTCAACTGTCATGTGCTTGTCAATTTCACAAACCTGTCTATGCCTTGCTGAACTAAAAACAGAAAGTGTTGGAAAAATTCAGCAGGTCTAGCAGCATCTGTGAAGTGAGGAACAAAGTTAAAGTTTTGAATCAGTTTTGGCTCCCCCTCAGAGTGTTTTGCTTTTATTCATACATCCTGAAGTTTGTTGTTAGCTTCCTCACTGTTTAATGCACATCCAAGTTTGGTATCATTTATAAATTTAGATTCAACTCTGAATACCTAACTTCAGATCATTTTACTTATCACAAATTGCAGTAATCCTAAGACTAACCCGTGGGATATGCCACAGTGCAGAGAGACAGGTGTATCAGGAACAAAATAGAAACAAATCCCAGAAAGGTATGAAGCAAAGGTGGAAGTCCTAAAAAAAAAAGGGAGTAAAACTAATGAATTTATTGTGCAGAATAAATCAAAGTTGACCAATAAGGTTAAAAAGACAAAATCTAAACGCTCTGTTTTATGTCAAGAAGCATTTCCAGTAAGATAATGAGTTAACAGTACAAACAGGCGGTTATGATATAGTTATGATTACAGAGACCTGGTTGTAAGGTGACCAAGGATGTGAAGTAAACACCCAGGAGTATTCATTATTCAGGAAGGACAGGCACAAAGTGAAAGGAGCTGGGGTCATATTATTCATAGCTAAAAATGTGTTGCTGGTAAAGCGCAGGTCAGGTAGCATCCAGGGAACAGGAGAATCGACGTTTCGGGCATAAGCCCTCACCTCACTTTCTCCTCATATTATTCATACAGGAGTAAAATCAATGCAATAATGAGGACTGATATTGGCTTGGAAAATCATGCTGTGGAATCTGTCTGGGTGGAAGATAAGAAATACCAAGGGAGAACAAACCAGTTCAGGGTTGACTGTGGCCCCCCAAAAATCGTGGAGATGTAAGGGAGGGCATTGAACAAGAAATCTGAGAAGCAGGCATTAAGGATACACCTGGAATGGATAATTTTCTATATAAATTGGACAGATCAAATTAGCTGATATTGTGGAGGAAGATTTTTCTGAAGTGTATACATGATGGGTTTTATTGGACCAAACCTTTGAGGACCCATGGACAGAGCATAAACCATTCCAGAGTGGTTACTGTATAATGAAAAAGGCTTAATCAACAATTTGCTGTGTGAGGGTCCTATGGGGAAGAGTGACTATAATATGAGGAATTCTTCATTAAAATGGAGACTGATGGAGGCAAATTCAAAACTGGGCTTCTGAATATAACTTTTTTAAAAAGCTATGAAGGTCTGAGGTGCAAATTTGCAAGGATGGATTGGAGACCCTGACTATCGGGTTGACAGTGGATAAGCATTGGTACATATGGCTCAAAAATAGAAGAGGAGACATAGTTCAATCATAGCTTACAAAAGCAATTTGGGATAGTATTAGATTCAAAGAGGAGACATAAAAAGCAGAAAAAGCATCAAGTCTATAGATTGGGAGCATTTTAGAATTTAACAAAAGAGACTGAAAAAATTGATCAAGATATGGAATAGTAGAGCATGAAAATAGAGTATTCAGGGAATACAAAAAAAACTGACCAAATGCTTCTATAGTTATGTGAAGAGAGCAAGATTTGTAAAGACAAACATACATCCTCTACACTCAGAAGTTGGGAAAATTATAAGGAAGAACTCAGAAATGAATACGTATTTTAGTTCTGTCTTCATAAGAATGGGCACAGATAACTTCCCAGAAATCAAGGTTCTAGGGAGAGGGACGAATTGAAGGAAAGAGTGGGACAGAAATTAATGGGGTTAAAGACTGACAGATCACTGAGATATGATAAAATATATTGCTGAGCACTATAGGAAGTGACCCTGCTTTGATGGCTACCTTCCAAGAATTCTATAGCCTCTCAAGCAGTTCCTAGGGTGGCAAATGTAATTCAGTAGTTAAAAAGGGAGGAAGACAAAATATATAGAATCACAGCCCAGTTAGCCAAACACCAACAGTGGGAAAATGCTAGAGTCTATTATAAAAGCTGTGGTAACAGAACATTTGGAAAGTATTAGCAGGGTTGGACAAAGTCAACATGGGTTAATGAAAAGCAAATCATGCTTAACAAATCTACTGAATTCTTTTGAGGCAGTGACTAGTAATCTGGATAAGGGAGAACCAGTGGATGTGGAGTATTGGGATATTTAGAAGGCTTTAGATAAGGTCCCACTTAAGAGATAGTGTGCAGAATTCAAGTACATGGATTGAGGTGACATAATGATATGGACTGAGGGAGGAAACAGAAAGTGAAGATAAATGGACCTTATTTGAGAAGACAAGCAGTACTGAGTGGAATACTGCAAGGATCAGTGCTTGCACAGCCAGTGCCAGCCAATCACAATATTTATAAATGACCTGGATGCAACATGTCCAAGTTTGCTGACAATAAATAGAAACATTGAAAATAGAAGCAGGAGTAAGCCAATTGGCCCTTCAAACCTGTTCCATCATTCATTATGATCATGGCTGATCCAGCTGAGTATCCTATTCCGCTTTTCCCTCATATTCTTTGATCCTTTAGCCCAAAGTGCAATAACCAACTCCTTGAAACCATGCAGTTTGTTTTTAGCCTCAACTGCTTTCTGTGGTAGTGAATTCGCCATTCATTGTGTGAAGAAATTTTCCCTCAGCAACACAATGGCTCTTTAGATAGCACTGCTGCATCACAGCACCAGGAACCAGGTTTGATTCCAACCTTGGGTGATTCTTTGTGTGGAATTTGAATTTTCTCACTGTGTCTGTGTGGGCTTCTTCCCACAGTTCAAAAATAGACAAGTTAGGAGGGTTGGCCATGCTAAGTTGCCTATAGTGTGCAGGCTAGGTGGGTTAACTGTGGGGTTACGGGGAAAGGGCGGGATGCTCTTCAGAGGGTCAGCCCAGACCCGATGGGCCAAATGGCCTCTATCTGCACTGTAAGGATTCTATTAAATTCTTTTCCTAAATGGTTTACCACATATCTTTAGATTGTGACCCATAGTTCCGAACACTCCGGGATAACACTTTCAACATCTACCTTCCTAGACTTTTATAGCCACAGTTGGAGTTGGAATTGTGAGTTGTGAAGAAAATGCAAGGAGGCTTCAGGATGATTTAAACAAGTTGAGTGAATGAGCAAACATGGCTAGTGCATTACAATGTAGATAACTATGAAGTCATATACTTTGGTGTGAAAAACAGAAAGGTAAAGTATTGTGATTAGAAGAATGAGAGGGGATCTGTTTGAAATGTACACAATTCTAACACACCTGGACAGACGAGGTGCAGAGAGGATGTTTTATCCTGATTGGGTAGTCTAGAACAAGAAGCCACAGTCTCTCAAAATGAGGTAGACCAATTAGGATTGAAATGAGGATTATTTTTCACTCAAAGTGTTGTGAATCTGTGGAATTCTCTCCCTCAGAAGGCTGTGCAGGCCAAGTCAGTGAATATATTCACAAAAGTGATAAATAAAATTTTAGATTTTAAAGTCATCAAATGGGAAAGTAACATTGAGACAGGGAATCAGCCATGATCAGAACGAATGGTGAAGCATTCCAAAGGGCCAAATGGCCTACTCCTGGTAGAGTACTTCATTTGTTTTTATTCTGAAAATCCACGTCTATTGTTTTTAATCCTATGGCTTTCAATTTTTTCGAATAAGTCCAAAAAGTGATACTTTAACAGGCATTTGCCGCAAGTCCACAAACACGACATCAATTACAGTCCCTCTGTTAGCCATCTGCCCTACTTCACCAAATAAATCCAGTTGAGTTTGTCAAGCATAATTTATCCGAAACAAATTTGACTTTCATTTGTTAGTAAATATTTCTCAAAATGCCAGTTAATATTGTTCTGGATTATCATCTCTAAATTCTTCCCACTACACTGGCTTGCAGTTATTGAGTTTATCCCTCTGCCGCCTCCCTCTCAACTTTTTCTTAACTGCAGTTGTTTGTCAGATTTACAGAATCTGAAGCAAAAAAAGGGATGAAAAATGTCAGTATTTAATACCTTTTGTTTGCTTCAGATTCTGTAGTGGTGTTGACAATTTCATCTTCACGTTGGTGAGCTGTCCACCAGGAAGCACATCTTGCATTGAAAGAAACATTAATAGGTTATGATAAGAACCAAATGGTTCCCATTCATATTTCCAACATGGAACTTTGCACGATGGGAGCATTGCCAAAAACCTATTCCTGTCTGCAGCTTGCAATCTTGGCGGTTTATACTTCATGCCAGGAGTTCTAATTAGTAAAATCTTAAAAGATTTTAAAATCTTCTTAAGAGTATTGCGTTCGTGAGCTTAAGGATTTGAACTACATAGGAATGCTTGACAAAAATTATGATATATTTTCCCTACAAAATAAAGTCCTTTTTTTTGGTAAGATTCTATTTGGAATTCATAGAGAGAGATGAATTTGTTCATCTTACACTCTTGGCAGAAGGTTGGGATTAGCAGATGATTGACTTTTTTCTTTGGTCTGGTATTGTGTGTACAATATATAGGAGGGTTTGAGGAAGAGAGGCCAATTATAAATGATTTCTTGAGCATTTGTTCTTTTTGGTATTTCTGAGAAAGTCATAAGCATATTCCAAAAGGACATGCTTAGGATTCTGTTTGGAACATTGAACCGAACAAATCTTAGTGGAAACATTGAACAATGTTACAACATAACATGACCAGAGAATTTGTTAATGAAGAGTAAAGAAAGAATTATTTTCCTGTTTTCATTAATCTTTATTTGAAATGTCAAAAATTATTTCATTCAGTTTACTTGAGTATTTTATTGAGCACCAAGGGGTAATTTTCCACATATGCACTTGTAATGGGCAATCTCATGCAATCCATATTGCAAAATCACAGGCAGCAATTTCAATATGTGCTGGTGGCAAGTTCCCTGCTGCCAGTCTATACTGGAAAATCACTTATTATGTTAAAAATGCAAAAAGAAACACATAATTTGAGACATCTATATAAATTAAGAATGTCCTGTAGCATGCTTTGTTGATTTTGGAAGTATTCTAGTAAAGAAACCCAGCACATCGGAAACAACTGCTGTCAAATATTTGTCCAGGAATGCGCTCTGAAGTCATTTCAAATTCAGATTGATCTGAAACGGAGCCAGTTGGATCTGTTTAGAATTATCCCAATTTGTCCAGTATGGACCTGTTACAATTTTAGACACAGTTCATTGTCTGGTTCAGTTAAATGCAGCCTCAGATTTTGTAGCACAGATGTTCGGCTCAAACAGACTGAAACTGGTTCCAGAAAGCTGGTCAAAACACCTGCATTCAAGTTTGAGCTTCGAGTGTTTTCTGCAGCAAACAAAACAAAATGATAGGGAACCATTTTGCCCAACGTATAAAGTGATGAGGACAATTTATATTTTTTTCCAGTTTAAGCATGTTTATTATGCACTTTTGCAGCCTGATTTTTAGATTTTGTACCTGATAAATTGTTTCTTTAATTGTTGAAGAGGCATCAAAAGATGATTATTCTGAATGCCATACGATTTTCTGATTTTTGTTAACTTTCTCAATTGAAATTGCACACAACAGTTTGTGTGCTACTGTATTGTTATTTTCTGGTATAAATATCTTCAAAGTAGTGACAGGTTCGAGTTTTCTCACTTGCTGCTTATCACCCTCCATTGGGAAGCAAATGAACTGTTGCTATCTCATCAGCAACCTTCAGGATAGCCCTGTACATACCAAGCTAGCCAACTGATTTTAATGTTGCCGGAAACAGCAGAGACACACCATGCAAAACCTGTTTTGGTGTTGAACAGCAAGCCTCACTCACAAGTAGCACCGATAAGCAATTGCCTCCTGGTTGAAATGCAGCTAGCTCACACTGCTCCAATCTGAAGACAAGGTGTGATTTCCTGTTACTGAAGAGGCACCTATTTCTTGGTACTTATGGTGATCCTCTTCTCACTAAGTTGGAAGCCTCAGAATAAACCCAGAAGCATTTGCATGTGAAGCAATTGGAAAAGAATTCAGAACATTGACGAACTCTTTCCTCTGAAGTAGTTCAAAACCAAACAATACACAATGCAGCCAAACATGTGGCCGAAATGACGCTTGCGTTTGTTTCAGACGGCAGAAAAGGCCTAATATGTTTCCAGTGCACATCCTGCATGGGAAAAAGAATGCAAAATTTGGCATTTGTTTTGTACCCATAAAACAGACAAAACATATAACATAGTTAAAAGAAATTCTTTAAATTTATGACCTCTGTGTATCTGAAATAAAAACGAAACAACTGCTAGAAAAGAACAGATGGTTTATCAATACCTGAAAGGGGGAAATAGTTTATCTTTCTATCTATGACCCTGAATCTTGCATGTGTATGTTTTTCAAATATGGAATGAAGTATTTTAGCAATGTCATTTCTTTCTAGGAAGAAATACAGGATAACTATTGAAAGACGTGCACAACTGCATGAAGCTGACAATGGTAAGCATCACCATTTGAGAGAAGACTCTGTCCGATCCGACCTGTCAACAGCCTAAACTATAAAATTGAATCTTCCCTCTTACAAACTTTCAACTTTTAGGGAGGTTTACCAAAGGTATCACTGCAAACAAAAGGCCGATAAGAAACGCATTATTTTGAAGACAAGGCTATTAATATGTCATAGATTTTTTTTTGTTGCTTTTGAAAACTCAGGAATAATTCAAGTTTTACACTGCACCACTATACTGGAAGCTTCATCTCATTGAAGATGATCAAATGTGATACAGCATGTTTCATAGAGGCCAGAAAGGACTTGCACTGGCAACCTAAAAATAAATCTTCAAAAGAAGGTATTCTTTGGGTGGTTGTGTCTCCCAGTAAGTTACTGGGAACTGTCCAATATCCATCCTTAAATCTTACCGAATAAAATTGATCTTAGAGCCAAGGTGATATATTTTAGCAAAGTTCATGAATTCTCAAATCATACTGACAGATGTACATTTTTTTAAAAAAATTACTACTAAAGGGTAAAAGTTACCTTTGGATATAGTTTTATGTGAATGCTTAATGCATTTAAATCAGATTTCTCTCTTGACTGTAACAACAAAGGTGTTCACTATAAATGGCCCTCTTTTTTAAGTAAAGTAGCAGAAATTATTTTTGAGAAAAGCATTAAGGATTCATTCATAATATAGATGATAGAAATTACTACCCCTGTACTGCTTCAAAATATATTTCAGTGGATCCATCTATGTGAGTTTACTATATTACACATAAAACACTGCAATTTGTAGATTACATATGTCATAGAAGGCTCACTGAACTAGGCTGCTCTTTGCTGTGTTATAAAAGTGATTTAGTTTATTGGACGTGATAACTAAATCTTCAGTAATGGATAATGGCAACAATAACTTACAATTATATAGTACTCTAAATGTACAAACTGGCTCAAAGTGCTGTACCGTTATTAATCCAGTCTATTTTATTGCTCTGTCATACTTGTAAGCTGTAAACAGCGGCTAAATCCTTGACAGCTAAGAATCATCTATTTTATACAATAATTATTGACTTTATTTACCAAGCATTGTAATCACAACAATATTGAAAATTATGATGCAGTGTTAGGAATTAAATATACATCTTACATTAAACTGTACAATGAATATTGACTTTCAGCTTTGACAATAAACATTATAAACATTTGAATAGTTTGGGAATATTGTCTTAAAGGGGTATGCAATAAATAAGTCAATATTTAATATTTTTAGACTATAATGATAAAATATTAAGCAATTTGTAGTATTTTCAACAGTATGCTAAACAATATCTTGTATATATGAATTAATTTGGATACACTTGTACAGTGATTGGGAAGATGAATTTTTTATGTTCATTTCAAAAAGTTTCTTAAACATTCTATTATTATTCAAGTTGATTTAGATGCTACTGTTAGTACATTAGTGGGCAGTGAGAATATAATTCCGATAATGATCTTATTGTGGAAGGCAGAGAAATTGGTTACCTATGTTGACATATATATAATATATAGTATGCTTGTCACAGTACAAAAGTTGTGGAATATTCCAAGTTAATTGTTCCTCGTATTCACCTCACTAGATTCTAACTGCGACATCATGATTTAAGCAAGTTGTACGATATTAAAGTGTTATGGTCTATGTATAGACATTTATGTCCACAGTACTTTGGTTACTTTTGCTCAATTTAGTTTATTAATTGTTTCTACAGGCAAATAATGCTTGTTTGGCCCTGAAATATACTCTGTTTAAGTGTAAATACTGTACATCTGATGTTTTTAGCATATGTCTGATGGATTTTGTAATGTATTATGCCATCAGATAATGGCTGTAAATTTATCGTATAACTTTCAAACCCCAATTGCAAAGAAACAAAACTGGCTTTTAAAAATGAAAACTCATTAATCAAAAAAAGAGTAGAAAAAAATCCTTCTTAAATATGTTATTTGAAGTATTTGTGGAATACTGAAGGTGAATTCCAAATTAGATGTGATCACTTTCATCAGGGTTTCTTCAAATGAGATGATTGCTTCGAAATGAAAGACCGATGCACCTGAATTCGAAGGAAAAACCTTTACGGAAGTAAAGATTTCATGAGTTTTTCTATATATTTTATCACTTCCAGCATGTACCACTAAAAGTATTGTTAGCAACTGATGATATGAAATGGGCTGCCAATATTCAGATTATGAGCTGCTGTTTTTAAATATGTAATTAGAAATGGAAAGAATTTGTATTAAAGTTTAGCAATTTAAGAATACTGGAAAAAAATTCTTTGAATGCTGATAGATATGGATGTTTCAACTGCAAATGCAAGGGTGCCATACAGTATAACAGTAATATACTGACCTAAGTAGAAATATCTGCATATAATGTGATATTTATTTAACAGTTGTGTAGAATTTAACATTCCTAACTGTAGATAGTTTGTTTTTTAAATTACAGTTGTGTTATATATTCATTCCGGATGTGTTGGTCAGTTTTAGATTGCCTATACCCTGTATTGTACCATTTTGTCTATTAAACGTAATGATGTGCAAATGTCTTTGTAAACTGTTTTGTTTTCTGTAAACCAATGTGTGGTAGATTATTCTCAGAATATTAGAGCAAAGCAGATATTGGCAATAAAATAACATATAAGTGGAAACCTTTGCTCCTCTGTCTGTGTAATTCTGTCTAATGACATATATGATGCACACACTGTTGTCTGAGAATTTGCTTGGCATGTTTGTAAACTCTTTGGTCCAATGAGTGTTGTAATGCGACTAATCAAGTAATATTTAAACAACACTGCAGGTTAACCTGTTTCAATTGTGCACTCATGACTAACACATGTATCATTGGTATCATGTACATAGATTCCTTTTAACTGCATGAATGAAAATGCTGTTTTGTTATCATGAAAATTCACCCATGTGCTCCACAGTTACTAACACTCTTGTCACCATTTTTACTTCTGACCCTCTATCTAGTAGAATTGAACTATTTACAATATTTGTCACTTGCAGTAAATGCTTCCCATTTTATCCCTTTAGGTCCCCACTGCTGCAACCCACTGCTATATCTCCTTCATCTGAGAGCACGAGATGATCTGGGTCACAATCTACTCCATAGCCACCATTAATATCCTACCGTAATTGATCAACAGGAGGAGAACGTCTGCAGGGCAGGACTGGTCCTGTCAGTTCTTCCCCAAGCTGAGATGGAATATTCCATTGCTTCCAGGCCTTGACCTGGTCAAACTTGCCCATTGACTTACAGCTTTGAAAACTATTTAACTTTGGTACGAGATATTTGCCTGAGGGAAGTTTCCAAACTCCCAAATATTAGATATTTTCTGTGGATCCCTGTTTTGCAAAATATCCTACCGAATGCATTGTTTCAGTGAAAAAGGTGTCCCCACACAACAGCACCTTAACCTTGTCTCACAATTTAAGATTGAATCAAAAGAGCTTGGAACAATGTCAAACGTTTTTCTGTACTCATATCATGGTTCATTTTCTAGGGGACATTTTGTTCTATCACTTGAATTTTCTTGAATATCATTTAGCTGCTGGCAGAGTCTTGGCAAAAATTAAAATGCTGATATTTCTACAAGTCCGTTCCTCTTAATAAATTATCAATTTCATGAGTCTTGTTTGCAAAAAGCAGCCAACATCCGTAAAATGATTTGATTTGATTTATTATTGTCACATGTATGAGATACATTGGGAAGTATTATGTTGTGTGCTAACCCTACAAATCATACCTTACATAAGTGTATTAGAGTAATAGAACAGAATGTAGAATATGGTGTGACAGTTACAGAGAAAGTGCAGAGAAAGATCAACTCTGAAATGTGAGAAGTCTGTTCATAAGTCTGATAGCGGGAAGAAGCTGTTCTTGAATCTGTTAGTACGTGTTTTCAAACTTTTGTATCTTCTGCTTGAGGGAAGAGGGTGGAAGAGAATATAACTGGGCTGGGAGGGGTCTTTGATTATGTTGGCTGCTTTCCCGAGGCAGTGGAAACTATAGATGGAGTCAGTGGATAGGAGGTTGATTTATGTGATGGACTGTGCTCACAACTGTCTTGCAGTTTTGATCAGAGTAGTTGCCATACCAAGCTGTGATACATTTGGATAGGATCCTTTCTATGTGCATTTATAAAAACTTGGTAAGAGACATTGTGGACATGCTGAATTTCCTTAGCCTTCTGAGGAAGGAGAGGCATTGGTATGCTTTCTTGACTGTGGCATTGACATGGATAAACCAGGATAGATTGTCAGTGATATTTAGGAACTTGAAGGTCTCGACTATCTCTACTTCAGCATCATTGATACAGACAGGGTGTGCCCTCATCTCCACTTCCTGAAGTCAGTGATCAGTTCCTTCATTTTGCTGACATTGAGAGAGAGATTGTTGTATTTACACCATGCCACTAAGCTGTCTATCTGTTCCTATACGCTTGTCGTTGTTTGAGCTCCAACTCACTACGATCATAGAGTCATGCAGCATGAAAACAGACCGTTCAGTCTAACCAGTCCACACTGACCATGTTGCTTCACTAAATTAGTCCCTGTGGCATGTGCTTGGCCCAAATTCCTCTAAATCATTCCCATTCAAGAGGTCATCAAATGTCTTTTAAATGTTGTAACTGTACTTGCATCCACCACTTCCTCTGGAAGTTCATTCACGCATGAACAACTCTGCAAAAAGGTTTGTTCCTGAGGTCCTTTATAAGTCTTCCTCCTCTCACCTTAAAAATATATCCTCTAGTTTTGAACTTGCCCACCCTAGGCAAAAGACCCTTGCTATTCACCTTACCTATGCCCCTCTTGCTTTTATAAACTTAAATAAGGCCATCCCTCAACCTCCTACGCTCCAGTGAAAAAAGTCTTTCCAGTCTGCTTTTTATATTGCAAACCCTCCATTCCTGGTAAATCTCTTGAACCTTCTACAGTTTAATAATATTCTTCCTATAACAGGGCGACCAGAACTGCACACAGCTCTCCTGAAGAGGCCTCACCAATGCCCTTTGCAACCTCAACGTGACATCCAATACTCAAAGGTCTGAGCAATAAAGGCAAGTGTGCTAAATGCCTATTTAATCAACATGTCTACATGTGACGCAAACATTTTCATAGAATTATGTACCTGGGATGGTAATTTAACCTAGGTCTCTCTGTTCCAAAGGGCTCTACCATTAATTGTATAAGTCCTGCCCCTGTTTGACAAACAAAAGAACTGATCCCTGTGGAACACTGCTAGTCACAGGCCATCAATCCTAAAAGAAACCATTGACAACTACCGTCTGTCTCCTACCATAAAACCAATTTTATATCCAATTGGCAAGCTCACCCTGCATCTCATGTGATCCAACATTGCTAATTAGTCTACCATGTGGACTCTTGTCAAAGGCTTTACTAAATTCCAAGTAAACAATGTCGCCACTCTGCCCTCATCAATTCTGGTTACTTCATTAAAAAATTCAATCAAGTTGTGGTACATAAGCAAATTTGTGAACAGAGTTAGAGCTGAATTTGGCCACTTGGTCAGAAATGTGTAAGGAGCTGATGTTCTGACAAGGGGTAAACACCCCCTGTTAACTTAAACCAGCAACACAGAAAAGATTTACCCCGTGCGGTAATCTGTGAAAATTCAAGAGTCAAAGAAGTATCCCGAAAGTCACTATATAACATAAAAATTAACAACTTTACTTTTTAAAGTCTAACAGAGAATATTAACTAACAACTGTTTACAAATAATTTATCTAAACCTATCTATTGTCTTCCCCTCTAAAATACTGGTCAGAGAAAACCTCTGATTAAGATTTACCGAAAAATTCAAATTTCAAAACCAGCCAGCTGTCGAATCTTCTCTTTGTATCTTCTGTAGATTTGCTCTCCAGGTCGGTGTCGATGTCTTTTTTTGTGTAAACTCCTTCTCTAGACAGGTACCTCTCAGAGAGTTCTGACGAGCAGCCTACATCTGTTGGCCTTTTAGTAGTTCTCTCTCAACTGTTCAATTTTTTTTGGTTTTATACCCCAAAACATCGGATCGTTTCATTAGTTTTAGTGTTGTCAAAATACCAAATTCAAACTTGATTGGAGTTTGGTATCTTGGGACATAATTTAAACTAATTGGCCGAATTTGAATTTGTTTTTGTCTCAAAGCAACCCAGCCAGTGCTAGCTGTTCTGAGCAAGCATTACATTGTTATATTGTTCTAGACTCTCTGTGCCTGTCCATGCCGACCAGATATCCCAACCCAATCTGGTCCCATCTGCCAGCACCTGGCCCATATCCCTCCAAACCCTTCCTATTGTCAGTTTTCAACTCTCTTAAAGGTACAGTACCCCTTACACCTTCATAACACGTCCCTCTTTAAGAAAAAATGAACCATCATAATGAAAAGATGGCTTCATTTTTTTCTATTCTTTCAACACGTTACCAATAACATACCGATAACTTTAATCTAAGTTCACCATGACGTCTTCCCTAAATACAAATCTCATATAAACTTTATTATTTAAATCCATGATAACACATTTGCAATTACATTCCTATGACCCGCAACATGTACGATTTTCAACTTAAAATTCTGTAACATAGCACTCCAATGAAATAGTCTCATATTCTTGTCTTTAAAGCATTCTAAGAATGTAAGAGGATTGTGATCTGTGTACTCATTCATCTACGACACATTGTTTGTGACATAAGCATTAAAATGTTATAAGGCAGTACCAAACTCAATAGTTCTTTTTCGATTGTGGGGTATTTCCTCAACTGGATGTTGAGTTTCTTCAAAAAGTAACCAACTGGAAGTTCAATCCCATCCTCATCTTCTTGTAGCAGTACAGCTCCAACTTGTATGTCACTAGCATCGATCGCATCTTTAAATGGTTTTGAAAGGTTTGGAGTAGCTAGAACTAGTGCAGTGGTCAATATTGCTTTGAAATGGTCGAATACCTCTTGGCATTGTTCTGTCCACATTGTGTTCTTCTTCAGCAACTCAGTTAACAGTGTCACTACACTGCTGAAGTTTGGAACAAAGTTTCAAAAGAATCCGCTGAGGTTTAAAAATCAAAGTACCTCTTTCTTTGAGGTTGGTCATGGAAATAAGTCAATAGCCTTCATCTTTGTGTTCGTGGGGTCAACCTTCCATGACCGATATTATGTCCCAAGAATGTCACCTCTGCTTTTGCAAATTCAGTCCTGTTTACATTTATTACCAGTATTGCTTCTCAAAGTCGTTCAAAGAGCTCTGCTAACTGTCCCATGTGATATTTCCAGGACTTAACTAAACATCACTACTTCGTCCAAATTGACTGCACAGTTTGTTAACCCAGCCACGGCTCTGTTCATGAGTCTTTGGAAAATGGTGGGTGTGTTCTTCATTCCAAAGGCATCACTTTAAACTGATATAACCGATTTGGGGTTACAAATGCAGCAATGTCTTTCATTGTCTCTGATAAAGGTACCTGCCAGTAACCACACATTAAGTCCAACTTGGTGATGTAACTGGCATGTCTGACTTTCTCAATACAGTCCTCCAATCTCGGAATTGTATATGAGTCCAATTTTGTAATAGCATTGACCTTCCGATAATCCATGCAGAATCCTTGAGACCTATTCGGTTTGGGAACTAAGACAATCTGCGAACTCCACTTGCTCTGACTTGGTTAAATGATATCCTCGCAAGCCTGGTCTCTACCTCCTACTGGACCTGTCTGGCTTTGAAAGAATTAAGCTGATAGGGGTGTTGTTTTATCGGAGCAGTATTCCCTATGTCTATTTCATGTCTAATAGCATTAGTCCTCCCCATCTGATTCTTACAGATGTCCTTAATGCAGTAACAAATCTGTGAACTGTGCTCCTGAGACAGATAGTTTACTAATCTACCCCAATTCTCAAGGACTTCTTCATTTTTAAATCTATTTTCAGGCACATCAAAATCCACATCATCTGGATTTGATTCCTCACTCTGTGGGGCAGTAACAAACAATTGTTTCTCTAGTTCTTTCTCTCTAGTATAATACAGTTTCAATGTGTTCACATGACATACCCGATACCTTTATTACTATCTGGCTGGATAGATCACCCGACTCAACTTTTTCTCAATTTGATAGGGACCACTAAACCTGGCTTTGAAGGGATCTCCTATCAGTGGTAACTATAGTAACACATCATCCCCTTGGGAAAACATCCAAGTCTCAGAGCTTTTATCTGCCACCTGCTTCATTCTACACTGTGTCCTCTTTAGGTGCTGTTTAGCTAACTCACCTGCTAGATTTAATCTCTCCCTGACTTCCAATACATAATCTAAGTGTGAGATCTCAAACTTTGGTCCTGACAATTTTTCTTTAAATAATTTCAAAGGGCCTCTCACTTCATGTCCGAATATTAACTCAAAAGGAGTAAACTGAGTCGATTCATTTGGGGCATTTATAATGGCAAACAATACGAATGGGATATCTTTATCCCAACCATTCAGGTAATCCTGACAGTATGCTCTCAACATGGTCTTCAAGGTCTGATGCCACCTTTCTAAAGCTCGTGGGATTCAGGATGATACACACTGGATTTAAAGTGCTGTACACCTCAGCCATCCATAACCTCTTTAAAAAGCCTAGCAGTAAAACTTGACCCTTGGTCCGACTGAATCTCTCTGGGTAGCCTATACCGTGTGAAGAAAGCTCCTAGCTCCTCTACCACCTTTTTTGCCTGAATACTCCGTAATGGAATTGCCTCCGGAAATCCGGTAGACACGTTAATTATGGTTAACAAGTACTGGTTCCCACGTTTACTTCCTGGGAAGGGACCTACACAATCAATTATAACCCTGGTGAAAAGTTCTTCAAATACGGGAATTGGCAACAAAGGTACTGGTTTTATTACCGCCTGTGGCTTATCTATCATTTGGCATGTGTGACACATTTGACAAAAGTTAACCACATCCTTGTGCATTCCAGGCCAATAAAAATGTTTTTGTACCTTAGCCTGAGTCTTTCATACCCCTAAGTGACCTCCTATAGGTAGTTCATGTGCTACCCGTAACACTTCCTGTCTGTATGCTACCGGCAACACAATTTGGTGCACTTCGGCCCATTTCTCCTCTGCACTAACCTGTCATGGTCAACATTTCCATCTTAGGATTCCATCTTTACGATTTAAACCCTCAGGAATATTTTCTGCCTCCTGTTCAGAGTACTGGTCCACACATTTTTTCTTTTATTGTCTTGTCCTGCTGTTGCAAGTGCCTTAACCTTTCAGGACTAAACACTTCTGTCTGACCCTCTGCCTGTTCAGATTTTTCCTGCACATTATGTCAAACTATATCATTATGTCAACTGTCCGCTAACTGAATCTCAATTCCTTCATCTTTCTCTGACTTACAATAGTGGGAACTGGTTATCACACAGTCTGGGAAAATACCAGGATATTTCTGTTTTAACTCCTCAGTTTCTTGAACTCTTGGAACTAACAGTCTGTCAATCACTCGCATTGTAGCTTCCCCAGTCTCAGTTGGCACTCCAACCTGATCTTACTTTGGGATGCTAAATTTCTGTCCATCTATCCACACTCTCGGGTAATAGATCAGAAAGAGTGCATTATCGCTCATCTCTCACTGTCAGCGACTGGTTAGATCCTGTGTCTCTCAAAGTTATAAGTTCTCGTCCTCCCCTGTTCTTTCTGAGTAAACTTTACTCATAGAGGCAAATTCTTTGTAGAGATCAGGTATTAACCCCTTACCCAGCCCCTGCCCACGCTGTGCACTCTCCTGCAACTCCTTGGCTGCTCTTGGGGTCTCCTTTACTACCTTCGCTAATGTCACTGGCTTAGCTTCTTTTACCATATCTTTTCCCACAATGCCTTTCTTTACGTGTGACTTTACGTGTCCCACTTTACCACAGTGAAAACACCTGAGGCCTTTCACCTCCTTTCCACCCTCTTGGGCTTCTTTTTTATCCTGTGGTAAATTATTCCCAGTGCTCTCTACTCTTGGTTTCATAGTGTAGGATCTCCCCTTCTCCCAACTTCTATCCCTCACACAACAAAATTCTGCTGGAAGCTTGTCTTATGCACCAACATATATTCATCTGCTAATTCTGTTTTTCTTCTCATTTATGGAATTTTCTGTTCCTCCACATGAATTTATATCATCTTTGAAAGTGAATTTTTAAACTCCTCCAGCAGAATAATCTCTCATACAGCCTATCTATTTTCAAAGCATGCACCTATCTATCAAAATGACTATGTTTAGTTCTTTCAAATGCAACATAAATCTGACCTGGTTCCTTCTTTGTGTTTCTGAAGCGCTGTCTATATACTTCTGGTACCAGTTCATAAGCACATAAAATAGCCTGTTTAACCTCTTCATAATGTCTTGACCCGTCATCTCACAGAGTGGAAAATACCTCACTAGCTCTGCGTACCAGTTTAATCTGAACCAGCATTACCCATAAATCCTCGGACCACTCCATCTATCTAGTCAATTTTTCTAATGAAATAAAGAAGGCTTCTGCATCTTTCTCATCAAAATGTGGCAGATTTTTGACTTATTTGTATATATCACTACCTTCTCTTTTAATCTCCATCCTCTTAACTTGACTTTGCTGACTAAGTCTCAACTTCTCAAGTTCAAATTCTCTCTCTTGCTCAGCTAAGAGCTTCTCTCTCTTTCTCTCTCCCTTTCCTTTCTCTCTCTTTGCTCAGCCAAGAGCCTTCTCTTTTTTCCTCTCTCTTGAACCTTCTCTTTTTTCCTCTCTCTTTCTGTTATCTCGCTCTTTCTTTCTCTCTCTCCCTTCGTTTATCTTCGAACTCCATTTTCCTCAATTGTACTTTAAGTTTTTCTACCTCTACTGCACTCGTCTGTTTCTCTTATACACCTAAATGTTTGAGTAACTCCCTTACAATTTCAACTTTACTTTTGTCCCTGCTCAAAACCCAATTCTAATTTCTTTGCTAATTCTAAAAGTGTGGCCTCTTTCTTTCCTTCTAAACTTCCTTGGCAAATTTGATAATCATAATCAAATCCCAGAACCTCTTTTCGCAATTTTAAGAGCCATTTCTCTCATTTTTAATTTAATTGACTACAAGTCACTGAAATTAAATAAACTGCCTTGCCTACGTTTTATTTAAAGTTCGAGGGCACTAGCCTGCAAGTGTTTAAAGCTACTGGCCTTTCTCGTACCTCAAATCTATTCAAATCTGCCTAAACTTGTTCAAATCTTAGACAAAAGCCCCCAAACTGTTATGACCCAGAGTAAACCCTCCCCCGTTAACTTTAACTAACCATACAGAAAAGATTTACCTCATGCAGTAATCTGTGAATATTCAAGGAGCAAAGGACCATCCCAAAAGTCACTATTTAAAGTATAAATTAACAACTTTAATTTTTTAAATTTATATGAACCTATCTGATACCTTCCCCTCTGCAATACTGCCCCGATAAAACCCCTGATTAAGATTTACCAAAAAATTCAAATTTCAAAACCAGCCAGCTGTCGAATCTTTTCTTTGTATCTTCCTCTGTAGGTTTGCTCTCCAGGTCGGTGTCGATGTTTTTGTTTCTGTGTAAACTCCTTCTCTTTGACAGGTACCTCTCAGAGAGTTCTTACTAGCAGCCAACATCTGTGGTCTTTTGGCAGTTCTCTCTCAACTGTTCAATTTTTTTCAGATTTATACCCCAAAACATTGGACCGTTTCATTGGTTTTAATGTTGTCAAAATACCAAATTCAAACTTGATTAGAGTTTGCTTTCCTGGGGCATAATTTAAACTGATTGGCCAAATTTGAATTTGTTTTTGTCTCATTGCAACCCAGCCAGTACTAGCTGTTCTGACCAAGCATTACTTTGTTACCTTGTTCCAGACTCTCTGTGCCTCTCTAAGTCCTTGCTAGCTTTCAACTCTCTTAAAGGTATAGTACCCCTTACACCTTCATAACACTGAAATTGCAGCCTTGTGGGGTACCGGTGTTGAGAATTATTGTGGACGAGGTGTTGTTGCCTATCCTTACTGAATGCAGTCTGTGGTTCAGAAAGTCGAGAATCCAATTGCAGAGGGGGCAGTGGAGTTTGCAGATGAGATTTGTTGGAAACATAGTGTTGAAGGCAAAGGTAAAGTCAATGAATAGAAATCTGACATAGGTGGTTTTGTTATCCAGATGTTCCAGGGATGTGTGTGAGCCAGGGAGATGGCATCTGCCATGGACCTATTACAGCAGTACATGAATTGTGATGCATCAAGGCAGTCTGGGGGGCTGGAGGTGATATATGCTATTACTAACCTCTCGAAGCACTTAAAATTATGGATGTCAGAGCCACTGGGCGGTTGTAATTAAGGCACATTGCCTGATTTTTCTTTGGCACCATGATGGTAGTAGTCTTCTTGAAGCAGTTGGGAACTTCACAACTCAGTAAGGAGATGGTTTAAGATGTCTGCAAATACTCCTGTCAATTGGTCCTCGCAGGGTCTGAGTGCACGGCCATGGACTCCATCTGGGTCAGATGCTTTCTGGGGGTTCACTCTCAAGAAGGCCGATCTGACATCTGTGATGGTGACTGTCTGGAGAGGTGTCATCTTTTCAGTGACCTTCTGTTCAAAACGAGCATAGAACGCATTGAACTTATCGGAGAGGGTGCATTGTTGTTAGCGATTCTACTCAACTTTGCTTTGTAGCCTGCTATGTCATGTAAGTAATGTCTCAGATCAATCACATAATATACAAAAATTAACTTTCAATCTGTCTATAATCATGTGCATAGATTTACAAATTGAGTTATTTAAATCTGGGTCTATTTTGGGACTTTCATGCCTAAATTGAGAGTTTTCAACCAGGGAACCTGCCTGTCAGCGTTTACCCTCTCCTGTCCATGAGGAAATAGATGAATTTTGTTAAAATTATTGCATTCTACTAATGTTCAGAGAATGTCATCCCATTCTCAGTATCTCCTCATAGGACAAGTCTTCCAATCTAGTGACCTTTCTTTAAACCCCACTAAGGCAAGTGTATCCTTTCTTAGTTAAGGAGATGAAAAATGTGCACAGGGGTGCTAAAAGAGTTGTGAATCTTTAGAATTTACTCATCCAGAGTGCTGTGTCTGTGCAGTCATTAAATTTTCAAGGCAGCGATTAATCATTTTGTGGGCACTGAGGATGTGGAGAAGATGGGAAAAGTTCAAGGAAGTGGATATCGAAACATGATATTATTGAATTGTGGAGCAGGCTTAAGTAGTCATGTGACCTATTCCTGCACCTATTTCTTTGGAACTGGGTGGACTGTCCAGCCTCTTGAACCTTGTCCACCATTCAGGAGGATCATAGCTGATGATCTATTTTAAATGTACTTTTCTGGTCATTTTGTATATCCCTTGATTCCTTGAGTTACCAACCATTTGTCAGATTTTGCCTTGAATATAGGCAATAATTCAGCAGTCGCAGCACTCTGGGTAGAGAATTGCAAAGACTCAGCAGCCCCTGAGTGAAAATGTATATCTTTGTTCAGATCTAAATGATGAGCCCTATCCTTATTACCCAAGTCCTAGATTCTTTGGCCACAGAAACAGCCTCATAATGTCTATAATGTCCTCATGAACACAATTTGATAGAGACAGCGTAGTTTTCAATAAACTCAAGTTCACAGATGGTGCAGGATGGAAAACTAACCAGGTGAGTATTAAGACAAAAGACAAACATGATAGATATTGGAACTCTGAAATAAGTAGAAAGAAACAATGGAAATGCTCAGCAGGTCAGGCAGCAACTGTAGAGAGAATGAAAATGAAAATGTTACAGGCCAATGACCTTTCATCAAAACAGTGCATTGGAATGATCAAGTCTAGAGATGACAGCTGAGGGTTACAGTAATCGATGAGCTGATTGACGACAGTGACATGATGTTGCACTAGTGGAACCTGGTGGATGATGATATGCTGAGGACTTGAAATTGGAGACTCACACTGTGGTGAATTCAGACACTAAGGCTATGAACACCCTAATTTTGCTTCAGAAAATGAAGGAGAGGGACGACGTGGGAGGCTAAGAAATGGATCTTGTGGTAAGTATGAAGAAAATGCTTTAGTCTTCCTTGTATTTAATGGTGGGTTTTTTTCTCACCAAGTAATGGATGTTCTGCAGAAGTAAGACAAATCAGAAACATTTGAAGGGCCACCAGTTGAGTAGTGAATTAGTTTTGAGTGCCATCAGCATATATGTGGAGCTTGACATGTTTCTATTGATATTTCCAAGGGACAGCATATAGAATGAACTGATTAAAGGGCTGTTTAGCTTGTGTCCACTGCTATTTGTTTCTAGAAAACATATTGCTCCAATGATTGTGATACCTTTGTGAAATCTGAATGTTGTGGCTATTCGTTCCATCCAATTATTTGTTGTACTTTTGTAATGAATGCTTAAACTTTTCAGAATGTCAGGCATGATTTCTCTGATGCATCTACATAATATTGAAGGGCTGTAATTTGTATGTACTTTGTTAAGAATTAAACTCTTCACTTCAGATAGACCTTGTTCCCTTTATCTCATTGCTGCCCTCTTTCACATCATGCCCTCTATGAGCTTAATGAGATACATCTCCTGCCCTCTTGATCTTACCATTAACCATACATTGTTGCAATATACTGTCCATCTCCAAATTCCAGTACCTTTCCAAAACCTTTTAACATGTGATTGACTATCTTTTCTAGAATTTTATGTTTGAATCCCTCCAGTCAGATTTCCACCCCTGATGCCATACTGAAATGGCTTCTGCCAAAGTCACAAATCACATCCTATGTGACGACAAACAAGGGAAGTAATCTCTTGTGATTCTTGATTGTTCACAATCTTTGACACAGTAAACCACAGTCCCCTCAACCCCTGTCCTCCATCAACTAACTGGGTAAGATTGAATTCCATTCTTATCCATCCAGTCAGGGGCAGCGGAAGATCTGTAATAGACTTCCTTCCTACTCCTGCACTGTTACTTCTTCTATCCTCCCAAGAAAATGCCCGGAATAATGTCATCTGATAAGAAAGCATTAGTTTTAATGTGCACGCTCAACATATCACCATTTCTCTCAACTGCTCTACTGTCTGTAAATTATCAGTACTAAGCTAAGCAAAAATTCCTTCCAACTAAATCTTGGAAGATGAAAGCCATCATATTTGACACACCCCACAGGTGTCAATTCTCGCAATTGACTCAATCCTTCACCATAACAAAGGATATAAAGTACGGTGAGGTTGTAAATGGATACATATAACAATAATAATACAAGTGAGAATCAGGCTGTTGTAGCAAGTTCAGAGGGAAAGTGGGAAAAAGAAATAAAGCAAAGTGAAAATGAGAAGAAGCTGGCAATTGACATTAGAGGGAATCCAAGAGTATTCTTTCAGCATATAAACTGTAAAAGGAGGGTGAAGCTAATCAGGAACCATAAAGGATTACATTTGGAGGCAGAAGGCACAGCTGAGATAATGAGTACTTTGCCTCTGTTTTTGCCAAAGGACCAAATATTACTAAAGTGAAAGGGATGTCGCTGAGACACAGAATGGACTAAAAATAGATTTTAAGTAATGGTACAGTTGTTTCTGCTATAACACATGTTTCTTCAATGCAAATTGGCCGTACCCGTGATTGAAAAATTTAGATCATTTCTTGTAGATGTGAACTTTCCTTACCCGTATTGGCTATAATGCGATTCTGGTCCCCATTAGTTTAAATGGTGCTGCTATTGCCCAATTTTCTTATAATGTGGGATCACAGGGGAACAGAACTATTGTGTTATATCAGAACAGACTGTATCTGAAAGAAAAAAACTGCAGATGCTGAAATCCAATGTAGACAGGCAGGTGGCTGGAAGAACACAGCAAGCCAGGCAGCATCAGAAGGTGGAGAAGTCAACATTTCAGGTGTAACCCTTCTTAAGGACTGTGGGTGGGTGTAGGGGGAGCTGCAGATAAAGGGGGTGGCGGGGCAGGATGGTGAGGTGGGGATAGGTGAAGACAGGTAGAGGGTATGACCTGACTGGTCAATGGGAGGAATTAATCCGGTAGGTGGCTGGGAGGAGTGTAAGGGAATGGGAAGGGCTGGGAAGGGAGTTGGGGGATGGGGAGAGAGGTTACTTGAAATTGGAGAACTCAGTGTTAACATTAGGGCAGACGACTATAGGTTGGGTCAAAGGGATATTGACAGGCCATTTGACCTGTCTTCACCTACCCCACTTCATCACCCTGCCCTCGCCACCCCCCCTTCCCCTCCTCCCCAAATATCTGCAGCTCCCCTTACGTCCAATCCCAGTCCTGAAGAAGGGTTACATCCAAAACATCAACTTCTCCACTCCTGATGCTGCTTGGCTTGCTGTGTTCTTCCAGCCTCCTGCTGCACTATATCTGAAAAGCTAGTTATGCTTAAATAAAAAACAAAATATCATGAGCACTGAAGCAGAAACAAAAAGCTCTGGAGAAACTAAGCAGGTGTCGCATTTTTGGAGAGAGAAACTGAATTAACGTTTCAAGTCCAAAATGAATCCTCTTCATAACTGAAGGGGACTTAAAATTATGTTTTTAAATGCTTTTGACAAAGAGGGAGGGGGAACAAGTGTGTGATTGTGCCCAGATCACAAGAAAAAGTGAATACTGTAGTTGCTGGGAATGTGAAATAGAACTGGAAAGTGCTGAAAAAACTCAGCATGTCTAGCAACATTTGTGGAGAGAAAGAAACAGTTACATTTTGAGTCTAATATTAGTCTTCTTCAATATATTAACATGAAGGTCCGTAACCGTTCAGTGATTCTGTGAATCTAATAGCCTGAAGCTAAATCTGAGATTGTTTGTAACTTTGTGTCTTATCTGCTGGATGAGCTTCTAATCACACATCAGTAACATCACTAACATCACCGATTTGAAGCTTTGCATCATTTCCCTACCACAGCTAAACTGTGACATTATTATGCCCATATTTAACTAAAATCATCCAAACCTTTGCGAGCCACATTTTAACTCATTATCAAATTTTGATCACCACTGCTTGTTGACTTATTTTGGTTTCCTGTTAAGCAGCTTCTTTATTTTTAAAAATGGTCATTGTTTTCGAGTCCCTCCATGGAATTGCCTTTGCCTAACGTTGGAACCTCCTCCAGTCCTACAATCCTCTGAGTTATCTCATCCAATTCTGGCCCTTTCGGCATCTCCAATTTTACGTAATCTACCCTAGACTGCCCTGCCTTCAGCTGCTGAGGTCCTAAGATCTGGCTAAACCTGCACATCTATTTTTCCACCATGCAGTAACTCCTTCAACAATTATCCCTTTGACCCAACCTACAGTCATCTGCTCTAATTTTCTATGTAGCCCAGCCTCAAATTTTATTCAATAATGTGTCAGGATTTTGTACATTGAGCTGTGATGTTCAATTCTTATTCCAAATCTGCCTGGGACATTTTAAAGGAAATTTCTATTTTCAACACTTGTTTTAGAACTTCAAAAGTGTTAACATGAATCCACGCAGCTATTATTTTATTTCTATGTAAAATTATTCAAAAGCAAGTAAATAATGTAGGAAAAGTATAACTTTTTATTGTGAATGTATATGTTTGAATTTAACAGCTACAATTGTTTAATCAACAATGCTCCTGTAACATTAGATTTCATCTAGATTGAATGAAGTTGATCAGGGCTGCAATAATCGGCTTAGGTAAGAAGTCAGATTAAGCTAAAGATAAATGATAATGGAAATTGCTCTACCTTATCGAGACCAGCCGCAGGAACTTGCTATTGAATCAGATGAAATCACTGAATTCCTGACTGAGCTATATAAATATTTATATGAGCTCATTACATGATAAATGCCTTACTGCCTTTTTGATACAAAATGGAAGTG
This sequence comes from Chiloscyllium plagiosum, assembly GCF_004010195.1. Lineage (NCBI taxonomy): Eukaryota > Metazoa > Chordata > Chondrichthyes > Orectolobiformes > Hemiscylliidae > Chiloscyllium > Chiloscyllium plagiosum. The sequence continues at coordinate 55,398,107 of NC_057710.1, read as the reverse complement.
ATGTGTTACAAAAATGAAAGCAGAATGCATGGCAAATATTCAGTCAGCCAGCCAATATATGTCAGGAAAACTAACACGCTGCATTGCTTTGAAAGCACATCTCTTTATCAAAGATAAGCACAATATTTCACGTACATTGCATTCCAATGCTATTGATCCAATGCATCACAATGTCTGAAAAAAGATACAGCCTACATTTATTTGATTTAATAGAGACAAAATGTAAATCTAATAAAATGGAACAAAACTCTTATCAATGAACCAGCATATCTGTATCTCTGATCACTGACAATAAACTCTCTTTGATCTAAATAACTCAGATATCAGTCTAATGAAACAGTAAAGTCTAATGAAACAGTACAGGAAAAAGAAAAATAATACTTTACATGTAAAGATATGTAGAAGCTGCAGTAATGATAGCTTACTTATGAATTATTTTAAGGTCAAACTTTGGAGATGAGACAAAGCTTGCAGTTCCGTGGCAGGGACAACATCCCGATCCTTACCACAGAAGTAAATAATAAATATATTTTTAAATCACTTAGTCTTGATGTTGGAAATAAGAATGGTGATGAAGCCTTGACTCATACCCAATTAATATTGTGAGGAGACTAGTTACCTGAATAATAAAAAATCCCTGTTCCCAAGCTCCCACAATCATTATGATGGATGAGATCTGAGGGCAAGCTGGCAATGTTCAAGATCTGAATTGGAAATATAAAATGCTGCAAATGAAGATCTGCTCAATTACATACATTTCGCTGCGATTGATGTCAGCAAAATGTAAGTAATGATCAATGTCTATAGTTTATTAAATAATGAAGGATGTCTTCGGGTTTTGACATGCTACTGCAATGAAATTCCTTTTTTTCCCTTCTAAATAATTAATGATAGCTCTCTTTTTTTAATGTTTGCTTTAAAAGTTTAAAAGGTTGGCTTCACCAGTCCCAGACTGACGCCGTTCCAGCTGAAGTCATACTGTGATTCTTGCACCACTGTGAAAAAAGAAACTGCTTCTGAATGACACTAAATTTTAGCAACTACATTATAACAATCGCAGGACGTTGTTTCGACTCGCTTTTTGTTTGCTGAAGCAGTAGGTCATTTAGTTAAACAAAATAAAGCTGAACATAAGTTCATCTGCTTTGTCATGAAGCCAACTAATGCCAAAGGGGCATACTGTTTAGTTGTACACACATTTTTGAATTTGGTTGTTTTTTTTTGGAAGATTACAGAAATTGTGTCAGCTGCATTCTTTTTATTTGTTTGAAGTGGCCATAAGGATTACTTGACCCTGACAAACTGAAACTAATTGATTATAGTGAAACATTCCAAGAATGAAATGAAAAGTGAGAAGGCTAAGAACATAAGGAAAAGAAGCTGGAGTAAACTATCTGGTCTTTCCAGCGGTCTCTCCTCTTCAGCAGAAGGCTGAACGTCTGCATCAACCTGACTTTCAATCATTCTCCTGATGAGTTGAATCACCAAGAGACTAAAATATCTATTTTTACCATGAATATACTTCACAAACATCCTGTCTAGAAATTTCCAAAGATTCATAACCTTCTGAGTGACCATAAGATGCAGGAAGTAGGCTGTTCAGGCTTATCGATTCTGCTCCACCATTCAGTAAGATCAGAGTTAAATATCTTACATCACCAGGTTATAGAACAGGTTTAATTGGAAGTATTACCTTTTGGAGCACTGCTTCTTCATCAGGTGGTTATGATGAAGGAGCAGCGCTCCGAAAGCTAGTGCTTCCAATTAAACCTGTTGGACTATAACCTGGTGTTGTGTGATTTTTAACTTTGTACACCCCAGTCCAACACCGGCATCTCCAGATCAATAAGATCAGGGCTGATTTGCTGATCCTTAATTCCACTTTCCTCCCTTTCTCCTCTCCTCAGTCCTAAATGGCGTACCCCTTATTCTGAGACTATCTCCCTGATTCTTCAGCTACAGTCTGTTGTAGGAACAAGAAGAAAGCATATACAGGGCAATGAATTGTACAGACAACGTTGCCCTTCATCCTACAACATCCCTAACCTTATACTGGACTCTGTTTCCAAAAGTGATGTTGTGATTCAAGTACACAGAAGTACACAGCAAATGCATTACAGTTGGCAGGGATTAGGATTTGGGGACTCTCGGGATTCTGTGCTGTACAGTGCATGGGTCTGTTGGAACTTGCAACTCTTCCAGTGGTTTCCAACCTCCACCTCTGTATGTCAGTGAGGCACTGAACATTCAGCCCTTCCCGTGAACCTCAGAGGCTTTACATCTACACAGGTTCTCAGCCAATCCATCTATGTGAGCTTGCATCTGCCCGCCATCACTCATCTAGCCCTTGTATTTGAGGTGACCATGCTGGGTCAGTCTTATCCAGTTACGTGATTGTAATTCCCCCTTACCCCTATCACAGCCTGCAACCCCCAATCCCCAGAAATAGTTTTTCAAGTCTCTGTCTGTAACAGCAGACCCCATTGTACCCCCCTTTCTCCTTGCACTTTAGTTTCTCTGCACAGACCCAATAGATTGATCATGCCCCATTCATTTGATAGTTTTAACTATACAGCACAAACTGCATAGAAGTGCCTGATCCCCAACTGATATCTCCCTGAATATGTTGGTTCTACTCCCCAGGATGGCCACGATAGAGTCACAGGATTGACCGTGATCCACTGGCCAGACCACCGAGACACTGACCCGTGACCAAAAACACCCTGACCGGATACCCTGACCATGAACACTGGAGGCTGATTTTGACTTACTCTGATGGGATACCACCCCCTCCCCTCACTTAGAGTTCAGTGAGTACCTCTGTTACAAAGAGGGGAAGCTTAACTCCTCCGAGACTTTACCTACACACAAACCCCAATCAGATACGATGGGTGTAGAGGTTCCCTTCTAATAATAATAAAATCCAAAACACCCAGAGAAATTCACCTCCTTTTACAGCAGAGAACATAGAAAAGTACAGCACAGAACAGGCCGTTCGGCCCACGATGTTGTGCCGAGGATTAATCCTAATATAAAATAAAATAACCTAACCGACGCACCTCTCAATTCACTGTTGTCCATGTGCATGTCCAGCAGTCGCTTAAATGTCCCCAATGATTCTGCTTCCACCACCGCCGCAGGCAACGCATTCCACGCATTCACAACTCTCTGTGTAAAGAACCTTCCTCTGACGTCTCCTCTATACCTTTCTCCTAATATCTCAAAAATTATGACCCCTCATGCTAGTCAGTCGTGCCCTGGGGAAAAGTCTCTGGCTATTGACTCTATTGATGCCTCTCATTATCTTTTATACTTCGATCAGGTCACCTCTCTTCCTCCTCTCTTGAGAGAAAAGTCCGAGCTTAGTCGACCTCTCTTTGTAAGACAAGCCTTCCAGTCCAGGCAGTATCCTGGTAAACCTTCTTTGCACCCTCTGCAAAGCCTCTGTATCTTTCCTATAGTAGGGTGACCAGAACGGGGCACAATATTCCAAGTGTGGTCTCACCAGGGACTTGTAGAGCTGCAGCAAAACCTCGCGGCTCTTAAACACGATTCCCGTGTTAATGAAAGCCAAAACACCACATGCTTTCGAAACAATCCTATCCACTTGGGTGGCAACTTTGAGGGATCTATGTATTTGAACACGAGATCCCTCTGTTCCTCCACACTGCCAAGAATCCTGTCTTTAATCCTATATTCAGCATTTGAGTTCAACCTGCGAAAATGCATCACTTCGCATTTATCCAGGTTGAACTCCATCTGCCATTTCTCAGCCCAGATCTGCACACTGTCAATGTCGCGCTGCAGCCTACAATAGCCCTTGATAATATCAATGGCACCTCCAACCTTTGTGTCATTTGCAAATTTACTAACCCACCCTTCAACCTTCTCATCCAAGTAATTTATAAAAAGTACAAAGAGCAGAGGCCCAAGAACAGAGCCCTGCGGGACACTACTCAACACTGACCTCCAGACAGAATACTTTCCATCTACAACTACTCTCTGCCTTCTCTCAGCCATTCAATTCTTAATCCAGATAGCCAAATCTCCCTGTATCCCATACCTCCTGACTTTATGAATAAGCCTACCATGGGGAACCTTTTCAAATGCCTTGCTGAAGACCATATACACCACATCCACTGCTCGATCTTCATTGACCTGTCTTGTCACCTCAAAGAACTCAGCAAGATTAGCTAGGCATGACCTGCCCCTCACAAAGCCATGCTGACTGCCTTTAATCATGCTATGCCTTCCCAAATAGTCATAAATCATATCCCTCAGAATTCTTTCCAAAATCTTGCTGACCACAAACGTAAGACTGACTGCTCTGTAATTGCCAGGGATTTCCCTATTAGCTTTCTTGAAAAGAGGAACAACATTTGCCTCCTTCCAATCCTCCGGAATGACTCCCATGGAGAGTGAGGAAGCAAAGACCTTCGCCAGTGGCTTAGCAATCTTCTTTCTCCCTTCCTGGAGATAAATCTGGTCTGGCCCTGGTGAGTTATCATTCTTAATGTTTGCCAAAATTCTCAGTACATCAACTTCATCAATCTTGATCTGTTCAAGCCTGTTTCCCAGCTCCTCAAAGTTCTCATTCACAACAAGGGCCCTTTCCTTGATGAAAACCAAAGCAAAAAACTCATTTAGGGCTTCCCCTATCTGCTCAGATTCCAAAGAACAAGTTCTCTATGCTATCCCTGATCAGCCGTACCTTCTCCCTGATCATTTTCCTATTCCTCACGTATGAGTAAAATGCCTTTGGGTTCTCCCTAATCCTTCCTGCCAAGCCTTTCTTGTGCTCCCTCCTGGCTCTCTCTGAGTTCCTTTCTAGCAAGTCTGTAATCCTCTAACGCTGTGCTAGATCCTTGTCTCCTCCACCTTACGTAAGCTGCCTTCTTCCTTTTGATGAAAAGCTCCTCTGTTCTTGTCATTCAAGGCTCCTTAATCTCTCCCCTTCATACCTGTCTCAGAGGGACAAATTCATGCATCACTCGCAACAACTGCTCCTTAAACAGTCTCCACATGTCTGCTGTGCCCTTCCTGTGGAACAATTGCTCCTAGTCTGTATTTCCCAACTCCTGTCTAATAGTGTCATAGTTTCCTTTTCCCCAATTAATTATCTTCCTTTGGTAACTGCTCCTTTCCCTCTTCAAGGTAAATTTGAGGCAGTTGTGGTCAGTGTCACCAAAGTGTTCTCCCACCGCGAGATCTGACACCTGTCCTGGCTCATTGCCGAGCACCAATTTCAAAATGGCCTCTCCCCTTGTCGGTCTGTCTACATACTGAGTAAGGAAACCCTCCTGAACACACCTAACAAAAACGGCTCCATCCAAACCATCTGCACTAAGGCAGTTCCAGTCAATATTGTGAAGGTTGAAGTCACCCATAACAACAACCCTACTACAAGTACATTTTTCCAAAAGCTGCCAGCCTATCAGTTCTTCAATCTCTCTAGTGTTATTAGGGGGTGTGTAGAAAACCCCCAATGAGGTGGCTGCTGCCTTGCTGTTCCTAACGTACACCCATACTGACTCAGTAGACAATGCTTGGCCCCATTTTACAATTTTACCATTTTTACACACTAACTTTGTGACACCTCTACCTAAGAGTTTAGAGACCGGGCTGCCTATTTGCTGCACATGCGGCATGTTTGCTGAATAAGCTACTGATACATGATGTAAGTGTGAGATTGACACAGTAGTACACTGTCACATAACAAGATATCTGCCCCTTGACTGAGCACTACTGGCCTCAAGGTTGTGTGAAAATGCTAATCAGCACAGCATGCAAGGCATGAATGTGGTGAGCACTGTACAAAGTGAGTGAACACGAATAGAGCAACTGAGCAGCTTTGAGATGTTGCATGATTCAGTGTCTGAGTTGGGTGTCTATTCCAGCTTGCAAAGTGACCTTGCAGCAGCCTTTCAAAGCTCGATGCTTCCGTGCCCTGCGGAGCAGGTCTCTGATTCCTGATTACCCTGCAAGAGGATCACATAGGTGCCCTGAGGGTCATGACGGCTAAGCATTTGTTAGATTGCAATGTCCGAGGATGCAGGTAGGTGTGTCTGGTGCCCAAGGATCATTCCCTGTGATGCTGCTTACTGCTGAGCAACATTGAAGCTCCTCACAGCCAGCTGCAATTTGAAGTCTAAACAAAAACTCAAAAAAAAACTGAAGGATGATGGAAAACAGAAATTGCTGGAGAGACTCAGCAGGTCTGGTAGTATCCGTGGAGAAAAAGCAGAGTTGATATTTTAGTTCCAGTGACCTTTCTTCAGAACTTTGAAGTTATTAGGTAGCTGCTCTGACTTCCAAGTTGTGAATTTTCGGTGTTTCATTTGCTTGTGGCATGTGTTGGGATGGGAAGCTGAGAGTTTGAAAGAATCTGTTTAGTAGAACTTAAAGATTTAATATAGAGGAGCACTTTGGATTTGAAATTCTGTAAATTGATGGCATTGGGAAAATTGTTGAAAATCTTGTTTTGCTGTGTATTTTAAGATTTTTCTAAATTTCCTTCTATATCTAGATAGCTTGGTTTGTTAACTATGTCTTTGTCTTTTGTATAATAACCTTCTGTTCTGCAGCCTAATGATTATGATTCAATGACTGACCACTACATTGACTTTAAAATGAGAACAATCAAGTCAAAGTTCATTCTGGAATCTGATTTATCCAATCCTCGCATCAATTGGGATCATGAAAAGTGGGGACTGTTTTTCATATTTCTATTTAGCTAATAATATCTTCTTTATTAGTCTTTTATTCATTCTTTGACAGAGAAGTCATAAGTCACTAAATACCATCAAAATAATCTCCCAAGTATGAAATGAATTTGCATCAATTATAAGCCAAATGTTGAGTTATAGGGATATCAATAACAGAACGGCTGAAGAAGAGTAATGAAATTTATTACCTTTTAACTAATGGATTCCAGCAAGGCTAATTGATCTCATGTAATGACTATGAATCAGGTTCATTGTGTTAATGGAAATACCTGGAAATGTTAACTGTACTTCATAATTAAAGATATAATTCTGTGACCAAAATTCTGATCAATTGACTTACCAAATGAATAATTAATACTTTGTTTTTAAACAGGTTAATGCCTATGTAGAAATTTTTATAAAATTATATAATAAAATAAATAAACAAATTACACTCACAAACTGGAGAGTAGTTTCACAAACTGTCGAGCTTATGTTCTGCAGTCAGTCAGCAACACAGACTGGAAATCACAAAAAATGAAGAAGCAGAACAAAATTTGGGAGCAGCCTCCCACAACAGGAATAAGTGTGAGCAGATGGCGAGTTGCAGCTCCTCATGTAAAGACAGTCTGTAATGAGTTCATGGATTCCCCACAAATGAATGTTAGTTTAGGTTCATTGTGATGCTTTAATACATGATTTTTTGGGGTTTTAGTAGATGTGTTTAAGCAGATATTTTAGCCAAAACCTTAAAACAGGTGCTACGTAATTGCTGTGCTAATGATATCTACTTGTTTGAAAATATGGATTTCAATCGGAATATGTTTAGTCCAATAGAGGCTGAAAGACACTGTATCAAAGGACCATGGGACCTCAAAAGTCCAAAGCCGTGCAGACCAGTGAAATGGATTATAAAATCAAAATATTTTGCATTGCGGAAAAATGATAAGTAGCCAATATGTCTGTGCCAGCTTTCTGAAGGAGCAACCTGTACAGTGCTATAAGGAGCGATACCTTTCCTGAAACTGCAGTGTTCTTAGCGAACTCAAGAACTTCTGGTTGAAACTGCAATACATAGAACATAGACAATACAGCGCAGAACAGGCCCTTTGCCCCTCAATGTTGCGCTAACCTGTGAACTAATCTAAGCCCATCACCCTCCACTATCCCATTATCATCCATATGCTTATCTAAGTACTGTTTAAATCTCCCTAATGTGGCGGAGTTAACTACATTAGCAGGCAGGGCAATCCACACCCTTATCACTTTCTGAGTGAAGAATCTGCCTCTAATATCTGTTTTAAATCCATCACCCCTCAATTTGCAGCTCCCTTGTACAAGCAGATGTCATCATCCTCGGAAAAAGACTCTCACTGTCCACCCTATCTAATCCTTTGATCATCTTGTATGTCTTTATTAAATTACCTCTTCACCTTCTTCTCTCCAATGAGAACAGACCCAAGTTCCTCAGCCTTTCCTCATAAGACCTTCGCTTCAGACTGGCAACATCCTGATAAATCTCCTCTGCACCTTTTCCAATGCTTCTACATCCTTCCTGTAATGGGTCACCAGAACTGTACACAATATTCCAAGTGAGACCGCACTAGTGTTTTGTGCAGTTGCAGCATGACATCATGGCTCCAGAAGTTAACCTTTCTATCAATAAAGCCTAACACACCGTATGCCTTCTTAACAGCACTATCAACCTGGGTGGCAACTTTCAGGGATCTATGTACATGGACTCCAAAATCCCTCTGCACATCCACATTACCAAGAATCTTTCCATTGACCCAGTATTCTGTATTCCTGTTATTCTTTCCAAAGTGAACTTATCTGTGTTGAACTCATTTGCCACCTTTCAGCCCAGTTCGGCAATTTATCCAAGTCTCCCGGCAACCTGCAACATTCTTCTACACTGTCCACCACTCCATCAACTTTAGTAACATCTGCAAATTTACTAACCCATCCACTTATGCATGTGTCTAAGTCGTTTATAAAAATGACAAACAGCAATGGACCCAAAACAGATCCTTGCGGCATACCACTCGTAACCGGCTGAATATTTTCCATCAACCACCACTCATTGCCTTCTTACAGAAAGCCAGTTTCTAATCCAAACTGCTAAATCACATTCAATCCTATGCCTCCGCATTTTCTCCAATAGCCTACCATGTGGAATGTTATCAAAGGCTTTAATAAAGTCCATGTACACCATGTCAATTGCCCTCCCTTATCCACATGCATTGTCACCTTCTCAACAACTCAATGAAGTTTGTGAGACATGACCTGTCCTTGACAAAACTATGTTGACTATTTCCAATTAAATTGTTGCTTGCCAGATGAGGGAGATATATCAGCTGATGAGTATAAATCCTATCTCTTATAATCCTTTCCAAAACTTTTCGTACAATAGACGTAAGGCTCACTGGTCTATAATTACCTGGGTCATCTCTGCTGCCCTTTTTGAACAAGTGCACAACATTTTCAATCCTCCAGTCCGCTGGTACTATACCTGTAGACAATGACAACTCAAAGATCAAGGCCAAAGGCTTTGTCATCTCCTTCCTAGCTTCCAGAGAATTCTCGGAAAAATCCCGTCCGGCCCGGGGACTTATCTGCTTTCATTACTTCTAGAATTGATAACACCTCCAGGATATTAGTACCCCTCTGGTTCAAGTGAAGACCGTTAGTTTGTAGCGGTCCCACCTTCCTCAGAATGAGCCCCAATTATCCATAAACCTGAAACCCTCCCTCCTGCGCCACCCCTGCAGCCGCGTGTTCAGCTGATATCTCTCCCTGTTCTTCGTCTCGCTATCACATGGCACGGGTAACAATATGGATTCTGATAATTTAGAAGAAATGCAATCAGTTGGACAGAAACTTGACCACATTTACAGAGAGATCTTCATCAATTGGGTCAATTAGCTAAATATGGTATTTGGAGCTTAATTTGGATAAATGTGAGGTATTGCATTTTGGTAAAATGAAAAAGGACAGCGCTTATACAATTAATGGTAGGGCCCTGGGTAGTGTTGTTGAACAGAGAGATCTAATGGTTCAGATATGTAATTCTTTGAAATTTGTGGCACAGTTAGACAGGATGGTGGCACGGTGGCACAGTGGTTAGCACTGCTGCCTCACAGTGCCAGAGACCCGGGTTCAATTCCCGTCTCAGGCGACTGTGTGGAGTTTGCACACTCTCCCCGTGTCTGTGAGGGTTTCCTCCGGTTGCTCCGGTTTCCTCCCACAGTCCAAAAATGTGTAGGTTAGGTGAATTGGCCATGCTAAATTGCCTGTAGTGTTAGGGACAGGACTGTGTGGAGTTTGCACACTCTCCCCATGTCTGTGTGGGTTTCCTCCGGTTGCTCTGGTTTCCTCCCACAGTCCAAAAATGTATAGGTTAGGTGAATTGGCCATGCTAAATTGCCTGTAGTGTTAGGGGCAGGGGTAAATGTAGGGGAATGGGTCTGGGTGGGTTGTGCTTCGGCGGGTCGGTGTGGACTTGTTGGGCCGAAGGGCCTGTTTCCACACTGTAAGTAATCTAAATCTAAAGGCATTTAGCACGGTCGCCATCATTGATCAGATCTTTGCGTATATGACTTAGGATGTCATTTTGAGATTGTACAAGATATTGGTGAGGCCTGTTCTTGAGTATTGCGTGCAATTCTGGTCATCCTGTTGGAGGAAGGGTCATTAAACAAGAGAGGCTTCAGAAAGAAAATTACCAGGATGTTGCTGGGAATAAGACCATAAGACCATAAGACATAGGAGTGGAAGTAACGCCATTCGGCCCATCGTGTCCACTCCACCATTCAATCATGGTTGATGGGCCTTTCAACTCCACTTACCCACACTCTCCCTGGGAATGGAGGGTTTGAGATATAAAAATGGGCTGGAAAGGCCGGGACTTCTTTCGCTGGAGTTTAGGAGGTTTAGTGTAATCTTCTCGAGGTTTAGAAAACCATGTGGGGCATTGATAACGTGAATAGCAAATACCTTTTTCCTAAGGTGGGGGAGTACAAACCTGGGGTGTATATTTTTAAGATGAGAGGGGAAAGATTTAAAAAGGATAGAAAGGGCAACATTTTTACACAAAGAGCAGTTAAAGTTTGGAGTGAACTGCCAGAGAAAATGGTGGATGCAGGTATGTAAGTACAGTTACAATGTTTAAAAAGACATTTGAATAAGTTCATGAGGTTTGGAGGGTTAAGGGTTAAGTGTAAGCAGGTCAGACTAATTTAGTTTGGACTACTTCGACTGAAGGGTCTGTTTCCATGCTGTATAGAAGGTATGGTTAATAAGTTTGCAAATGACACAAACATTGGTGGTGTAGTGGACAGTGAAGAAGTTTACCTCAGAGAGCAACGGGACCTCTTGATCAAATGGACAAATGGGCCAAGACTTGGCAGGTGAAGTTTAATGTAAATAAATGTGAGGTGCTACATTTGGTAAGCTAAATCAGGGCAGGACTTATACACTTAATGGTAAGGTCCTGGGGAATGTGGCCGAACAAAGAGACCTTGGGGTGCAGGTTCATAGTTTCTTGAAAGTGGTATCAGATAGACAAGGTACTGAAGAAAGCATTTGGTACATTGGTCAGTGCATTGAGTACAGGATTTAGGAGGCCTTATCATGGCTGTACAGGACATTGGTTAGGACACTTTTGGAATTCTGTGTTCAATTCTGGTCTCTCTCCTATAGGAAGGATGTCGTGAAACTTGAAAGGGTTCAGAAAAGATTTACAAGGTTGTTGCAAGGAGGGTTCGATCTACGGAAGAGGCTGAATAGGCTGAGGTTATTTTCCCTGGAGCATTGGAAGTTGAGGGGGTACTTTATTGAAGTTTATAAAATCAAGAGGGGCATGGAGAGGGGGAATAGTCTCCAGGATAAGGGAGTCCAAAGAGGGTACAGGTTTAAGGTGAAAGGGGAAAGATTTAAAAGGGACCTAAGGGTGTTGCGTACATGGAATGAGCTGCCAGAGGAGGTGGTGGAGACAACATTTTAAAGGCATTTAGATGAGTACATAAATAGGAAGGGTTTAGAAGGATATGGGCCAAATGCTGGCAAATGGAACTTGATCAGTTTAGGATATCTGGTCGGCATGGACGAGTTGGACCAAAGAGTCTGTTTCAGTGCTGTGCCGGTATGGCTCTATGTCTGTATGGCTCTACATGCTTTGCATACCAAAAGATTTTTCAAAACAAAATGATGCTGCTAAATGTTGCAAGCTGTCTTTCACAGTCAAGAGAAAACAAGCTGTGTAATTATTCTTGCTGGAAAACAAAGTTAATAAGTGCATAGGACCTTAATATGATTTCCATAGTAAAATAAGACCAGGTAACATTTGAACTGGATAAATATTGTGACTAACTGTGAGCTGTGACCGGTAGCAGAATATTATTGAGGAATCTTTGAAGCTTCATTTTTAAATCAGAGACAAAATATTCAAGAGCGTTGTGGAAAGAGCCTTGCATAATAAAAAGAGATAGTGTATACGTTTTAGTGTTCAAAGGCAGAAAACTGGAAAGCCAGCATAGATTCATGATTGCCATTTCCTACAGAGTTCATTCAATTTTCTGAAGAAGTGTCTAATGCATGTTGTTTATATGGACCTCCAGAAAGCATTTGATAAAGTCCCACATAGAGACCTTTAACTACGACATAAGCTCGTTGAATTGAGGACAAATTACTGAGATGGCTGGGAAATTTGATTTGATTTGTTATTGAGACGTGAACTGAGATACAGTGAAAATTATTGTTTTGTGTGCTAACCAAATCATTCCTTACATATTTACATCAGGGTAATAGAACAGAATGCAGGATATAGTGTCACAGCTACAGAGAAGGTGCTGAGTAAGATCAACTAATATATGAGAGGTCCGTTCATAAGTCTGGTAACAGTGGGGAAGAAGCTGGTCTTATTTGGTTGAGTTTTAGGTGATAGAAAGTAGGGATAATTGATAGGAGTTCAAATTGGCAGGACGTGACAAGTGGTGTCCCAAAAGGATCTGTTAAGGCCTCAATTATTCACATTATTTATTGAACAACTTGGATAATGGTAAGTTTAATGTATGCAAATTTGAGGCAGCACTGTAGATAGAGTGGATGATCGCATAAAATTACAAAGGGATATTGGCATACTAGGTGAATGGCAAAACTGTGACAGATATAGTTTGGACCAAAAAAGGATAGATCAGGGTACTTTCTAGATGGTATTAAGTTAAATACAGTGGATGTCCAAAGAGACTTGGGGGTCCAGGTGCATAGATTGTTAAAATGCCACAAAAGATGCAGAAAATAATCAAGAAGATGGATGAAATGCTGGCCTATATATTTAGAGGAGTGGAGTATAAGGATGCAGAGGTTATACTGCAATTACTGTTTTGGAGTACTGTGAGCAGATCTGGGCACCACACATTAGGAAGGATATATTGCCCTTGGAGGGAGTACAATATAGGTTCACAATAATGGTACCTGGACTTCAGAGGTTAAGTTATGAGGAGAGACGATACAAATTAGACCTATTTCTTTTAGAGTTTAGGAGGTTAAGGAGTAACATGATCAAAGTTTCCAAGATATTAACAGGAAAATACAGGGTAGATAAAGAATTTCTGAACTTCATAGGTTTTTCACTGGTTGGAGATTCTAGAACGGTCTTAAAAATTTAGGGCCAGACCCTGTTCAGGTGAGATGCTGGAAAGCAATTCTATGTTTCTAAGGGTTGTAGAGCTTTAAAACTCTCTTCAACGAACAACATTGGATGTTAGATCAGTTGTTAGTTTTACACCTGAATTTTCTTTTGTTAAACAAAGGTTTTAAGGAATACAGGTCAAAGGCAAGTGTATGGAGTTAGGCCACAGGCCAACTATGATCTCATTAAATGGTGGAACAGGCTTGAGGGGCTAAGTGGCCTACCACGGTTTATATATGTCTATGTCTGAAAGCTCTCGAGGCTTTTGGAGGTTAGACATTATCAAGGCAGGCTTTAACTGTGACTTAAACATAGATATTTTATGTTATGAAAGACTTTTAATGTCCAACCTGGTCTTTTCAGTGTAACATCCAATCAGTTATAGAAAAGAAGCTACTAAAAAGTGGCTGTTGAACGAATCCTCAATATTGCAGTCATAGGAATCAGTGGCAAAATCAATCAATACAATTAATGAGATGACTGCTTAGGCCGATTGTATCTACAAGTTCATGTGCGATAGTTTGAACATTTTATTGTAGTCATCAATTCGTCCATAGTAGAGTATTGTATGTCTGGGCCACCTAATATGCTTAATAACTAACTCGGATATTCTTGTAATTCATGGAACTGGCCAATAGTGAAAGCTTTACTTTGTTATCCCTGTTCCCTGTGCTTTTTTAATTGTTTTCTTTCTTCAAATTATTGTTTCACTTAACTTGTAAAAATTGCTCATCACTCTGCTTTCACTGTTGTTTCTGGTATATCGGTCTACATCAAAACAGTCTTCTTTGCAACATGTTGTCCCTACCTCTGTCTTCATTCTTTTTATGGTGATTATAAACCTATGGAGTCCAGAAATTCTTGGTGATTTGTTCTGCTGCAAGAAAGGTCAGGAGTTCCCTTCTGGTCGCCTTCCAAATCAGGTGGGTGAGATTATTTGTATAATGGACTGGACACGTATACTATTCAAGGTGGCACAGGGGTCAACCTGAGTTCACATGGGAATTCCAGCATACCAACAAGCACTTATATAGCAGCTCCAGTACAATGAGAGGAATGAGAATGTGGAATATGAATTACCGGCAACAATTTGCTTCACATGTATATGTAGCATTTCCAGATTCCTTCCAAATGCTTATCCTTGCATACAAGAAAACAAAAAAAAACAGCTAAACCAAGAAATTGGGCATAAAAAGGGAGAGATCACTGATTTCATTACTGATAGTTTGGTATAATTTCCGATAATTTTGTGCTACCAGCAGCCACTAGAATGAGAGACATGACACATCTGTCTTCATTGAAGTCTACTGCAATTACTTCTACATTATCTAAAGAACAAAATGAATTTGTGGGAGTCAGATACATTGCATTCCCAAAGATAAAAGCTGGTTTCTTAAATCAGTACTTTTCTTCAAAAAAACAGAAATGAGATGGTTGCTCAGCTATTTTCCATTAAGGAGGAAAGACAGACTATCAGGTTTGCTGGAAGCAATATCAGACCCATTACACTCACAGAAATAGGGCCTTTTTGATTGGAACAGCAACTATAAATGACAAAAAAAAGCATATATCTTTGTTGTCATAGCTGCAAGCACAGAAGACAGCTGCTCACCTACCATAGACAGTGGTAGCAGAAGTGTATAACAGAGTAAATGATAGAAACCAAAACACAAAGTACTGTAATCAGGCAAAATGTATGTATTTACCTGAGTTGGAGCAATTTAAATCACTTCCTGTCTGAATTTTGGTTTCTCACTGTATGTGATAGCTGCCTTTCAAAGCTGATTTAAGTAAATGACAACACATAAACGCGGTCACCTTTCAAATTGCCCTTTCTGGTTACTTAGAAACTTTCAAGAATTAATCTACTTAACCATGCGTTGCATTAGTAAATTTAACATTCTTCTTTATTTTAGAAGGGGAAGTTATCTGACATAGATATCAGATACTCCAGCCCACAGTTTTAAAAATCATGCATTTACAAATTCTGAAACAAAATGGGATACATTCAGCAGTTAAATGGGGTATTGTGGATTATTATTAGCAGCTGAATTATAGAACATAAAACATAGAACAGTACAGCACAGAACAGGCCCTTCAGCCCACGATGTTGTGCCGACCACTGATCCTCATGTATGCACCCTTAAATTTCTGTGACCATATGCATGTCCAGGAGTCTCTTAAATGTCCCCAATGACCCTGCCTCCACAACTGCTGCTGGCAACGCATTCCATGCTCTCACAACTCTCTGTGTAAAGAACCCGCCTCTGACATCCCCTCTATACTTTCCTCCAACCAGCTTAAAACTATGACCCCTCATGTTAGTCATTTCTGCCCTG
>NC_057710.1:55338188-55382262 GCF_004010195.1 Chiloscyllium plagiosum | reverse complement strand
AAGCCCTCCAGTCCAGGCAGCATCCTGGTAAACCTCCTCTGAACCCTCTCCAAAGCATCCACATCTTTCTTATTAATAGGGCGTTTGGAACTGGATGCAGTATTCCAAGTGCGATCTAACCAAAGTTTTATAGAACTGCAACAAGATCTCACAACTCTTAAACTCAATCCCCCTGTTAATGAAAGCCAAAACACCATATGCTTTCTTAACAACCTTGTCCACTTGGGTGGCCATTTTAAGGGATCTATGTACCTGCACACCAAGATCCCTCTGTTCCTCCACACTGCCAAGAATCCTATCCTTAATCCTGTACTCAGCTTTCAAATTCGACCTTCCAAAATGCATCACCTTGCATTTATCCAGGTTAAACTCCATCTGCCACCTCTCAGCCTATCTCTGCATCCTGTCAATGTCCCGCTGCAGCCTACAACAGCCCTCTATACTGTCAACGACATCTCCAGCCTTTGTGTCATCTGCAAACTTGCTGAGCCATCCTTCAATCCCCTCATTCAAGTCATTAATAAAAATTAGAAACAATAGAGGCCCAAGGACTGAGCCCTGTGGAACACTACTCGCCACAGACTTCCAGGCAGAATATTTTCCTTCTACTACCACTTGCTGTCTTCTGTTGGCCAGCCAATTCTGCATCCAGACAGCTGTGTTCCCCTAAATCCCATTCCTCCTGACCTTCTGAATGAGCCTACCATGGGGAACCTTATCAAATGCCTTGCTGAAGTCCATATACACCACATCCACAGCTCGACCCTCATCAACTTTTCTAGTCACATCCTGAAAGAATGCGATAAGGTTTGTGAGGCATGACCTGCCCCTCACAAAGCCGTGTTGACTGCATTTAATCAAGCCATGCTCTTCAGATGGTTATAAATCCTATCCCTCAGAATCCTTTCTAACACCTTGCAGACGACAGACGTGGGACTTACTGGTCGGTAATTGCCGGGGATTTCCCTATTTCCTTTCTTGAAGAGAGGAATTACATTTGCCTCTCTCCAGTCCTCAGGTATGACTCCAGTGGAGAACGAGGATGAAAAGATCTTCGCAAGTGGTGAAGCAATTGCATTTCTCGTTTCCCAAAGCAGCCGAGGACCAATCTGGTCTGGGCCTGGCGACTTGTCAATCTTAATGTTTGACAAAATTTTCTGCACATCAGCTTCCTCTATCTCTATCCACTCCAACATGCACACCTCTTCAAAGGTTTCATTCACTACAAAGTTTGTTTCTTTCATAAAGACAGAAATAAAAAACTCATTTAGGGCTTCCCCTACCTCCTCAGACTCCACACACAAATTCCCTATGCTATCCCTGATCGGCCCTACTCTTTCTTTGACCATTCTCTTATTCCTCACATAAGTGTAAAATGCCTTTGTGTTCTCCCTAATCCGTTCTGCCAAGCCTTTCTCGTGCCCCCTCCTGGCTCTCCTTAGACCATTTTTAAGCTCCTTCCTCGCCTGCCTGTAATTCTGTAGAGCTGAGCTTGACCCTAGCTTCCTCCACCTTATGTAAGCTACCTTTTTCCTTTTGATGAGAAGCTCCACCGCTCTCATCATCCAAGGTTCCTTTATCTTACCACTTCTTGCTTGTCTCAGAGGGACATATTTATTCATCACTTGCAACAACCGTTCCTTAAACAGTCTCCACATGTCGGTAGGCAGATCTTCCTCGACAATGGAAGCTTCTGTAGCTGTGATACCCTCTCTGATTAGTATTGCTACACCCCCTCCTCTTTTTCCACCCTCCCTATTCTTTTAAATTGCTCTAACCCCTGGAACATCCAGCAACCATTCCTGTCCCTGAGAAACCCATGTCTCTGTTATGGCCACAACATCATAGCCCCAGGTATTGATCCATGCTGTAAGTTCGTCACTTTTATTCCTGATACTCCTTGCATTAAAGCAAACACAGTTTAACTGATACCTTGGTTCCTTGCCAGTCAAATCCTTCCCACTAGCTGGTCTACCTCTTGCTATTGCCTCATCTGCATCAAATCTCACCTCCGGTATACAGCTCAGGTTCCCACCCCATTATATTCCCCATTAATCTGTAACATTATTTCCTAAGGTTCTAGTGGTGCAGTTGTAGTGTCCTTCCTCTTGACTAGCAAGTCCCACCTGCTCCTGAGGTGTATCACAACATTTCTGAATAGGTTGATCAGTAAATATCGAGCATCATGGCCTGGAATATCCCTCAATCTGTCATCATGTCAAACTAGGGGACCAACCATGATTCAATGAAGACTAGATGATCATGTCAGGAACTGCACCAACACAATAAATTATAGCATGCCAACCTAATGAAGACATATCATAGATTATGTTGGACAGTGGAAACAATGGCCATGGCCAAGCAATCCAATAACCAATGCAACAGGTGAAAAAGCGATGGATAAGTAATCCATAAATTGGGTGAGAATGCCTCAATGAAATGGTCACCATTTCACCTCAATGTTCCTCGTTCCTGGCATCTCAGAATAAAAGGTAGGGAACAGGGAAATCTTGCTGTATTTGTACAAGTCCTGAGCGAGACTACCCTAGAGTATTGTGTGTAGTTTCACCTCCTGGTCCAGATAAGGGACACTACCACTGCACCACAAGAGCCATTGAACATGATGTTACAAGTTATTGTGGAATATAGTTAAGCTAGAAGAAAGTGAGGACTGCAGATGCTGGAGAAATCAGAGTCAAAAAGTGTGGCACTGGGAAAGCACAGCAGGTCATGGACTCTCCTGCTCCTCAGAAGCTGTCTGACCTGCTGTGCTTATCCAGGGCCACACATTTTGACTTCAAGTATAATCAAGCTACAGATAACAGTCCACAATGTCTCAATATTGCCCAGTTTTGAACTGCTGAATGTATCCTTATCTGAGAAAGGATATTCTGGCTATGGAGAGAGTGCAACAAAGGTTTACAACGCTGTTTGCCGGGATGGTAGAACAGATATATGAAGAGAAACTGGATCAGTTAGAACTATATTCACTGGAGTTCAGAAGAATGAGGAGAGATCTTACAGAAACCTTTAACATTCTAACAGGTTGAAACAGGGTGAACTCAAGAAGCATGTTCCTGAAGACCAGGGTCACAGTCTAAGGATATGGGGTAGGCCAATTAGGACTGAAATTAAGAGAACATTTCTTCAACTAGAGTGTAGTGAGCCTGTGGAATTCTCTGCCGTAAAAAGCAGTTGAGGTCAATTTTTCAAGAAGGGGATAGGTGGGCTTCTTAGGGAATGGAGAGAAAGTGGGAAAAGTGGTTAGTTGGATGATCAGACATGATCATATTGAATGATGGAACATACTAAAAGTGCCGAATGGTCTACTCCTGTTCCTATTTTCTATCTCACGCTGACTTCTTCTGAGATTTGCAGCATTTGAAATGTCATTCTCCAGCCAATTTGATTCGCTCCATGTGATTTCAAGAAATGGACACAGATTCTTTTGGCCCGAACAATATTCTGGTAATAGTACTGGCTACTCATGCTCCAGGAATGCATGGTCCTGGCTGAGGAGATCAAATACACCTACAGCATTGACATCTACCAAACAATGCAGAAGTTAGCCCAGTTATATTCAAACCACAAAAGTAGGAGAAATCCAATCCAGCCAATTACTGCTCCATTAAGTTAACTCTTTGCTAAGTGTTTGGTGTTGGTTGAGTAAAGGGAATCGTAATCTATTTTTAAAAACCTGATTTTGTTTGGATTATGCACAACCTTTAAGTGATAAGACTATTAACAGCTCCAATGAAACAGTCTGGTGTTTCAGTTTTTAAATTTTTTTAACAAAAGCATCATGATCTGTTTATACCACTGTTTCCATGTAGTCACGGTGCTCATATACTTCAAAATGTTTAAGAGCCAATAGAAATCCTAAGATTTCTTTTTCCATCATGCATTATCTTTTTAGTGTTGATTTAACTTTTGGAAAAGTCTTTTGCTGGCCTCTCTATGTCAAATCCACCTTCTTGAATTGGGATTGCATCTACCACCAAGTAGATGCTGGGGATTAGAGTTGAGAGTGTGATGCTGGAAAAGCACAGCAGGTCAGGCAGCATCCATGGAGCAGGAGAATCAATGTTTTGGGCATAAGCCCTTCATCAAGAATCCTGATGAAGGGCTTTTGCCCAAAACACCGATTTTCCTGCTCCCTGGATGCAGCCTGACCTGCTGTGCTTTTCCAGCACTACATTCTTGACGCTTCCACCAAGTCACTATCACTGATTGCTATCTTAATAGTTTTAGTGAAATTATGGCAACCAATAATTTACCAAAATGGCTATCAACCTCTCAAAGATGTTTGCCACTCCCTAGCCACACTGGCTTGGCTCTCTTTTGTTGTAATTCTGCAAATGTATCAACTATGGTGCTGAAGTTTGATACAAATCTATGTGAGAAACCACAGTGTCCAGAAGTTTCATAATTCCTCATTTTGTTTTGGGAATTCTGCTAAAATTTGCACTTTTTGCTGTTTTGGCAGTACTTGTTATTGCCCAATGATAAAGCCTGGAAAGCTTACCCATGCTGCTGCAGACTTACATTTCACAAGGCGTATTTCCAAATCAGCTGCTTATCACCTTCTAAATAGAATTTCCAGCTTTTCTAAGTGGTCCTTCCAAGTCTCACTGAATACTAGCACATGAATCCTGATGAAGGACGTATGCCCGAAACATTGATTCTCCTGCTCCTTGGATGCTCCCTGACCTGCTGTACTTTTCCAACATTACACTCTTGACTGTGAGGATCTTCTGCAGGGGTGTCCAGGAACCGAGATGATGAACCTCCATCCATCACAACCATCTTTCTTTGTGCCATATATGACACCAACCATCAGGAGCGTTCTCCCTGATTCCCATTCATCCCATTCATTCTAGAGCTCCTTCATAACACACCATTAACTTGTGACCTTTATATTAAGGTCAGAAGTGGGCATGTTTGCTGATGACTGCACAACGTTCAGCACCATTTACAATTCCTCAGATACTAGAGCAGTACAAAGGCAGCAAAACCTGGATAACATCTAGTTTGGCATTGACAAGTGACAAGTAACATTTGTACCATACAAATGCAAGTCAATGACCATGGTTAACAAGGGAGAATCTAGCCATTGACCCTTGACATTCAGTGTCATTTCTATCATTAAAATCCCTACAATCATCTTCCTGAGGGTTCCCACTGACAGAAGCTAACTGAACGAGTTAATAAATACTGTGTCTACAAGGTCAGAGGCTAGGAATCCTGCAGGGAATAACTCATCTCTTGACTCCTTAAAAACTATCTACCAGACATAAGGAAGCAAAGAGTGGGCATTAATGAGTCTTTTTTATGTTGGTAAGTTGTAATGAGTGGTGTGCCACAGGGATCAGTGTTGGGGCATTCTTTAAAATTCATTTGTGGAATGTAGGAGTCACTGGCTGGCCAGCATTTATTACCCATCTCTAGTTGCCCTTGAGGAGGTGTGGTGAACTGCCTTCTTGAACTACTACGGGTTGACTCACAATGGCATTAGGGAGGGAATTCCAGGATTTTGACCCAGCAACAAAGAAGGAACAGCGATATATTTCCAAGTCAGGGTGGTGAGTGACTTAAGGGGAATTTGAAGGTGTGATGTATCTTTAGATTACTTACAGTGCGGAAACAGGCCCTTTGGCCCAACAACTCCACACCGACCCACCGAAGCACAACCCACCCAGACCCATTCCCCTACATTTACCCCTTCACCTAACACTATGGGCAATTTAGCATGGCCAATTCACCTAACCTGCACATTTTTGGATTGTGGGAGGAAACCGGAGCACCTGGAGAAAACCCACACAGACACGGAGAGAATGTGCAAACTCCACACAGACAGTCGCCTGAGGCGGGAATTGAACCTGGGTCTCTGGCGCTGTGAGGCAGCAATGCTAATCACTGTGCCACCGTGCCCCGTATCTGTTGTTCTTTTCTTCCTAGTTGGAAGTGGTCATGAGTTTGGAGGGTGAATTTCTGCATCTTGTAAATAATATACACTGCTGCTGCTGAGAATCCTTGGTTAAGGAAATGGATGCTTGTGGATGTACAATTAAGCATGTTCTGTGCTGCTGTTTAAGTGGAAGAAATTCCTTCTCATCTCAGGCTTAAATTGGTGCCTCCTTATTCTGAAACTAAGTCTGGTCCTAGACTCTCCCATGAGGGAAAACATTCTTTCAGCATTTACCCTGTCAAACACCTTTAAAAAAGCCAATATATTTTAATGACATCACCTCTCATTCTTCTAAACTCCAGTGAGTAAAGTCCAAACCTATTTAACCTTTGCTCACAAGGCAATCCCTCCATACCAGGGATCTTCCTAGTAACCATTCTCTGAACTGCTTCCAATGAAACAACATCTTTCCTTAAATATGGGGCACGGTGGCACAGTGGATAGCACTGCTGCATCACAGCGCCAGAGACCTGGGTTCAATTCCTGCCTCAGGCAACTATCTGTGTGGAGTTTACACGTTCTCCCCGTGTCTACGTGGGTTTCCTCCGGGTGCTCCGGTTTCCTCCCACATTTCAAAAATGTGCAGGTTAGGTGAATTGGCCATGCTAAATCGCCCGCAGTGTTAAGTGAAGGGGTAAATGTAGGGGAATGGGTCTGGGTGGATTGCTCTTCGGAGGCTCAGTGTGGACTTGTTGGTCCGAAGGGTCTGTTTCCACACTGTAAGTAATCTAATCTAAAAAAAACCTGCTCACAGCACTCCAGGTGTGGTCTCACCATCATCTTGTACAGTTGATGTAAGACTTCCTTATACGTATACTCCAAACACCTTGAAATAAGGGCCAACAATCTGTTACCCTTCCTGATTACCTGCTGCACCTGTGTGCTAGCTTTCTGTGTTCTGTGCACAAATACCCCTAAATCACTTTGCATTGCAGCTTTCTGCAGATTTTCCAAATTTACATAATACTCTTTTGTTTTGTTCTCCCTTCCAAAATTTAAAACTTCACATTTTTCCACATTATTTGCCAACTTTTTGCCCACTTACTTAACCTATCAATATCTTTACATAAACTGTTTGTATCCCCCTGCAACTTACCTTTCCACCACTTTTTGTGTCATCTGTAAATTTGACTGAAGTGCATTCACTTCCTTTCTCCAAGTCATTAATTTATATCTTGTCAACTATTGTGGTCACAGGACTGATCCCTGTGGAAACCCACTGTTACAAGCTGCCAACCTGAAAAAGAGCCACTTATGCCCATTCACTTTTTCCTGCCCATTAGCCAATTTTCTCTCCATGCCAAAATGCTACCTTCAACACCATAAACTCTTATATTGTGACTTAACCTTTTGTGGATTATCTTGGGGAAAATCTTCTGGAAGTCTAAATATACCACATTTACCGGTTCCATGCAATCTACTATGGTTGAGATTTCCTCCAAAAACTCTAATACATTAGTCAGACATGGTTTCCTTTTCATGAAGCCATGCTGACTTAAAAACAAAGTAAAGCAAATGTTATGTAAGGAAAAGCTTGTTCATGTAATTAGTAATCAAGATCTGTAATCTGAAAAGGAGCAATATACCAGTTTACAAGGACAATGCTGAGGCATAGCTTTAAGTGAAATGCTCATTGGGAGGGCAATCTAGACCAATGGGCCAAATGGCCTCACTCTATGTTGCAATTGTTCTGTGATTCTGATGCTTTACTAAGTAACTGTGTACTGAGCCCTAATGTGAGTTGAAATTCTATTCTTAAAATAATATAAAATATGCTTAAAATAAATAAGCTGACTTTTCAGCTTTATTATTCAAAATGCACAAAGTTGCCACAACAAAAGTTATCAAGGAATATGTTTAAAGATATTTGTTTCCCAATTTTAGTTTAAATCGCTGTCTGATTACGCCAGTTCATGGCAAATTCTGCAAGTGAATTTGAGCAGAAAGCCAGGGAAAGAGGCATTTTGAAAATGGATCCAATTTTGAGTGCAATTTGAAGAACAACTGTCAACTGTGCCCAAAGTGGAACCTTTACCATATCGTGTTCCATTATGTCTGAGTCATGTCTCTTCTGTAGACAAGCTTGACATGTGTTCCTGTCACACAACTTGCCTCCATTCAGTAGGCAAAGGTTTGGAAGCTTTCTTTATAAACCACGGATTGGAGAAGTCAACTTCTCATCAATCAAAGAGCCTGAACAGCACTTATTTCCCCATTGTGAATCTTGTATGTTCCAAAACATAAAGAATTATATTTTGGAAAGGAGGTGTTTGTTTTAATCACTATGGCATAGTATTCTGAGAATTCTTTTCTAATATTTGGTCCAATTTTGAGTGCAATCTAGACTTTCCTATTATTTATTATCACCTACTTTGTGAATGGCTTGGCTTAATGTTTCATGTTTGTTGAATCTAGCCAACTGGGATTGGAATTTAAGAGATTTACATGATTTGTCATCACCAAACACAAATGTAGACCATTTACAGTTCCTTGTGGTGAGCATCTGGATTTAATTTGCTGTGAAGAATAGTGCGATTGTAGCTTTACCTAATGTTTTTGATTTTGCAGGAATGATCACAGCCACAGTAAATAACAATGAATCTCCAGAACCTTATTTGTGATTTTATATTTTTGTTTTAGATAGTTGTGAAAGACATTCTTATGGTATATGACCTAATGTTTAAACAGTTACTGTAGATTACAGAGAGTAAGTCATCTTGGTGGGAAGTTAAGACACATTCACTCTACACGTGGCAAGTGACAAACAGAAGTGGATCTTCTGGCAACAAGGATAAAGTACAAAGTTGGCTTCAAGCTAAAAGCTGTAACATAAACAAACACAGAAATTGCTATAACATAAGTTAACTCATCAAAGAGTGTGTTTCAGTGAGGGAATTTGTGTTTGTGAAAACTTGATGAGAGAATGGATGAAGAAGGAGTCCTCTGTGACGAACAAGACAAATGCATCACAAAAACAAAAGAAACAGACATTGGCGTGACCTCAAGAAGTATGTATCAGAATGCATCCTCAAAAAACATCAGGATTGTCAGCTAAAGTGAAAAGCATATGTACTATTCTAATCCTGGTCATGAATGGGTTGTTTTATGAGGAAAGATTGAACAGGTTGATCCTCTGCTCATTGTAATTGGAAGAATGAGAGATGATCATGTTGCAACATGCAAGGTTCAAAAGGAGCCCCTCATTAGAGTATTTAGAATTA
Source organism: Chiloscyllium plagiosum (assembly GCF_004010195.1). NCBI lineage: Eukaryota > Metazoa > Chordata > Chondrichthyes > Orectolobiformes > Hemiscylliidae > Chiloscyllium > Chiloscyllium plagiosum. The sequence goes on along the minus strand of NC_057710.1, from coordinate 55,373,073 downwards.
GGGGACAGAGTTTCAAAGTAAGGAGTCGCGAATTTAAGACAGAGATAGGTAAAATTTCTTCTTTCAGAGGATCTTTAGAATTAGAATTCCATTAAACAACTCAATAGAGGAGGCGGCTTCATAAGTAGCCTCGTCCTCAATAATGGAAGAGCCCAGCATGTTAATACAAATGATAAGGCTGAAACTTCTGCAGCAATCTTTGCAGAGTGGATTACTCATCTCAGCCTCCTCCAGCAGTCCCTAGCTATACAGATACCAGCATTTAGCCAATTCGAATCACTCCATGTGATATCCAGAAATGGTTGAAGATACTGGATACTGCAAAGGCTATGAGCCCTGACAACATTCTGGCAATCGTACTGAAAGCATTTGCTCAAGAACCTGTCAGTTACCATCACTGTATCCCCGACTATAAACAGCCTGATGGTTGCCATTGACCAGAAATTCAACTGGACTCACCACATAAACACAATGGTTACAAAGGCTGGTCAGAGGCTGGGAATACTGCAGCAAGTAACACACCTCCTGACTTGCAAAAGCCTGTCCATCACCCACAAGGCACAAGTCAGGACTGCGATGGAATTGCCTGGATAAGTGCAGCTCCAGCAACACTCAAGAAACTTGACACCATCCAGGACAAAACAGCTCACTTGACTGGCACGACATCCACAGACATCCACTCCTTCCACCACTAATGCTCAGTAGCAGCATTGTCTACTATCTACAAGATGCACTGCAGAAATTCAGCAAAGACCTTCAGTCAGCACTTTCCAAACCCATGAACACTTGCATCTAGATGGACAAGTGCATAAAATACACGGGACCACCACAAACTTCAAGTTCCCCTCCAAACTACTCACCGTCCTGGCTTGGAAACATATTGCCATTTCTTTGCTGTTGCTGGGTGAAAATTCTGGAATTACTCTCTAAGAACTTTGTGGGTCAACCTACGGCATGTAGACTGAAGCAGTTCAAGAAGGCAGCTCAACACCACTTTCCCAAGGGCAAATAGGGATGGGCAATAAATACTGGCCCAGCCAATAACACCCTAAAAATGAATTCATAAAAGTTTTTGGAATTATTTTCCTTGCAGAGCAGTGGATTCTGGGTCAATGAATATTTTCAAAGCTGAGTTAGATTTGTGATTGACAGGTAATGAAGGCATACGGGAATGGGCAGGCGAGTAGTATTAGGGCTACTACAGATCAACAATGATCCCATTGACACATAGAGCAAAGGGACCAAACATTTGCTTCTAATTAATATATTTTAATAAGGATCTATGCCCATCAAGGATTTCAGAGCAATAGTGATTTGGTGAAGCCACTTCATAGGATGGGACTGTCAAATATTGTGGCAAAAGGATAAAATTGATTATAGACTCCTAAAAAATGATCAACATTGACATTTTCCAGTGATTCAACATCAAGCATACAGGTATACAAATGAGGAGCAGAAGCGTGTGATTGTTTCCTTCTAGTCTGCTCCATCATTCAAAAAGATCATGGCTGATCTGTTTATGCTTTGAATTTCTCATTCTCATTCATCCCTGCTAACCTTTGACCCCCCCCCCCCCGTCTGACAAGAATCAATCTGTGCCTGTCTCAAAAATATTCAATGACTCCACCTTCACTACTTTGAGTCAGCGAGTTCCAAATTGCACAAGCCTCGGAGAGAGAAACTGCCTTTCCACTCTCTGTCTACGGGCAACCCTGTATTCCAAAACATTGTCCCAAGATATGAGAACAATCACAAGCATAAAGATCCTCCCTATGTCCACAATGTCAAGACCATTCAGTAACTTAAAAACTTCAATCCAAATTGCGTCTCACTCACAGTGAAAGCAAGCATAGCCTATCTAATCTTTCCTCATAAGACAACCCATTCATTCCAGGTATCAATCTAGTAAACTTCTTACGGACTACTTCCAAGGTATTCACATCCTTCCTTAAATGAGGAATCCCAAACTGTACACAATGTTCAAGACATGGTCTTACTTGACTGTTTTTTGTATCTTCTGTAGTGAAGGCAGAAGCAAAATGTTTACTCATTACATTTGCTTTATCTTTATTATCCACTATTAACTCACTATTCTTACCCTTTAGAGAAACAACTCTCACTTTACTTACCCTTCTCCTTTTTAAATATTTATGAGACTCTTGCAATTTGCTATTCTATTTCTAGCAAGTTTCCTTCTATGTTCGAATTTGCTTGTTTTGTTAACTTTTAAGTATCTATTTTCCATTCTTTGTATTCTGATCAGTCATCGGGTCTGCTATTCAACTTTGCACAATTATGTGCTTTTTTCCTTAAATTTGGTGTTTCCCTTAACATCTTCAGTTAACCGTGGTTGGACTGCAATCATTCTAAGTATTCTGAAATATTCCCTTAAATTTCTGTCGTGTTTCACTACCAATCTATTTCCATCCCAGTTCACTTTGGCTGGCTCAGCTTTTATGCCCAAACAGTTGCCCTTATTTAAGTTAAAATACTAGCCTTAAACCCATTCTTCTCCCTTTCAAACTGGGTGTAAAGTTTTATCATGTTGTGATCACTGATACCTACAGATATTAATTCTATCCACATAGAAATCTAGAAACTAGGAGCAGAGGTATGCCATTTGCCATTCAAGCATGCTTCGCCACTCAATATGATCATGGCTGATCCTCAATTTCAACACCACATTCCTGATTTCTCCCCTTAACTTTTGATGCCTTCAGATTCTAAAAATGTGTTAATCCTTGTTGAATATATTCAGTGACTTGGCTTTTACAGCCTTCTGTGGTAACAAAGTCCTCTGACTGAAATGTTTTGTCATTTCTGTCCGAAATGGTCTACTCTGTATCCTGAGATCATGATTCCTGGTTGTAGTCTCCCCAACCAGGGAAAGCATCCTCCCTGCAAGTAGTCTGTCTAAGTCTTCCGAATTCTACATGTTTCAATCAGATCCTATCTCAACCTTCTAAATTCGAGTGATTACAGGCTGTATTGAAACAATTTCTCCTTGTGCCAAGCCCTGCTAGACCCAGTATCGGCTTTTTGAACCTTTGCTACACTCCGGATATGGCAAGTATATCTTTACTTAGGTAGGTACCATATTATACAATACCAAGTCAATAAAAGCCTGTTTTCAGGTTGGCTCCAGAATATGCTGCTGTGAGAAACTATCTTAATAATATTCTATGAGGAATCCCAAACTGTACACAATGTTCAAGACATGGTCTTACTTGACTGTTTTTTGTATCTTCTGTAGTGAAGGCAGAAGCAAAATGTTTACTCATTACATTTGCTTTATCTTTATTATCCACTATTAACTCACTATTCTTACCCTTTAGAGAAACAACTCTCACTTTACTTACCCTTCTCCTTTTTAAATATTTATGAGACTCTTGCAATTTGCTATTCTATTTCTAGCAAGTTTCCTTCTATGTTCGAATTTGCTTGTTTTGTTAACTTTTAAGTATCTATTTTCCATTCTTTGTATTCTGATCAGTCATCGGGTCTGCTATTCAACTTTGCTACTAATCTCCCCGAAGCTACTAATCTCCCCGAGTCTGTGGGTTTCCTCCAGATGCTCCGATTTCATCCAAAGATACACAGTTTAGGTGGATTGGCCATGCTAAGTTTCTTATATAGAGTCCAGAAATATGCAAGCTTGGTGGATTAGCAAAGGGAAATGCAGGGTTACATGGATAGATGTGGGTTTGGATGGAATCCACTTCAGAGAGTCAGTGTGGGCTCAATGGGCTGAATGGTCTGCTTCTGCACTATAGGGATTCTGTACACCACTCTCAAAAATGACTTCTTTCCATTACCTTTCCTCATTATCAATCAAACTATGTCTGTATTCTGATCTTCTGAACGTAGCACAATTTTAAGTACCCCTTCTGTCTCATTGATAACATTGGTGAAATGCCCATTCTCTTCTACATGCTCAGTAACCAAACTGTGAACTGCAAAGATGACAAATCTAGTGAAAACCATAAGTCATGAGAACTCAAGATTCATGATGGCACTATCTAGCGTGATTGACTAAATGAAATTAAAACACATTACAACTTTCAAATGTAAAACCTTGCTGAATATCAAGCTCTCAGCAGAACACTTTGTGCATGTGCATCATAACAGTTGGATAGATGTGGGTGTATTATTTTCTATATTTTTGAATGAGGACTGAAAGGAAAAAGGAATGTTCCAAAACCAAGGATTATGGGAGGAATGATGTACTTTTAAAATGGAGATCAGCTGGCAACAGATGCTGGTTGATTTGTGAAGATACTGATAGGAGCCTTTGGAGAGCTGAAAGGAGGCAGATGTTTTATGTCACTCTTTTTCTTCCCTCCAGGGAAATGCATAAAGCCTGAAGAAAGCCAATTTATTTTCTCTCACCAATTGCTATAAGGTGTTGTTTTTAACCACAAAGTCAGACTTTATCATTTGTGATTGGGTTAATTTTTGCTTCCAGTGAAGAAGTGAGAGAACCTGTTACAAAAAGATCAGAGAATTGAAGGACTTGGGGAGGAAAGGAACACTTCATCAAATTCTGAGGAATGCTGTGATTGATCTGTTTCTCAGGTACTTACCTTCTTCTGCCTGTATCATTGATGATATTTTGACTGTCTGTGTGTACCTGTATGTGTTTTGGGGTGTGGGTGGGGAGGAGGGGATTTTGGAAAGATGTCAGAATTTCAATTGGTAGAAATATATGTGAAGAGTTTATAGTTGTTTACCTGTGGTTAGAATCGAATTGTTTGTAGTAAATAATAGTTCTTGTTAAGAACAACTACTTGATCCTTGCTTTCTGTTAATCTAGGCCTACCTGACAGATAAACTGGGGGCTTTATCTACTTTGATAAATGAATAGTGGGACTTGGTTTAAAGCACACTGCGCAGTGAGACATGACAATGTTTGGTGGGGCCAGGTACTTCAGGTGTTGACAGAATCATGTGATATTGGGTTACAGTTAAAGTAGCTTGAACATGAAGGAAAACAGAAAAACAGGAAACCTTGGAGATGGAGTTCCAAATAGCAAAGAAATAGCAACAACAAGGAAAGAGAACTGGAAATGAGGAGAAGAGAAATGAAATCACTGGAGAGAGAGAGAGAGAAAAAGCAAAACAATATGAATCTAAGATTACAAAAAAACCGAAAGAACTGCTATTGCTGTGAATCAGAAGCAAAAACAGAAAATGCTGGAAAATCTCAGCAGGTCTGGCAGCATCAGTGAAGAGAAATGAGAGTTAATGTTTCAGGTCTGGTGATCCTTCCTCTTCTGGGAATGATCTGAGTCATAATCTAAAATCTAGCATCAAAATATATATGCTCATACAGGGCATAACAAAATTTTAGAAAAAAGAATGTGGTGGCATTCTTCATGCCATTTGAGAAAATAGTAAAACAAATGAATTGAGCAAGAGAAAACCAGATACTGCTCATGCAGAGTAAGTTGGGAGGTAGAGAATAGGAAATTTATGCCTCACAGTCAGAGGAATTTTCTCAGGATTATGACATTGTAAATAAGGACTATATGGGCTGCACATGAGTTTGTGCCTGAGGTTTGGAAGCTAAGGGAATGGAATTTAAGGAAATGGCTTGGGCAAATCTACGTTGAGTTTGAAAAGGTTACTCAAAGGAACTTTGACAAGGTGGATAGAAAACCTAAAAGCTGACAACACACATGAAGAGTAATTATTCTTGTCAAGCAATTTAAAATCTCATTACCTTACAAGACAACAACACAAGTTGAGGGACTTTTGAACACAGTGGTGGTCAAATGAAGGCCACAACACCAGGTTGTGTGGGAGCTAATCACTCAGCTGTGAGTTTCCCTGGATTGGCCAACATGTGACCACGGTGTTGGTTTACTGTCCAATTAAACATAGTTGGCAAGCTCTTGAAGCATATCCATCTTGAAGTAAGAAAGAGACATGTCCATCTTGAGGCACACACACTACAACTGCGAAAGGTTTTAAATTATAAAATGGGGTGGTTCTTCTGGGAATGTTTAAAATAGATATTACATCCTTGCATCAGACTCTGCCCCCAGATGTTATGGTTATCATATGCATTCAAACTGTAATGCAGCAAATTAATTTGAAGGAATTTTCATATTAATCAATGTTACTTATTAATAGCTTCACTAAGTATAATTCTTAAGTGGAAAAATGTTTTATGTGTGAAGTCAGAGAGTGAAGCATTTCCAGTAATGCAGAATAACTTTGAAGTCAACCAGAACTGGAGAACAGGCTCTTCTCTCTGATGGTTCAGATGAGAAAATAATTTTGACTAATGAAAACCCACTTCCAAAGGACATGAGTTCATAGGCACAAAATGTCCTGAAATGTGGCACGATTACAACATATTTGTAACCTTACTTAGATTTTGCTGACAATTCAGAAAATGAAAATATCGACGAGATGTTATTGGTAATCTGTTGATTTTGAGATTTAGGTATATTTTTAAAATGGCACAGAACATTTTCTACTGCTTCTTATATTTTATCTAAGGGTACTCAGTGCTTTTACTAAATTACAAATTGGGAAATCACCCTTTCCCCAGCATTGTTATCTATTCACAGTTATGAATGATGTGCATTAACATTGTTTTATGTAAGATGCTGAATTGAAAAGTTTGAAATTGGCCCAAATACTTCAAAATGCAAAACAGACCAGTGATTAAAGACAGACCAGTGATATAGATATGAAACTCTTCTGTTGAATGAGAAGCAGGTGGCTCACATCAATAACCTTCTTCAGAAAAGCATCGCTATTCAGTTACAAGTGAAAACAAGACAGAAGGTCAGAGAACTCAACAGAGCCTGGGGATCAAATGACTGTTATCTGGGGATGACTGGGGATGTTACTGACATCGGCTGCTGATCAAAGCAACCCACACATAGACATGGACAGATTAGAATCACTGATATATTGCTTGTTTAAATTCTCCATCTATTACACAAGGAACTACATTTTTAGTGAACAAACATTACAATCCATTACATGGTTATTGAAAATTTTAGTTGAAACAATAGATATTAATTGTGTGAATATTTATAAATAGACACTTCGGAGAACAGAACTTGAGTATTGCTGAGAAAAAAAAGGAATGTTCTTGAAGCTTTACATCTTGCACTGAACAGGACACAGTTGTAAGAATTTCAAAGGGACCAACATTTTTTCCTACATAAGAACAGGGTGGTGATTGTTTGACAAGTGAATGCTAATTATTTGAGGTATTGTTGTGGAGAATGTACCAAAGAACAGTTAGCTTGCAAGCTTTTTGAAAATTCAAGGCAAGAATGTCAACTCCACTGCCTTGGAAAATGCACCAAGAAATGATTGCTCCACAAAATTTTGTTTAGTTCTAAAAGATACAATGTATGGACATGTTTATTTCTGTTTGCATAGGATGGAGCCTGCATATGAAAACATATATAAATCTCCAGCATGTTAAGTGGACCATATTGTGAGCCTAACTGATAATCTTAAATTGGATGTTAGTGTAATACTTAGCACAATCAGTGTTGCCTAGTAAGTGTTGTCTAATTGTGAAATCACATCTAATGTTGGACAGTACATTCTGAGTTATGCATGTGCAGATTGGTTGAGTGTGGTCAATATTCTGCCTGTTGCAAATAACAGTAGGCTGCATAAATCATATAAGTCTATCACATATGTATCAATTATCGTGGTTCAAACATATTCAGCATCATTTTCTTCATTTTGAATAAGTAAGCTGCATGCATGCCAATCTAAAACCCCAACCTCTTCTGCTTTGCAGCATTGAATTGAAATATTCCTAGTCTAAAAATTGGCCTTAAACAAAGTCAATTGTTTAATATAAAATGTCTACCGCAGCACCTGAAAATTAACAAAAAAATGTAGATTGCTTTATGCGGGTTATATTCTCTAGATCGATGGACGGAATATATTTCTAGAACAAATGAGCATTCTTTAAATTAGCAATTTCTTTGCGCTGGCATGATCATGGTGCAACATGTTTTCTTTTACACTTTTCAAATAACTCTTAAAGGTATGAACACACTCCGTACTTGAGAGTTACAAGTTATTGAGGAAGGACCTAAAGACAGAGGTAAGAAGAGCCAGAAAGGGACATGAGAAGTCTTTGGCAAGTAGGACCAAGGTAAACCCTAAAGCTTTCTATAGGTATATCAGGAATAAAACAATGACTAGGGTAAGATTAGGGCCAGTCAAAGAAGTTGTGCGTAGAGTCTGAAGGGAGAGGAGAGGCGCTAAATGGATATTTTTCATCTATATTCACACTAGAAAAAGACAATGTTGTCGAGAAGAATACTGATATACAGACTAGACAAGATTGAGGTTCATAAGGATGAGCTGTTAGCAATTCTGGAAAGTGTGAAAATAGATAAGTTCCCTGGGCTGGATGGGATTTATCCTAAGAATCTCTAGGAAGTGAGTGAGGAGATTGCAGAGCCTTTGGCTTTGATCTTTATGTCATCATCATCGACAGGAATAGTGCCAGAAGACTGGAGGATAGCAAATGTTGTCCCCTTGTTCAAGAAGGGGAGTAGAGACAACTGTAGTAATTATAATTTGGTTTGGGATAGTCAACATGGCTTTGTGAAGGACAGGTCATGCCTCACAAACCTAATTGAGTTCTTTGAGAAGGTGACCAAACAGGTGGATGGGGGTAAAGCATTTGATATAGTGTATATGGATTTCAGTAAAGCATTTCATAAGGTTCCCCATGATAGGCTGTTGCACAAAATGCAGAGGCATGGGATTGAGGGTGATTTAGCGGTTTGGATCAGAAATTGGCTAGATGTAAGAAGACAGAGGTTGTTGGTTGATGAGAAATGTTCTTCCTAGAATTCAGTTACTAATGGTGTAATGCAAGCATCTGTTTTGGGGCCACTGCTGTTTGTCATTTTTATAAATGACCTAGATGAGGGCATAGAAGGATGGGTTAGTAAGTTTGCAGATGACATTGAAGTCGGTGGAGTTGTGGACAGTGAGGAAGGATGTTGCAGGTTACAGATGGACATAGATAAGCTGCAGAGTTGGGCTGAGAAGTGGCAAATGGAGTTTAATGTGGAAAAGTGTGAGGTGATTCACTTTGGAAGGAGTAATAGGAATACAGAGTACTGGGCTAATGTTAAGATTCTTGGTAGTGTAGATCTCAGTGTCCATGTGCATAGATCCCTGAAAGTTGCCACCCAAGTTGATAGGGTTATTAAGAAGATGTATGGTGTATCGGCTTTTATTGGTAGAGAGATTGAGTTTTGGAGCCATGAGGTCATGTTGCAGCTGTACAAAACTCTGGTGCAGCCACACTTGGAGTATTGTGTACCGCTCTGGTCACCATATTATAAGAAGGATGTGGAAGCTTTGGAAAGGGTGCAGAGGAGATTTACCAGGATGTTACCTGGTATGCAGGGAAGGTCTTATGAGGAAAGGCTGAGGGACTTGAAGCTGTTTTCATTAGAGAGAAGAAGATTAAGAGGTGACTTAATAGAGGCGTACAAGATGAACAGAGGATTAGATAAGGTGGACAGTGAGAACCTTTTTCCTTGGATGGTGATGGCTAGCATGAGGGGACATAACTTTAAATTGAAGGGAGATAGATATAGGACAGGTGTCAGAGGTAGATTCTTTACTCAGAAAGTAGTAAGGACGTGGAATGCCTTGCCTGCAACGATAGTAGACTCACCAACATTAAGGGCATGTAAATGGTCATTGGATAAACATATGGATGATAATGGAATAGTGTAGGTTAGATGGGCTTTTGATTGGTTTCACAGGTCGGCACAACATCGAGGGTCGAAGAGCCTGTACTGCACTGTAATGTTCAATGTTCTGTGTCAGTGCAGTTGATCCTGGAAACTGGCATAAGGCGAGGTGAACTGGCGTATGTTACACCTCACCCCGGGTCAGACTCAACCAGTACAAAGGAAATTTGAATCAGGAGTTTCTAAATTCCCCAACAAAAAAACATTGCTAACTCTATTCAAATAAACTCACAAGGTGATTGTAGTTGAGCTAAATGGTTTATCCCTCCCTGGTAATATCTGCTCAGAGATTATTGTACGTTAGAATGAGCAAGTCTATAATTTTGGTGAGTGAACCTGGTTTTTAAGTATTATATATAGTGTGGCAGATAGAAGACACAAACAACATGATACATTATGAAGCAAAACATTTCAATTTTGTTTAATATAATTGGTATCATTTTTGAGCCTGAATCCTATGAATCAATTACTTACTAGTCCCTAATTTGACTTGTCTGCTTGCTTACCATCATCATAGAATCCCTGCAGTGTGGAAGCAGACCATTCAGCCCATCAAGTCCATGCTGACCATTTGAAGAGCATCTCACCCAAACCCACCCCAGCCTTGTCACCCTGCATTTCCCACGGATAATCCATCTAGCCTGCATATCTTTGGACTGTGGGAGGAAACCAGAGCACCTGGAGGAAACCCATGCAGATTTGAGGAGAACATGTAAACTCCTATCACACAGAATCTCATGAGGGTGGAATTGAACCCAGGTGCTGTGAGGCAGCAGTGCTAACTATTGAGTCACTGTGCTGTAATTGATGTTGGCTGTTTGGAGAAATGTAATTCCAATTCAAATGTCGCCTGTCTTGCAATAGCCTTGTGACCTTGACATCTGTGTTAAGTGTCTGCAATTGGTGGCAATCAATAAATACAGATTACTTAAAACATGATGTTAGGAATGGTCCAACTAAAACTGTGTGAGATTTTAGAGTTGTAAGAGAGACAGCTACTCCAGAAAAGACAGCAAAAATGTCCAGCTGAAAATATGTGGGATTTCTGAGCTATAAAAGGGCCAGATATGGAAGGAACAACAGGGAATAAGTAAAACAAAACTGCAATTTCGAATTATTGGATAATTCAAAATGGTTGTGCAAGTTCCAGCCTCTGGTGCTATGAAAGTGAAAGGACATATAAAACAGGATTCTGGGTAATCCAAGATGGAGGGCACAAAGAGCTTTTTTAAATGGTATTTTCAGTTTTGGAGCTGATTTCCTTGAATTCTAAGAGCAGTAATTACTTTTGTTTAAGCTGTTGCATTAATTTGGAACTTCGGGAAAAAGATCTAAACAATGGTATTTTAAAAAGGAGGAAGACAGACAAAGGCAGTGACGACATGGGAAGTGATTCAAATGAGAAAGAACCCTACACTGCTGTCTGACATCACAACAATCTGTATAACTGCTGCCTATGCTGTCTGTTTTCAAGTATCTTTGCACATCAGAGTTTGTTCTAAGAAAAATAAACAAACAGCAAAATTAACAGTTGACCTTGGAGAAGCCTGTGTTTGGGCGCTCACAGCTGGGGAGCCGCTAAATGGCTTTTTAAAGTGCAGCCTTAATGTTTTTCTTGTTTTTTCTTTATTCATTCACAGGATGAGGACATCACTGGCTAGGCAGCATTTATTGTCCAACCCTAATTACCCAAAGGATAGTTAAGAGTCTGGAATCACATGTAGGTCAAACCAGGTAAGGATGGCAGTTTCCTTCCCTAAGGACATTAGTGAATCAGATGAGTTTTTCCCAATAATTGATAATGGATTCAGGATACACCAAATTCCTGATGAAGGGCTTTTGTCCGAAACGTCAATTGACCTGCTCCTCAGATGCTGCCAGACCTGCTGTGCTTTTCCAGCACCACTGTAATCTAGATAATGGATTCATGGTCATCATTACATGCCTATTTCCAGGTTTTTATTGAATTCACATTTCACCATCTGCGGCGGTAGGATTTGAATCTGGGTTGCCAGAGGACCTCGGGGTTAACAGTTCAGCAATAATACCACTAAGCTATCTGCCTCCCCAAAATCTACAATAGTAAGTAGAGTGGGTTTTTTTTATTATATGTTTTTATTGAGATGTATTTCTTGATTAAACTTTGAAAATATAAAAACATATGTACTAAGCTGGCTTGGAGCAATGTTTTTAGAGCAGTATGACCATACTATTTTCTGCATCACTATATTGTGAAGGTGCAAAGGGCTTTAGTTGAGAAATATGCTCTTCCTATTAAGTGTCGGAAATTAGTGAGAATTTCCATATTTCTGATGATTATGTCTGCAGGAAGTGTCTTTGTTTATGAATCCTATCGGATCATATGGACCGGATGAAACGGTAGTTATAGTCAAAGACGAATTTACAGGAGCTAGGGCGTGTGATGGATGGCAGTTGCAGGAAGGGAGAAAAACTAAAGATACAGTCAGGTAGATGGCTGACCTTGAGGAAAGGTAGGAGAGGGAGGCAGGTAGTGCTGGAATATCCTGTGGCTATCCCCATCTCATACAAGTATGTGGTTTGGAAAATGTAGGGGTGTTGAACTCTCAGGGGAATATAGCACTGACAGCCAAGTTTCTGGTACCGAGACTAGCTCCAATGTAATGAAGGATACACTGGATTTGAAGAAATTGATTATGATAGGGGACTACCTAATCAGAGGCACAGATAGACATTTCTGCGGCTGGCAGTGAGACATCACAATAGTGTATTGCATCCTGGACCCAGGATCAACAATATCTCAGAGAGGGTGCAGAATATTCTCAACGAGAAGAGGGCCCAGCAGGAGGTTGTTGTACACATTGAAACATATGAATGACATTGGAAGAGAAAACAATGAGATTCTAAGGAGAGAATATAGGGAGTTTGGCAGGAATTTAGAAGAGATTCCTTGAGGGTAGCAATATCTGGAGTAATCCTGATTCCATGACCTAGTGAGGGTGGAATAGAAGAATAGAGCGATGTGTGCCTGAGGAGCTGGTACAGGGGAGACGGATTCGCACTTTTGGATCATTGGAATGTCTTCTGGGGTAGAAGTGACCTCTATGACATGGAGGGTTGCACCTGAATTGGAAGGAGACTCATATACCAGCAGGGAGATTTGTGAGAGTTGCTTGGGAGGATTTAACCTAGTTTTGGGGGGAAATTGGGACACAGGGAGATAGTGAGGAAAGAGATCAGTCTGAGACTAGTACAATTGGGAAAAGGAGTAAGTCAAACAGTCAGGGCAGGTAGGGGCAATGTAGAGAACGAGGTAGTTATGATAATTAAACTGCATTTATTTCAATGCAAGAGGCCTAACAGGTAAGGCAGATGAAGTAAGGCATGGTTAGGAACATGGGACTGGGATATCATAGCAATTATAGAGATGTGGCTCAGGGATGGACAGGACTGGCAACTTATGTTCCAAGGTATAGGTGCTATGGGAAGGATAGAAAGGGGGGCAAGAGAGGAGTGGGAGTAGCATTTCTGATTAGGGATAACATTATAGCTGTATCTAGAAAGGATATTCCAGGGAATATGTCCACGAAAGTTATCTGGGTGGAACTGAGGAATAAGAAAGGGATGATCACCTACCAATAGTCAGTAGGAAATTGAGAAATAAATTTGTAAGGAGATCGCAGTTATCTGTAAGAATAATAGGGTGGTTATTGTAGGGGATTTTAACTTTCTGAACATAGACTAGGAATGCCACAGTATTAAGGGATTGGATGGAGAAGAATTTGTTAAGTGTATGCAAGATCATTTTCTGATTCAGTATGTGGATACACCTACTAGAGCAGGAGCAAAATCTGACCTACTCTTAGGAAATAAGGCAGGGCAGGTGACTGAGGTGTCAGTGGGGGAGCACTTTGGGGCTGGTGACTATAATTGTATTAGTTTTAAAATAGTTATGGACAAGAATGGACTGGATTTAAAAGCTAAAGTTCTAAACTGGAAAAAAGCCAATTTTGAGAGTTTGAGGCAAGAACTTTCAAAAGTTCATGGGCGGCAGGGGGGTAGGGGGGTGAGTGCAGATGTTCGCAGGTTAAAGGGAGGGCTAGAAAATGGGAAGCCTTCAAAAATAAGCTAATGAGAGTCCAGAGATAGTAAGTTCCTGTTAGGGTGAAGGGCAAGGCTGGCAAGTGTAGGGAATGCTGGATGATTGAGAAACTGATGTTTTGGTCAAGAAAAAGAAGAAAGCATATGTTGGGTATCGACAGCAGAAATTGAGTGATTCCCTAGAAGAGTAAAAATGCAGTATACTCAAGAGGGAAATCAGGAAGGCAAAATGTTAGCTTTGGCAAGAAGGCTTAAGGAGAATCCAAAGGGATTTCACAAATACATTAAGGAGAAAAGGGTAATAGGGAAAGAATAGGTCCCTTTCAAGGTCAGCAAGGCTGCCTATGTGTGGAACCATAGGAGATGGGAGAGATACTAAACATTTTCATCAGTATTTACTGGAGAAAAGGATATGCAAGATGGAGAACATGGGAAAATAAATAGCAATAGCTTGAAAAATGTCCATATTAGAGAGGAGGAGGTGCTGGATGTCTTAAAATGCTTAAAGTTGGATAACTCCCTGGGATCTGATCAGGTGTATCCTAGAACTCTGTGGAAGCTAGGGAAATGATTGCTGGGCCCTTGCTGAGATATTTGTATCATCGATAGTCACAGGTGAGGTGCCAGAAGACTGGAGGTTGGCTAATGTGGTGTCATTATTTAAGAAAGGTGGTAATGAAAAGCTAGAGAATTATAGACCATTCAGTTTGACATCGGTGGTAGGCAAGTTGTTGGATAGGATTTACACGTATTTGGAAAGGTGAGGACTTATTAGGGATAGTCAGCATGGCTTTGTACATGGGAACTGAAAATGTGTTGCTGGAAAAGTGCAGCAGGTCAGGCAGCATCCAAGGAACAGGAGAATCGACGTTTCGGGCATAACTCCTTCTTCAGGAATGAGGAGGGTGTGTCAAGCAGGCTAAGATAAAAGGTAGGGAGGAGGGACTTGGGGGAGGGGCGTTGGGAATGCTCGTGTTGCCATGGTCTGGCGATGGAGGAGTCCAAGGACCTGCATGTCCTTGGTGGAGTGGGAGGGGGAGTTGAAGTGTTGAGCCACGGGGTGGTTGGGTTGGTTGGTCCGGGTGTCCCAGAGGTGTTCTCTGAAACGTTCCGCAAGTAGGCTGCCTGTCTCCCCAATATAGAGGAGGCCACATCGGGTGCAGCGGATGCAATAGATGATGTGTGTGGAGGTGCAGGTGAATTTGTGGTGGATATGGAAGTATCCCTTGGGGGGAAACCATGTCTCATTAATGTCATTGAGTTTTTTGAAGAGTGCCATATTTTCAAATTTGCAGATGATACTAAGCTGGGTGGCTGTGTGTGCTGTGAGAAGGATGCTAAGAGGCTGCAACATGACTTGGACAGGCTGGATGAGTGGGCAAATATTTGGCAAATACAATATAATGTGGATAAATGTGAGGTTATCCACTTTGGTCACAAAAACAGATTATTATCTGAATGGCAGCAGTTTAGAAAAAGGTGAGGAGTAATGAGACTTGGGTGACATGGTGGAACAGTCACTGAAGGTTGGCATGCAGGTGCAGCAGGAGGTGAGGAAAGCTAATGGTATGCTGGCCTTCATAGCGAGAGGATTTGAGTCTCGGAGTAAGGATATCTTGCTGCAATTATACAGGGCCTTGGTGAGGCCACACCTTGAGTATTATGTGCAGTTTTGGTCTCCTAGTCTGAGGAAGGACATTCTTGTTCTTCAAGGAGTCTAACGAAGATTCACCAGACTGATTCCCGGGGTGGCAAGATTGACATGTGAAGAATGACTGGATCAACTGGGCTTGTACCTGCTGGAATTCAGAAGAGTGGGGTTTGGGGCGGGGGATGGTATCTCATAGAAACATATAAAATCCTGATGGGACTGGGCAGGCTAGATGTGGGAAGAATGTTCCCATTTTTGGGGAATCCAGAACATGGAGTCACAGGCTAAGAATAAGGGGTAAGCCATTCAGGACTGAGATGAGGAAGGATTTTTTTCACTTAGCTGGTTGTGAACCTGTGGAAATCTCTCCTACAGGAAGCAGTTGGGAACAATTTGTTAGATATATTCACTAGGGAGCTGGATGCGTCTCTTGCATCTAAACGAATCAAGGGGTATGGGAAGAGAGCAGGAGTGGAAGACTGAGATTGCATAATCAGCCATGATTATATTGAATGGTGGTGCAGACTCAAGGGGTCGAATGGCTTACTCCTGCACCTGTTTCCTATGCTTCTTTTTTCTAAGTAATGAAGAGGATTGATGAGGGCAAAGTGGTGGATGTGATCTACATGGACCTCAGTAAGGCATTCGACAAGGTTCCTCATGATAGACTGGTTGGCAAGGTTAGAGCTTATGGAATACAGGGAGAACTAGCCATTTGGATAGAGAACTGGGGGAAAGGTAGAAGACTAAGGGTGGTGGTGGTGGAGGGTTGCTTTTCAGACTGGAGGGTCATGACCAGTGGAGTACCACAAGAATCAATACTTTTTGACATTTATATAAATGATTTGGAAATGAACATAGGAGGCATGGGTTAGTAAGTTTGCAGATGGCACCAAAATTGGAGGTGCAGTGATAAGTGAAGAAGGTTACCTCAGATTACAACGGGATCTTGATCAGGTGGGCCAGTGGGCTGAGGAGTGGCAGATGGAGTTTAATTTAGATAAATTTGAGGTACTGCATTTTGGAAAGGCAAATCAGGGTAGGACTTATACACTTAATGGTAAGATCGTAGGGAGTGTGTTGAACAAAGATACCTTGGAGTGCAGGTTCAGAGTTCCATAAAGTAGAGTCACAGGTGGATAAGATAGTGAAGAAGGCGATTGGTACACTTGCTTTTATTGGTCAGAGCATTGAGTATAGGAGTTGGGAGATCATGTTGTAGCTGTACAGGACATTAGTTAGGCCTCTTTAGGAATACTGTGTTCAATTTTTGTCTCCCTCCTATAGGAAGGATGTTGTTAAACTTTAAATAATTCAGAACAGATTTACAAGGATGTTGCCAGGGCTGAAGGGTTTCAGCTATAGGGAGAGGCTGAATAAACTGGGGCTATTTTCTGTGGAGCATTGGAGGCTGAGGGATGACTGAATAGAGATTTATAAAATCATGAGGGGCATGCATAAGGTGAATAGCCAAGGTCTTTTCCCCAGGGTGGGGGAGACCAAAACTAGTGGGCACAGGTTTACGGTGAGAAGGGAAAGCTTTAAAAGGGACCTAAAGGGCAACTTTTTCACTGAGGGTAGAGCATGTATGGAATAAGATGCCAAAGGAAGGGGTGGAGATGGGTATTACAACATTTAAAACGCATCTGGATGGATATATGAATAAGAAGATTTTTGGGGGATTATGGTCAAAGTGCTGGCAAATGGGACTTGATCAGTTCAGGATATCTGTTTGGCCTGGATAAGTTGGACCGCAGGGTCTGTTTCAGTGCTGTGCATTTCTATGACTCCATGACTCTATGAGATGTGCAAGGCAGGTTTTTTTACACAGAGGCTAGTCAGTGCCTGGAACATTCTGCTAGGGAGGTAGTAGAAGCAAATATTGATAGCCATGTTTAAAAGGCATTTAGACAGACGCATGAACAGGCAGACATAGAGGGAAACGGACCATATATGGGCAGATTGGATTAGTTTTGAATGGCACCATGGTCAGCACAGATATGGTGGGCTGAAGGGCGTATTCCTGTACTGCACTGTTCTATGTTCTATGTTCTGAACCCTTGTACAAAATTGATTCAACTTCTTACTGTTAGAGCTCTGCTTTCCCCATCCTTGAGGTACTTCTTTTTCTCTTTGTGGTGACCTCTGTAGATCAGTGAAGGAACCTGAGACAGCCAGTCACCTTGAGGACCCCAAAACTCCAACAAAATGGAACTGAGAAATTAATGATTTTATACATCGCTTTAGTCTTAAATGGTGAGGCTTATTGGATTCTAATTCAACATAATGTAGTGAGAAGGAACATTAATCTATTTCATAATGAATCATAAAATTGATTCATTCATTAAATGTGACATAAAAAGATGGCAAATCCAGTTGTGTACTGTGGTGTGGGATCTCCAGTGTGATCAAAAGCAAACATAAGTATGAGAGTTGAAATGGCCTAGTTTGTGAGCTGGTGGCTGAACTACAGACAGTGCAACACATCTGGGAATAGGAAAGTTGACACAGATTGCAACTTCTGATTTGGTAGCTGATCAGGGAAAGGAGGGTGTGAGTGCAAGTGAGGCAGGACCTCGAGGGTAGGAGAGCAGCTGAAGTGGGTGCTGGGCACTGGCACCAGTACTGGGGAAATTAGGGATTCTATGCTGACACAGTTTACAATCTAACCATGCATGAAGAGGATTTCTAGTGCGACACAGAATTAGAAAGATAAGGAGGATTTTGAGAAGAGATGAGGCAAGAGAGGAGGTTATTAGTATGGGAAATGATGAATGAAACATGAAGTGATAGCACAAACCTCAGAGTAAATTAGCAGATAAGGCTGGAGGTTATAAACGTACGAAAAGGCCATAACTAAGGCAAATCAAAACAGATGAACTGATAACCCAAATTGAAATAAATACATGACCTAATAACCATTAGAAACAAATGACTGCGGGATGGCATAAATTGGGACCTGAATAGTGAAGAATAAATATAATTTAGGAAGGAGGGTTTGCTATGAAAAGGTAAAGGTGTGGCTTTGTGAATTAATGGTGGCATTTGCACTATTGGGATAGATAGGGTCGAAATCACTTGTGAGAGTGACATACAGGCCCTCCTAACAGTCACCACGTGGTTGGATGGAACATAAAGGAAGATAGGCAAAAGTGAGGACTGCAGATGCTGGAGATCAGAGACAAGATTAGAATGGTGCTGGAAAAGCACAGCAGGTCAGGCAGCATCTGAGGAGCAGGAAAATCAACGTTTCAGGCAGGAGCCCTTCATCAGCCCTTCCTGATGAAGGGCTCCTGCCTGATACATCGATTTTCCTACTCCGCGGATGCTGCCTGACCTAACATAAGGGAAGATGTCATGTGAACTTGTCAGAAAGGATTAGCAATAATCGTAGTGGATTTTAATCTACAGACAGCCTGGAAAAATCAGATGTGCAAAGTTAACCAAGGTGAGGAATTTGTGGAACGTTTTTGGGACAGTTTCTAGTAGAGCACATTCTGGGGCCAACAAGAGAGCAGACTAAATTAGACCTGGTATTGTGCAATGAGATAGAATTAATTAATGACCTCATGGAGAAGATGTTCCATTTGGCAGTGACAATAACGTAATTCAATTTTGCATTCAAGTCGATGGATAGAAAAATGGTTCCAAGATTATTATTTTAACCTTAAATGAGGTGAGAGCATGAAAACAGAGCTAGATAAAGTGAATCATCAAATTACATTACAGGATAAATCAACAGAGAAGTAGTGGCAGATATTTAAAAGGATACTTCAGAGCACAAAGCAAAATAGAAAGAAAACTTCTGATAGGGTGATTCAGCCTCTATGGTTATTGAGTCAATGTTTTTGGCATAAGCACAACATTCCTGATGAAAGGCTTATGCCCAAAATACCTACTCTCCTGCTTCTCGGATGCTGCCTGACCTGCTGTGCTTTTCCATTACAACACTTTTCAACTCTGACTCTCCAGCATCTGCAGTCCTCCTCACTTTCTCCAAGAATATAAAATAGCAAAACCTGACCAAAAAATTAACAGGGAGAAATTAAAGTGCAAAGGAAATCTTGTGAGAAATATTAAACTCATCAGTAAGACTTCCTGTAGATCTTTTTAAAGGTAAGTGAACAAAGTGGGCACTTGTCCTATTGAAGGTGAGAGTGAGGAATTATTATTGGAAAATAAGGAGAAGGCAGATGAGTTAAACACATATTTTGTACTCGTTTTCACTATTGAGGTAACACCTAACATTCCAGAAATATCTGTAAATCAGGGAATGTGGAGTTATCAGGTCAGTCTCTTGAATATGGAGCAACCATGAAAGACCAAGTGGCCTATTACTGCCTTTCATTCATATTTCCATATGCCATCTGGCTGTGATCATTCTGCTCATTTTACTGCAAATATTTCTTTCTTTCTTCCAATACTTTCTTCTTATTGGCCTGGAATATCTCTCAGCATAATGCAATACCTAATCTGTCCTTTCATTAAATCTAGCTCATAACTGACTAGGGTGGCATGGTGGCTCAGTGGTCAGCACTGCTGCCTCACAGCGCCAGGGACCCAGGTTTGATTCCAGTCTTGGGTGACTGTCTGTGTGGAGTTTACACATCCTCCCCTTGTCAGCGTGGGTTTCCTCCGGGTGCTCCGGTTCCCTCCCAAATTTCAAAGATGTGCCGGTCGGGTGAATTGGCCATTCTAAATTGCCCATAGTGTTAGGTGCATCATTCAGGGGGAAATGGGTCTGGGTGGGTTACTTTTTGGAGGGTCAGTATGGACTTGTTGGGCCAAAGGACCTGTTTTCAAACTGTAGGGAATCTAATCTCAGATCTTTTGTACATGTCACTGTCTTCCTTGAGAGTAACTTTTCTCTCAGCAGATGTGCTTTTATGGCAAGGTCTCTAATGACTAAAAAATTTAAGTCTGATAAAATCATCTTTCTGTTGTCCAAACTCAGAAGTTTCAGTCAGACTTATCAGTGAGATTACATACCAATCAATGGTTTCCTCACACCTTGAGATCTGACATTGATTACACACCATTCATAAGGAGTGTCAAATGGATTTCAACATTTGTATTCAAAGCTCTCAAAATTTCTGTGGTCTGGCTTTTTTGCTGCTGAATGAGATTGAGATTTCAATACAGGTGGCAACATTTTCTCTAGCAGAAAGCCACATCCCACCGACTGCACAGAACACATCGTCAGTCTCAGAGGTTCACTGCTCCCAATCAATGGAAATAGATCAGCAACAACAGCTACCTTACCCTATTGCACTCAACAGAGGAATGACACTTCCTCAAGAGAGACCATAGACTCATAGTGGCATCAAATCGTACAGCATGGAAGAGGCCCTTTGCCCCATCAATCTGCTCTAACCTATCTACACTAATCTCACTTTCCAGCACTTGTTCTATAGCCTTGAATACGATAACATTTCAAGTGCTCATCCAACTACGTTTTAAAGGTTGTGAGGTTTCTGCCACTAATCCCCTACTCAGGCAGTGCACTCCAGATTCCCACTACTCTGTGGGTGAAAATATTTTCCCTCAAATCCCTCCTTTAAGCCTCCGACTCTTCATCTTAAAATTATATGCCCTCAAACCTTCAACAGCTTCCTATTCAACCTGCCCCTGTTCTTGCACATCTCATCATTACCCCAGAAATAAGCAGATATCAAACGAACAACAAATGAAAATGCTCATGTGTGCTTTAATTTAATAACTAAGAATGCAAATATGTGCTGAGTCTGACAAAAGTGGAACTAACTAGAGTTAGTGTTTTGTTAATATTTTATTAACAAACAATAATATTCTTTGTGATAATATATTTCGGGTAATTTATATAACTTGTAACTGCAAATGACAGTGTATACAAGTTGAGGTTAATTTTTTTATGAAAATAAAGATATTTGGAGAAATGGAGTAAGTTTTTAGTGTACTAGCTGGCTTTTCAATATCTTGTGGCTATTATCCCTGCTGATCATGTCTCTGTAGGCAGTAAGAACCTAGGCCAGTCTGATTGATTCTTTCCTCATTCCTGAAGAAGGGCTCATGCTCGAAACGTCGATTCTCCTACTCCTTGGATGCTGCCTAACCTGCTGCACTTTTCCAGCAACACATTTTCAGCTCTGATCTCCAGCATCTGCAGTCCTCACTATCTCCAGTCTGACTGATTGCTCGGTTTGAAGTATTGATGATTTTTCCAGGCTCACGGTCAGGAAAATGCATCACCACCTCAACTGACATTAGCTAATTCAGCATAAGCAAATTGATAACTTTTCTTGTCAGGATAAGATAATCTGTTGTTCAGTGACACAATGCCAGTGTAAAAGCATTACAGCTAAATCCTCAAACCAATGTCTAAATTTTTTAATTGCAATTTATCTACCTAGCATTTTGATACTATAAGACTTCTCAACTGCTATGTAGCAATGAACTGCTGTGTGAAGCCTTGCCTGTTTAAACAGATGGCAAGCATACCAGATTATTATAAGCAACAAAAGCGTTCATGCAGTATAGGGCTAATGGACTCATTGTCTACCTGCAGACTGTAGTCTTTGTGAAGCAGGTCATGTTCAAGTAACCATCTCAGGATCATTTCCTGTGTATACCCATCGTACTTTACATAGCACAGTGGGCCTGATGCTGCATTTTGTGCACGTCTTCAAACGGAAGAAACTCCGCACCATTGTACCAGAGCAGAAGCATAGTGTTACAGCTATTATTTCCTGTGCGGACATGCAAGGCAAAGTACCAATTTAATCAGGAAAGAGATCAATGCATTAGTGTAAATTAAGAACAATACCCCCTTGGCCCACTGAGTCTACTCTATCAATTATCTGTTGCTTCCTAAGTAATGGTACTGATTTACCAGTTATAATAGTTTCTCTAAGCTAGTTCTCTAACTAACTCTCAGACACGATACAAGCAACCTGCAGTTTACAGTTTGTCAATGTTCTTCTAATAAAGAAATAAAGATCCCAGATAGTTTGCCATGGGAACAAAAAGCTTCAGAAAAAGAAAAGAAAGGAAAGATTTAAAAGGAAAATGGGTCAAAGAAGATTGTTTGTAGGAAGTTTCTGCCGGTGCACAAATAGTGCAACATTTGATGAGACTTGAAGATGACAAGGAAATTATAGTGCATGGTAAACATTACTCGCTTCATCTGATATACACGTTATGCAAAATTCATGCTGCCTACATATTGAAATGATTGTAGCAGGCAGCCAGTGATACTTGTGTTGCTGAGGGATTGAATGCCTGAGTAGGAGGAAGAGAATTGTGAGAAGCTAAAATGCAGTTTCACACAAGAAACACACAATGGCAGATAGTGGACTCCAAATGTCTTCAATGCAGCAGTGGAGGCCTTGATGGATGTAAGGAGAGAAGTTATCTATCCACAGGGAATCAGAAATTCTCTAGTCAGACACTGTGAAGGAAATTGGAGTGTATTTGTTACAGTCAATAACAGGTGCAAAAAGATAAATTGCTGGAAAAGCTCAGCAGGTGTGGCAGCATCTGTGAACAGAAATCACAGATTTCATTTCAGGTCAAGTAACCTTTCCTCAGAGAATCCTCAGTCATTCCTTAAATGTTAAGTTCTTCATGCTTGGGAACTTTCGAAGGTCAGTACATCCTTCCTTAGATCTGGGACCCAAAACTGCTCATAATATTCTAAACATGGTCTGAGAAGAGTCCTGAACTAGAACTTGTTAGTCCGTTTGTGCTTCAGATTTCCAAAGCTTTGCCCCATTTAGAAAATAGTCTATGCCTCTATTCTTTCTACCAAAGTGCATAACCTCACATTTTCCCATATTGTATTCCATCTGACATTTCTATGCCCACTTCCCTCGCATGCCCAAATCCTTCTGCAGCCTCCCTGCTTCCTCAACAGTACCTGTCCCTCCACCATCTTTGTATCATCTATAAAATTAGCAACAATGCCCTCAGTTCTGATACTCTCTTGATGTCTTCCATCTTGAAGACCGATGCAAAGTACCTATTTGGTTCCTCCACCCTTTCTTATTGCTTCTCCAGCCTCATTTTCCGGAGTCCAATGTCCACCCATGCCTCTCTCTTACCTTGTATATATCTAAAAAAAAACTCTTACAATTTTCTTTTATATTATTAGGTAGCTTACCCTCATGCTTCATCTCCGCAGCTCCCACCCCCCCATTGAATTTTTTTTTTATTTGTGCTCTGCTGGTTTTTTAAGGCTTCCTAATCCTCTGGCTTCCCAATAATCTTCACCACATTATATGCTTTTCCTTTAGTTTTTATGCTGTCTCTGACTTTCCTTTGTCAGCCATGGTTGCTGCATCCTGTGTGTTTCTTCTTCCTTGGAATGAATTTCTCCCCAAATTACCCCCAGAAACTCCTACCATTGCTGCTCCACTGTTGTTCCCACTAGGCTCCCTTCCAATCAACTCTGGCCAACAACTCTCTCATGTTTTTTGGTAGTTGCATTGATTGTAATACCATTACATCTGATTCCAGCTTCTCTTTCTCAAACTGCAGGGTGAATTCTATCATGTTATGATCACTGTCCTCTCAGGGTTCCTTCAACCTAAGCTCCCTAATCAAGTCTTTCTCATTACACATCACCAAATCCACATTATTTGTGCCCTAGTGGGCTCTACCACAAAAAAAATCTCATGGACATTCCACAAATTCCTTTTAAAATATAGACTCCCTACAATGTGGAAACAGGCCTTTCAGGCCAACAAGTCCACACCAACCCTCCGAAGAGTAACCCACCCAGACCCATTCCCCTACATTTACCCCTGATTAATGCAACTAACCTACATATCCCTGACAACTATGGACAACTTAACATGGCTAATTCACTTAACCTGCACATCTTTGGATTATGGGAGGAAACTAGAACATCCAGAGGGAACCCATGCAAACTCGGGTAGAATGTGCAAACTTCACTCAGACAGTTGCCCAAAGCTGGAATCAACCCTAGGTCCCTGGTGCTGTGAGGCAGCAGTGCTAACCACTGAGCTACCTAACAATCTGATTTCTCCACTCCACCTGCATATTGAAGTCCCCCATAATTACTGTAATAGTGCCTTTCTTACATGCCATTTCTGCCTCCTGATTATTTTTTTCCCACATCCTGACAGCTGCAATGGGATCTGTATATAATTCCCATCAGGGTCTGTTTTAATGTATGGGTTCCTCAACTCTACTCATGTACATTCTGTGTTTTCTGACTCTATATGACTTCTTGCTATTGATTTACTTCATTTCTTACCAACAAGGCAACACTTCTCACCTCTGCCCATCTGCCTGTCCTTTTGATAGGCGAGGTATTCTTGGGTATTTAGTTCCCAGCCTTGATTGCCTTGTAACTATGCCTCTGTGATGCCCACAACATCCTGCCTGTCAATTTCAATCTGCACTACACACTCTTTTTCCTTGTTTTGTGTACTGTGTGCAATTAAGTACAACACCCTCAGTCCTAAGTTGAGCACCCTCTTCTCATAATTGTTTCCTTATCTGCAGTGCCCGAAGTTAGATTTCTGACCCTTTGCAAAGTCTCTCTCTGATTACTTGTTCTGGAAACTTTAATAACCTCTGCTGAGCCCTTCCCCTTTCCTTTTAACTAGTTTAACGTCATTGTGACCAGCATATCTAGCCTTTCCACAAGGATCCTGGTCCCAGGTCAGGTCAGGTGGAGCCTGCCCCGATGGTACAGTTCCTTCCTGTCCCAATACAGATGCCAATGTCCCACTTACCCCTTTTATACATTTTCTTGCTGCAAATTTCTTCAGGCATTTATATTTCATAACCCTTTACCCACTTTCAGTACTTGTCCCTATCCGAAAGGCCTGAAAAGGGAAGCGAGTCTCCAGTTGTGAGGTCATACAGTGAATCCAAGTGTAAGTATCTGCCAACTGGTTTTTCAGAATGTTGTAGTAACCTTTGTACAGATACATTGTCAGTCTTTCTGCAGTCTTTCAATTTTGTTTTTTGTAATAGATGTAATCTAAAAAAGTAATACAAACTATTCATATTATTTAATGTAAAGTAGTCTCTGTAGAACAAATCAATTACATATTTTTCTTTATTTATTTGGATTGACATAGAAAACTAAAAATATAGGGAGGAGAAATTGGATATCACCCAAAAACACACATGTGTATTATTGTACGAAATTAATCCACATTCATTATATTGCAGGCATCTCATGAAATTTTTTCAAACATTACTGTGTGAAGCCAATGCTTCCTATACTGTTCATTGACTACACAGACCAGGAAAGGACCAGATATCATGAATGGCAGGTGCTTCTTAAAAGCAGTGAACTCTTTAAAGGGAGAGGTGCATTGTGGTGGCAGAAGGGATGGATGTGTATTCAGAACGCAATCTTTACAATGTTAATTTGAGCAATGGCTGTTCAGACAAGGAAATGAGCACCAAGTTTTAATATAACACACTGGAGGTCTAGAAGGATGAGGTGAAAAGACATTCTATACAAGCAGGTGGGAAAGCAGACAATTAGCAACTGATATCAATACATGGAACATTTCTGGAAAAATGTGGATAGACTGCAGGAAAAGAATACTAATTTTGAATGAATCATCAAGTGAGTAAATTTAATCTATAAGTGGGACCTCCAGCCACTGGACTCATCGTGTCATTGACTCTTTAAATCATTATACCACATGACCCAACTATCGACAGCTTATATCAATCAATATTCAATCCTTTGCCCAATGATGTTTTTTTCTGGCAACATGACTCTCATTGTATACCTGATGTTCATGTGTGCATGTCTCCCAAACTGTAAGAATGAATCATGCCATGAAGATAGCTCTTATCTCCCAGTAGCCAGCCTTTGATTTGTTATGGTTCTCAATTAAATTGTATGTATGATTGCTGCATAATGATGAATTATGACTATTGCTGGTCAATACCATCTTTCAACTCTTGGTCCATAGCTCTGGGGACTATGGCAAACTAAACAAATCTTTAAATCAAGTTTAAATATTATTTGATTTGATTTATTACTGTCACGTGTACTGGCCTTTAGTGAAAAGTGTTGTCTCATGTGCTTTAAAGGCAGATCATATTGTATAAGAGCAGCAAGGTAACAGAACAGAGTGCAGGATATAGTGATATAGCTGCCAAGAAGGTGCAGAGACAGATTAACATTAATATTAAAGCGGTCTATTCAAAAGTCTAATAATCATGGGGAGGAAGCTGTTTTTGAATCTGTTTATACATATTTTGAAACTTCTGTATCTTTCACCTGTTGAAAAACAGTGGAAGAGAGTATAACTGGGTGGGAGGGGGCTTTCATCATGTTGGTTGTTTTGCCAATGCTGCGGGAAGAGTAGATAAAGTCAATGGATGGAAATCTGTTTTGTGTGATGGGCTGGGCTTTGTTCACGACTCTTTGTCATTTCTTGTGGTCTTGGGGAGAACAGTTGCCAGACCATGATGTGATGCATTCAGATAGGATGCTTTCTATGGTGCATCTATAAAAATTGGTCAGAGTTTTTATGGACATGCCTATTTTCCTTAGCCTCCTGAAGATGCCAAGGTGTTGTTGTGCTTTCTTGATCATCATGTCGATATGGGTGGACCAGGATAGATTGTTGGTGATCATCCCTCCCAGTAACTTGATGCTCAATCAGCTGCGTGCAGGGTCATTTTTGCGGACAGAACATAGGACCAGGCATATCTAAAAATGAGGTGTCAACCTGGTGAAGCTACCAAACAGGACTACTTGCCTGCCAAAGAGTAAGCAACAAGTGATAGACAACTGATAGACAGATCTAAGTGATCCCATAGATTTAAAGTCCTGCCACATACAGTCGTGAATGGTGGTGGATGATTAAAACAACTCACTGGAAGAGGAGGATATACAAATATCCCCATTCTCAATGATGGAAGAGATCAGCAAATTATAGCAGAAGCCTAAGGCTGAAACATTTGCAACAATCTTCAACGAGAAGTGTCAAGCAGATGATCCATCTTGACCTCCTCCAGTGGTACCCGGCATTACAGATACCAGTTTTCAACCAGTTTAATTCACTCCTTTTGATATCAAGAGACAGTTAGAGGAACCAGATACTGCGAAGATTATGAGCCCTGACAACATTCGGTTCATAATGCTGAAGACTTGTGCTCGAGAAATTGCTGCTCCCATATCCAAGCTGTTCCAATATAGTTACAAAACTGGCACCGACCCAAAACATGAATAATTGGCCAGCTATACCCTCTACACAAAAAATAACAAATCCAACCCAGCTAAACTCCCATTAGGCTACTCTCAATTATCAGTAAAATGATGGAAATTGTCATCAACAGTGCAATCAAGCAGCACCTGCTCAGCAGTAACCTGCTCAGTAATGCCCAGGGTCAATCTGCTCCTGACCTCATTACAGCCTTGGTTCAAACATGGACAAAAAAGTTGAATTCCAGAGTGAGGTGACAGCCCTTGACATTTAGGCCATATTTGGCTGAGTTGGGTGTGAAGGAGCCCTAGCAAAACTGGAATCAATGGGAATCAGAGCAATGTCTCAGCTGATTAGAATCATACTTGGCACATAGGAAGATGGCTGTGGTTGTTAGAGTTCCTCTGGGTAGTGTCCTAGGCTCAACCATCTTCGACTGCTTCATTAATGAATTTTATTTTATTTACTCATTGGGTGTGGGTGTCGCTGGATGGCCAGCAAACATTATCCATCCCTTTTTGCCCTTGAGTAGGTGGTGGTGAGCTGCCTTTTTGAACTGCTGCAGCAGATATACTGTAGGTTGATCCACAATATCCTTGAAGAGAGAATTTCACAATTTTGACCCAGCAACAGTGAAGGAATGGCGATATATTTCAAATTCAGGGTGCTGAGTGACTTGAATGGGAAGTTACTGGTGGTGGTGCTCCCATCTATCTGCTGCATTTATCTTTCTATATGGAAGTGGCTGTGGGTTTGGAAGGTGCTGTCTAAGGACCTTTGGTGAATTTCTGCAGGGCATCATGTAAGTAGTACACACTGAACAACACTCAAGAAGCTTGACACCATCCAGGACAAAGCAGCCCGCTTGATTGATTCCACATCCACAAGTATCCACTCCCTCCACCACTGATGGTCAGTAGCAGCAGGTCACGTGACTGGGCCAGGAAATGCTACCCATTCAGTCTTTGGTATTTATCTACTTTGATTTGAATCAGCCACGCAGAAGATCCAATTCTGGATGAATCCCTTGGAGGGGAACTTGCCTGGATATATAGGATAGATAAATATATTTTAACATTTGAACATAGAACCTTGAGATGGTTAGAGGAGATGAATTATAATTAAATTAGAGAAAAATGAATGATTTAAAAATTTTTCTTCAGTTGTGGATTTTAACTTGCTTCTACACCGAGGTTTAATAACCATGCTGAACTTAGACTTCTCAACTCGCAGACAAATCCTCCATCATGAGATTGGACAGTTGTAGCACTTGGAAAGGATCCACTGTTACATCTGAGTTAAATCTTTATCTCAACACATGTATTATATAAGGAAGCCAAGTTCATGGCATCACTTGATACAAAAAGGATATGTTTCTGTTGTCAAGTAAATGCCTTTTCTTTAACTGCAGTTCACATTCTGAAATACTATTACGATACAGACATTAGCAGAAATGCTTACAAATCCACAAATACACGAGAATGAAATAATTCAAAAACAGTAAGTAATGAATAGCCATCAACTTAACATTGTCACTGAGAGAGTGCAGAGAAAGGTTAGAAAGCATTTTTTTAATGGAGAAAGTTGTTTGCCACAGGAAATATTTGTGGAACAGTGTTGGAATTTTTTAAGGAAAGAACAGAAAAGATTAAGCAGAGAAAATATAAAGGACTGTAGGGATAACATGAGTGAATAGGTCTAGTTTTCAATAGTCTAGCAAAAAGCCAGCACAAACATGGTGGACTAAAAGACTTCCTTCTGTATTAAAAGCAATATAAGGATAGAATTTCCCTTTGAGTGCAATTAGAAAATTGTGACCAAAGCAAAACTCCATCAGCAGATACCCAGGAAAATGATATAAATACTTTCCACTGAGGTTGGAGTGGATGATTGGAAGAGGCTGCCTTCCAAGACTCACCCCTCCTAAAATCCACTCCTCCCCACCATCTTGCCCCATACATCCCATTGAAATTCCACCCTTCGAGTTAAATTGAAGGAGCATCAAAAGGAATCAAATAACCTTATTTAAAGAAGTACCAGCACCAATAGTTCCTGGGGCAGATTGGTCTGTTTAGGGATAAATTGTATCAACTCTTACAGAAGATGAGGAAATAGTGGAAATATTGAATGGACTCTTCACAAATACAAACTTCAATCATTGTAATGTACGGGGGAAAAGATAGGTTTTCAGGAACCAATTAAGGGAAAGGTGCACCAGGCAAGGAGGTTCTGGAAGGTAGAGCTGACACGAATGAAAGTCCTGGCATTAAGTTTGGAAGCTGTGGTAAATAGGAAACAACAGAGTCAAAGATCCATGACACATAGACTAGAATGTCAATCCAGAGTAAGAATAACTCATTGGCGAACAGCTATCTTCACTGGAGCAAGGAGTGAGCTGGGCTGCATACTCTCGAACCAACTGTTGACAGGGAAGACAATGGGTTCATTCACAGTAAAGATGATTAGGGCAGTCAAATTTTATTTAATTAAAAGGAGAAAGTTAAGACAAACAAATCCAATGCCCCCTGGATGGGAACGAAGATCAAAATTAAGTTAAAAAAGAACAATCAGGTAATAATTTCAAATTTGCAACAAGCTGAATAAAGAAGGTTTAGAAGGGAAGTGAGGAAGCAAATACACAAAGCAAAGAGGGGACATGAGAAAAGACAGGCAACTGACATAAAAATAGACATGGCTGAGATGGTAAATGAATACTTTGATCTGTCTTTGCCCAGGAAGCAGATGCTGCCTAGGCCATGGTGATAGAGGAAGGAACTCAATCACTAGAAGCATATAGAATTAAAAAGGCTGTAATTGGTAAACTGTCAATAATTAAAGTTAATAAAGGATCAGGACCGGATGAGATACACCCAACGATATCAAAGGATGTGAGAGTGGAAATTGTACAGGCACTTACAATAATCTTTCAATCTTCCCTAGATTTAGGGATTGTGCCAGATGACTTGAGAATTGATAACATTATATTTTTATTTGGAAAAATTGAAAGATTATGCCAGTAATTATAGACCAACATGGAAAAATATGAATACATTATGAGAGTCAGCATGGACTTTCTAAAGGGAAAGTCATATCTAACCAACTCACTGGAGCATTTTGAAGAGATGACAGTGATGTTTGATAAGGAAAAGGCATTTGTTGTTGTGCACATTGAGTTCCAAAAGACATTTGAACAATACCAGATAGAAAGCTTGACCTATAAGGAAAGTTATAGGTCATGGAACAAGTGACAGTAGCTAAATGGATGCATAGAGGGATAGAAACAGGGTGTTGGTGAATGAATATTTTTCAGACTGGAAGAAGGTTTGCAGTGGAGCTCCCCAGAGGTTAGTACTGGGATCCTTGCTCTTCCTGAAACAAATATAAATGATCTCGATCTAGGTGTATGGATACAATATCAGAGATTGTTGTTGTTACTAAACTTGAGAGAATAGAGCATTTTGAGGAGGTCAGTGTAGAACTTCAATGAAACTGGGACATTGGTGGTGGCAGCGGAGTAGCAGCATTCATACACAAGGACCTGAACCTGGGCCTGCCTTTCTTTTTTCTCATTCTCTTTCTTTTACTTTTACTCTTTCTTTGTTTCCTTCCCTCCCTTTTTTTAGTGGGAGCGGTCCCATTCCCGGAGTGTCGGCCGCAGTGTGAGTAGTCCCATTCCCAGAGTGTCAGGAGAAGTCCCATTCCCTGAGTGTCAGCCGCAGTGGATGCGGTCCCATTCCCGGAATGTCAGCCATGGTGGGTGCGGTCCCATTCCCTGAATGTTGACCACGGTGGGTGCGGTCCCATTCCCAGAGTGTCGGCCGCGGTGGGAGTGGTCCCATTCCCGGAGTGTCAGTCACGGTGGGAGCGGTCCCATTCCTGGAGTGTTGGCTGTGGTGGGAGCGGTCTCATTCCTGAAGTGTTGGCTGTGGTGGGAGCAGCCCATTCCCAGAGTGTCAGCCACAGTGGCAGCAGTCTCTTCCCAAAGTGTTAACAGCAATGGGAGTGGTTCCTTCCTGGAATGTAGGCAATGGTGAGTGTTGGCAGTGGCGGGAGCAATTACTGGAGCAGTGGGAGCAGTTCCTGTCTGGAATGTCAGCAGCAGCGGGAGCATTTCCTTCCCGGAATGTCAGCGACCGTGGGAGCAGTTCCTGTCTGAAAAATCAGCAGCAGTGGGAGTGATTCCTGTGTGGAATATCAGCAGCAGTGGGAGTGATTCCTGCCTGGAATTTCAGCAGCAGATGGAACAGTTCGTGTCTGGAGTATCAGCAGCAAGCGGAGCAGTTCCTGTCTGGATTGTCAGCAGCACTGGGAGCGATTCCTGCCTGGAATGCCAGCAGCAGCGGGAATGACTGCTGCCCAGAATGTCAGCAGCAGTGAGAATGGTTCCTGTCCAGATTGTCAGGTGTAGCGGGAGTGATTCCTGTCCGGAATGTCAGCAGCAGTGAGAATGGTTCCTGTCCAGATTGTCAGGTGTAGCGGGAGTGATTCCTGTCCGGAATGTCAGCAGCAGTGAGAATGATTGCTGCCCGGACTGTCAGCAGCAGCAGGAAAGGTTCCTGCCCGGAATGTCAGCAGTAGCAGGAATTGTTCCTGTCTAGTGTGTCAGCAGCAGCGGGAATGATTTCTGATTGGAATGTCAGCAGCAGGAATGGTTCCTGCCCGGAATATTAGCAGCAGTGGTAGTTATTCCTGTCCGGAATGTCAGCAGCAGTGATGAAGTCCTTTGCTGAAATGGTGGTGCTAGGAGAAGGCAGTGGCAGCAACATGAGCAATAACGAGGTATCGGCTGCTTAGGCCTAGTGGGCCCAGTGTCAAGGTTGAGCCCAGTTCAGGATCTGCCAGCTTCAGTCGCGGCTGCATTGCTGAGAATGGCCCAGTGCAGAGACAATGCTGCTGGAGGCAAGATGGCACGGTAGAATAAAGACATGGTTCCAGTGGCGGCACAGCTCTGGGACACAGCCAGGCCTGGGTTCCTGACAGAGGAGGTCTCGGGGAACCTGGGTATTCATGGACTTTGTGAGTTTGACTTTCTGGAGCGAGGACTCATGGCGGAGGCAAGGAGTGATCTGGATGTTTTCTTTTCTTTTGGCTGATTCCTTTATTTCTGCTTCTGTTTTCAATCCTGTCTTTTGTATACAAAGATGGCACCGGAAAAGGGTGACTTGTACACTTTTCACTGTATTCTGGTATTCCTGTACTCAAGTACATACGGCAATAAAATGTAAATAAATAAATAAATAAATGGCAGGTAAGGTTCAAGGTTCAAGGTTAAAAACATTGTGAGGTGGTATATTTTGGTTTAGATTTTCATTACATAACAACAGAGTATCTGAATGTTGGAAATCTGAAATAAATACCAAAATGTTGGAGATACTCAGCAGATCTCATATTATTTGTAGAACGAGAAAAACAGAGAGTGCTGGAGAAACTCAGCAGGTCTGGCAGGATCTATGGAGAGGGAAACAGAGTTAATGTTTTGAGCACAGTATGACTTTTCATCCGAAGAGCTCCAGGGATGATTATCTGAGGGTACTCAATACTTCAGAATAATAGATATAAAGGAAAAGAAGGTGCCGTAGCATTTTTAGTAAAGAAAGCGATCAGTGCTGTGGTGAGAAATGATTTTGGCATTGGAAATCAAGACGTAGCATCAGTCTGAGTAGAAATGAGAAATAGCAAGGGAAAGTAGTCCCTGGTGGGAGTCATTTAAAAGTCTCCTGACTGTAGTTCCTCAGTAGGAAACATAAACCAGAAAATACTGAAGGTTGATAAGAAAGGTCCAACGATAATGTTGGGTGATTTTGATAATGGCATACAAACCGGATTGGTCAAATTGGCGAGGGTAGCTTCAAGGGAGAGTTCTTTGAGCATATTATAGATTGTTTCTTGGGGCAATATGTTGGGGAACCAAGTAGGGAGCTGGTTATTCTGGATTTGGTATTGCCTAATGATATGGGGTTAATTAATGATCACATCTTAAAGGATCCTCTCAGGAAGAGTAATCATAGCATGCTAGAATTTCAAATTCAGTTTGAGGAAAAGAAACTTGAGTCCCATACTAATGTTCTAATGTTAAACAATAGTAATTACATTGGCATGAGGACAAATTTGGCTTCAGTGGACTGGGCAGAATGACTAAAAGATAGGACGGTTGATGAATAGTGGCAGATATTTAAGGAGATATTCAATTACTCTGAACTAGAATATAGTTTAGAGAGGAAGAAAAATTGTAAAGGGGACAAACAGCCTCCATGGCAAAGCAAGCAAGTTATATACAGCCTAAAGTCAAAAGCTAAGTAATAAATGGACAAAGTCATTTCCCTGGGTTGGGGGAGTCCAGTCTATAGGTTTAAGGTGAGAAAGGAAAGATTTAAAAGGGATCTAAGGGGCGACTTTTCCATGTAAAGGGTGGTGAGTGTATGGAATGAGCTGCCAGTGGAAGTGGTGGAGGCTGGTATAATTATAACATTTAAAAGGGATCTGGATGGGTATATAAATGGGAAGGGTTTGGAGGGATATGGGTGAAGTACTGGCAAATGGGACAAGATTAGTTTAGTCTGGTCAGCATGGACGAGTTGGACTGAAGGGTCTGTTTCAATGCTTTACATCTCTGTGACTCCATGACCATATTGCAAAGGTCAGTGGCAGGCTCGAAAATCAGGAAACTTTTAAAGATTAACAAAGGCTGACTAAAAAATATAACAGTTATTTTGTTGACCATCATAATTAATATTTTGATAATATTGGAGAGTTATAGAATATTCACGACACAGAAAGAGGCCACTTGGTCCATTGTGTCTGCACTGGCTGAACAGAATCCACCCAGCCTAATCCAGCATTTGATCTGCAGCTTTGGAAGTTCTGGTCCTTGAGGTGCACCTCCAGACACCTTTTAGCTAGAACAAAAGGATGGCTAAAAAAATTGAGGGTTTGGTTAAGAAAAAGAAGGAAGCATTTGTCAGGTATAGACAGGATAGATCGAGTGAATCCTTAAAAGAGTATAAAGGCTGTAGGAGTATATTTAAGAGGGAAATCAGGAGGGCAAAAAGGAAACATAAGATAGCTTTGGCAAATAGAATTAAGGAGAATCCAAAGGGTTTTTACAAATACATTAAGGAAAAAAGGGTAACTAGGGAGAGAATAGGGCCCCACAAAGATCAGCAAGGCGGCCTTTGTGTGGAGCCACAGAAAATGGG
>NC_057710.1:55319581-55337351 GCF_004010195.1 Chiloscyllium plagiosum | reverse complement strand
ATAGTGAAGAAGGCATTTGGTATGCTTTCCTTTATTGGTCAGAGTATTGAGTACAGGAGTTGGGAGGTCATGTTGTGGTTGTACAGGACATTGGTTAGGGCACTATTGGGATATTGTGTGCAGTTGTGGTCTCCTTCCTATTGGAAAGATGTTGTGAAACTTGAAAGGGTTCAGAAAAGATTTACAAAGATGCTGCCAGGGTTGGAGGATTTGAGCTATAGGGAGAGGCTGAACAGGCAGGGGCTGTTTTCCCTGGAGCATCGGAGGCTGAAGGGTGACCTTATAGAGGTTTACAAAATCATGAGGAGCATGGATAGGATAAATAGCCAAAATCTTTTCCCTGGGTTGGGGGAGACTAGAATTAGAGGTCATAGGTTTAGGGTGAGAGGGGAAAGATATAAAAGAGACCTAAGGGCCGGGTGCTGGCAGGTGGGACTAGATTGGGTTGGAATATCAGATCGGCATGGACGAGTTGGACCAATGCGTCTGTTTCCATACTGTACATCTCTATGACTCTATGACTGTAAGAGTACTAACTATCACACATGTGTGGACATTGTACTAAAAGTAGTTGCAGATTGAGTGACTGATGGGTTTGACTCCTGTGGATGAACATTGTCCTGTAAAGTAAATACGATTTGACTACATAAAGTTCTCAGCTTATTTCAACGTATACTTGCAACTTCTGGCAGTTTAGTGGTGGTAAACATTTGTCTAATGACAGATATATACAGACGACCTAGACAGTGAGGATCTTTGTTCAGTCAGCAGATGATCTGTGTGAACAATGGTAGTTGGTGCTATTTCTATGTCGTTATCTGTAATCTGCCATCAGCTATTTACTGAGGAATATCAGTGTCTGTTACTGAAAGACAACCTAATATGATGGATATGGTAAGTGACATAACTTGTCATTGGCATGATCTAATGTCAAGAGTTGGTCAAAATATGTTTAAAAAAGGATTAGGTAGTTTCCAATACTCATTCCAAATAATCTCACGAATCCCTCAGCAATCTTGGCAAGCTTGCTATCATTAACATATGGAAAGAGTTTTGATTGATCAATATCAGGTTGACTTCAATCCAAAAGCCTGTGCACTAAAGTAAGAAGCATGCATCATACTTTTGCAAGAAGCCCACAATCAATTTCTCTGGTCTATTGTGGTAGACTCTTTATTGTACAAGTATGTCCAAGCTGGGAATGATTCAATCACCTTCTGTGTGTCCTATCATGACTGACGATGGGATCAGTAAGGGCTACCACAGAGCTGACACTTCATACCATCGTAATGTGTGCTTGGCTAAACTTCAGTAACTGATCCATCTCAGATCACTGTCTGGGCATGTTCAATGTTGTGGGTTTGGCATGGATTGACATCAAAACATGCTGAACAAAATGTCAGTGCTTGGCTCCACACAGGCAAATGAGCTCAAGTATTGTCTCAAGGGGGTACTCTGCAATGCAGAAGTGTGTAATGTTTTATTTAGGGTGTCCTTGCATTCTTGTCCAGACTACCTTAACATACTGGTCTGCATCAGGTCCATATAGAAGAACTGCTTAGGGATTTTGTAATCTTCAGTGCCATGGTCTGAGTCAAATCTTCTCAGGGGTGGTCTTAATGCTGTTGAGTCCAGCATGATGGAAAAGACGCATCACTTCAGATTTTTGTCCTGCCATCAGATTCTTATGATGGATCTCATGTGTCAATACTGGAAGGATTCCAGAGTTTTCATGGAGTGCCTATTGTAGATCCAAGATTCTGCAGCATAAAACAGAACAGCCTGGTTGAGTTTGATTTTCCAAATATAATCATGGAGTCAGCCATAAATAGGATTTGTTTTCTGGATGTGAGCATAGTCATCTTCACGCATAGTGGCCTCCCTGGAGAGCACACTACTCATATATGTGATTTTTTCTATAGCTTTTGACTGGTGCCAACAACAGCTTCATAGTATGTACCTAGTGCCAGCTGAAACCTAACCTCAATCTTGGAGATGCTGATTTGGAGAAGAAGATTTTTGAATGTACTCAAGATATGTTTGCCATAGTCAGAATGATCACCTTGTTGTGAGAAGTTCTGCCTCTGTGATTTTGATGGAGATACACAATCCAGAGAGATTGAAGAACTTTCCCAAGTGGAACTTAATGTTGATACCTGCAGGCAAGCAGTTTGCTTGAGCATTGTAACAAAGAGATTGAAGAACTGGGGAGCCAGGACACTTTACGCTGCGGGTTACCATAAAAGGGATTACACATCTCACCACAGGCACAAATATACCCAACCATGCCATCATGTAGTCGGTGCAGGGTGTTGAAATGTGTTTAAACATTGGCTGAAAGTAATTGCCATGGACAAGCTCAGCTCACAAAGTGAAAAATGTTATTTAGGTCTCTGAATGACCTATACAGATCTTAATTTTTCTCTCTTACTTCTCTTATCGTTGTATTGCTGCAATTAGTTAACTGCTATTCATAGAATCATAGACTCCCTATAGCACAGATAGAAACCGTTTGGCCCATTGGCTTGGTTTTGGGAAAATATTATCATCAGTCTGTCTCATAAGTTCTATAAACCTTTACTGAAATTTGAGCATATGAAATCCTTTTATCTAATTAAGAGAGGAGGGTCATGTTCTCATGGGTACCAACTAACAACTCGAAAAGAAATGTGGTCAGTGAAACATTAACCCTTTCAGTAACACCAATTCAACCATTATTTGTGCTTCAGCAAAGTTATTGTTCCTCTTGAAGATCATCATTACAGGAGCTTACTTGGCTCCATTAATTGCAACTATGATGATAACTGCAACCAGAGGTCTTTACGTGATCGATTCTTTCCAGGTTCCAGAGCATTATTATACTGAGTGCTCACTCTGCCTAAAACTAAATGTATCTGTAAGTTTAAAATACCAGTGACAAGTGAAAAATTCCTTCCAGGAGGCTAAGGAGCAGCAATATGTCTATCAACAGTGGTTTTTTTTCAATAACTTCAGACATAATTGACCATCTCTATTTGTGCATCAGTGGTTGTCCTTATGAGTACCTAGGTTACATGCAGTGTGCAGAATGTTATTCCGTAACTTAATGTCAACTCCTGACAAGTTCCATGCTAAACCGATAATCTGAAAAGAATTTGTGAATAGCTCCTACAAAACAATTGTACACAAAGTCAAACTATAACTGATGAAGGTATTGCTGTCAGGTAGTCCATTTGAAGGATATTATTAAATATTGTTATAACACAGTGGTGAACCCCTCTGATAATTAAACCAAACACCCAGAAAAGCTCACCTCGTCTCGTAATCTGTTAAAATATGAGCAACAGAGAACTCCCAATATCCGCTATTTAAAGGAAATAATGTCAATTTATTTTTTAACTCTAAAGTGAACATTAAACAACATCTGTTCACAACTCTAACCTCCTCTTTCTCTTAACTGCTTATTATCTGCCTTTAACTCTACAACAATATGCTGTTCCAATAAGACACTTATTAAAAATTACATCAACTTAATTTCAAAACTATCCAGCCACTGTCATCTTTGGTGTCTGTCTTCTTCCAGCTGAAGATTTCTCTGGGTCATCTTCTTTCTTTTTACTGTGAATACATTTCATATGAAAAAGTACCCTTGAACGCGAATGTTTCCTAATTTCTTGGGTCTCTCTCAATGGGATTTGCTCTCTCTCCAATTTCCAAAATGCTTACATTTTTATATCCCAAATTGAATCATCTTATTGGTTTGATGTTGGCAAACAATAAATTCAAACTCAATTGGGTTTTAGTATTCTGGGCATAATTTAAACTGATTGGTTAAATTCAAATGGTTGTCAAAACAGCAACAAACTCAGGTATCCATTTCACAGCCATACGTTACATATTTTCATTTTTTCAGTAGATTCTGGGACTGCCATCTAGTCATATCACGCTAATGCTTGTAATCTTTAAAAGAATAAACATTGCATTCAGATAAACAGATTATAGATAAACATTACATTGCAGTAGATCAGCACAGGGGCTTCCAAATGTGATCTGACTGGCCTCACAAACCACTCACTGCCCTCGCTGGACCCCAGACCGACAACATGATATTTCACTGACTGACTGAAAGAATCCCACAGCAAGAGGTGAAGTTTAAAAAATTCTACTTTAACAAGCAAACTAAAAGCAAAGTTGACTCTACACTGTTTTAATCAGAAACATTAAAATGGTTTAAATGACTGAAAATCTCCCACCAAATTTATACCTTATCCTGTTTCCCTAAATATTAGATTGTCATAGAACCAGTACAAAGTGATTTTTAGTTCCCAGGGGCTTGTCTCTTCCCTTAGAAGCTAACTTCTAATCCCTGAGCTGGCCTTTACAGTGAGAGAGGAATTGGAGTTTCTTCCTTCTGATACAAGCGAAGCAAATTTTCCAGCATCATTTTGGAATAAGTTTTGCCTTGACCCCATTCCAGATATTTCCCTCCTGCAAAAGCCATGGTCCTTGCTGGGATCATATTCACCATAGATGATTTGCCTTCTGTAATATCCCAAGTGGCTTTTGTTTAAAGCCACTTGGATCAAGTTAAAAATGCTCAATGATGGTGGTAGTTTTTTGGGGGAAGGACAGGTGCATAAAATGAATTCCAAACCAATTCTTACTGGACAAACTGCATGTACACTTTCCAATAAAACATAGGAGCAGAATTTGGCCATTTGGCCCATTGAATCTGCTCCGCCATTCGATCATTGCCGATATGTTTCTCAACCCCCATTCTCCTGCCTTGCCCCTTCTAACAAGGGTCACTGAATTGTGATGAGAACACTGACTGATAATTCAGTACTGCTAATAGTCATAACTCTATTAACCGACTAATTCTGGAAATATGTTGGCACTCCTCAGCATCACTGGTTGAAAATCCTGGGAATCCCAATCCCTCCAGTGGCATTGTGGGTCTAACTATGGGAGATAGACTCCAGCAGTTCTAGGCATTAGCTCTTTATCATCTTCTCTAAGGCAACTGGAGATAGGCAATAAATGCTGGCCCAGCCCACGATGGCCACATCCCACAAGTGAATAAAAAAATTCTAATCACCCACTCATATTAAACTAATTTAACTGACAGTAAACTTCACTTTGCTGGTTCAATACGAGACCAAACCTAACCAAAGTCAAAATAAATGTAACCTTTGTGAAATTGGCTTCTTCAATCTGAGTTGAAAAATGTGGTACTGGAAAAACACAGCAGGCCAGGCAGCATCCGAGCAGCAGGAGAATCGATGTTTTGGGCATAAGCCCTTCTTCAGGAATGGGGCTTATGCCCGAAATGTCGATTCTCCTGCTTCTCAGATGCTGCCTGGCACTGCTGTGTTTTTTCAGCACCACATTTTTCAACTCTGATACTCCAGCATCTGCAGTCCTCACTTTCTCCTTTCTTCAATCTGAGCATGAGTTTCTACCTATATCCTGCATGTAAACCATCCAGACTTACTGCTTATCATTCCCTCTCTCCATTTTATTCTTGCAGACTGAAATGGGGACATTTGGGAACATTAGCATTTGTTCTTGCAATTTCCCTATCTCAGTGCAAATATGAATGAGAATATGAATCACATGGGTATTGCATTTGGGTCGAAGCACTAATCTTCCAAACTCGCACCTTCATTCTATCTTGTAATTAAAAGTAAATTTACTGGACTTGACATTTCCAGCTCTTTCCTGCAACTTTCCACCATCATTGAGATTCCTCTGGTCAGTGTTTACAGGTGTGCAAATTCTGCACTTTCTTTACATTAAAGTAACCTGCAATATCTTTTTTCATCATCCACAATCAAAGTATCTAAGCTTGTAGTTAGACAGAATACAGAACAGGTCACTTAGCCCCCTTCATTCCCACATCTTACCCTGAACGAAAGAGTCAGTATCTGTCAGTAATATATAAATCAGTAAGACCCTGGACCCACTTAAGTTGAGATGCAATATCTGCTATTTCTATAAACATAGTTTTGAGAAAGTTATATTAAACATATGGTGGTTCATTGAGGTTATTAGATTAGATTCCCTACAGTCTGGAAACAGGCCCTTCAGCCCAACAAGTCCACACCGACCCTCCAGGCCCATTTCCCTCTGACTATGCACCTAACACTATGGGCAATTTAGCATGGCCAATTCACTTGACCTGCACATCTTTGGATTGTGGGAGGAAACCCACGCAAACACAGGGAGAATGTGCAAACTCCACACGGGCAGTCGCCCGAGGCTAGAATCGAACCTGGGACCCTAGTGCTGTGAGGCAGCAGTGCTAACCACTGAGCCACCTGCCTTGGGATATAGGAGCATGAGGGGTGACCTTATAGAGGCTTATAACATCATGAGCGGCATAAATAAGGTGAATAGCCAAGGTCTTTTCCCCAGGGTAGGGAAGTCCAAAACTAGAGGGCATAGGTTTAAGTTGAAAGGGGAAAGATTTAAAAGGGACCTAAGGGGTAACTTTTTCACACAGAGGGTGATGCATGTGTGGACCAACCTTCCAGGGGAGGTTTCAGAGGTGGGTACAATTACAACTTTTAATCGACATTTGGAAATGAATAGGAAAGGTTTAGAGGCATATGAACAGGAAAATGGGATTAGTTCCATTTAGGAAACTTTGTCAACAGGGACAAGTTGGGCTGAAGGGAGCTGTTTCTGTGCTGCACAACTCTGACTCTATGACTCTATGCATGGTGTCTGTATGCTCCAACATGTAGTGATGAAGTGCTGAATTTGTGTGATGATTAGTCCAAGATTGTCCACGATGATGTGGTGAAGCTGGTGTATTGCCAATGCTGACTTTTGTCAAAGAAGAGTCAGTCACTGCCCATGGAGCATGCAATGAATAGACTTTAAAATGGAGGCCCTGATCTCTGTCAATCAGGTAATCACTCTATCTTCCATGTTGGAAATATGTATCATGCAATTTTTCATCATTTTATGGGACAGTTACAAAAAGCAAGTAAACGAGGTGAGATTGGCTAATAATTAGATGCAAGTACATGGAAGTAGGGTGATCTCCCCATTTCCGAACAAGATTCCCTGACGCTTACACTTGCAAGAAATGTGTCCAGTTGCAGCTCTTGTTTGACCGCATGACGGCTCTGGTGCTGCGGATGGACTTATTGTGGAGCATCCATGATACCGAGGAGGTTGTGGATAGCACGTTTAGTGAATTGGTCACACCACAGGTTAGAATTGCTGAGGGAGACAGTGAATGGGTGACCAAAAGACAGAAAAAAAGAGTAGGAGGGCAGTGCAGATGTCCCCTGTGGTCATCTCCCTCCAAAACAGGTATACCGTTTTGGATACTGTTGGGGAGATAGCTCACCAGGGGACGTCAGCAGTTGCCAGGATCATGGCACCGTGGCGGGCACTGCTGTTCAGAAGGGCAGGAAAAAGACTCGTAGGGC
The DNA here is from genome assembly GCF_004010195.1 of Chiloscyllium plagiosum. Classification (NCBI taxonomy): domain Eukaryota; kingdom Metazoa; phylum Chordata; class Chondrichthyes; order Orectolobiformes; family Hemiscylliidae; genus Chiloscyllium; species Chiloscyllium plagiosum. The sequence continues at coordinate 55,329,927 of NC_057710.1, read as the reverse complement.
CATAGTCATAGGGGATTCTATTGTGAGGGGAGTAGAAAGATGGTTCTGTGGTTGAAAACGGAACTCTTGGATGGTATGTTGCCTCCCAGGTGCTTGGGTCAGGGATGTCACCGTTCGGCTGCAGAGCATTCTAAAAAGGGAGGGTGAACAGCCAGTTGTCATGGTGCATATAGACACCAATGATATAAGTAAAAAAACAAGATGAGGTCCTGAAAGCAGAGTTCAGGGAGCTAGGAGAGAAGTTAAAGAGGAGGACCTCAAAGGTAATGATTTCAAGATTGCTACCAGTGCCACTTACTAGCCAGGGTAGAAATGAAAGAATAGGCAGAATGAAATGTGGCTTGACGGATGGTGTAGGAGAGAGGGGTTCAGATTTGTGGGACATTGGGACCGGTTCTGGGGAAGGTGAGACTATTACAAATTGGATGGTCTACACCTGAACCAGACTGGAACTAATGTCCTTTGGGGAGTTTTTGCTACTGCTGTTGGGGAGGGTTTAAACTAATGTGGCAAGGGGCTGGGAACCATAAGAGAACTCTAGTAGACAGTGAGGTGGAAACTAGAGACTGTAAGGATCATAAAGTTAGCAATACCAATTATATCAAAATTCGGAAGGAGCTGGGAAATGTGGATTGGGGGCAGCTATTTGAAGGGAAGTCCACATTTGAAATGTGGTAGGCTTTCAAAGATAGGTTGAATATAGTGCAGGATAGGCATGTCCCTTTGAAAACAAGGGATAGGAAAGGCAAGATTCGTGAACCGTGGATGACAGGAGAAGTTGTGCGACGAGCCAAGAGGAAAAGGGAAGTGTACATAAGGTCCAAGGAACTAAGAACAGAACGGCTTTTGGAGGAATATCGGGAGAGTAGGACCAATTTTAAACGAAGAATCGGGCGGCACAGTGGCACAGTGGTTAGCACTGCTGCCTCACAGCGCCAGAGACCCGGGTTCAATTCCCGCCTCAGGTGACTGACTGTGTGGAGTTTGCACGTTCTCCCTGTGTCTGTGTGGGTTTCCTCCGGGTGCTCCGGTTTCCTCCCACAGTCCAAAGATGTGCAGGTCAGGTGAATTGGCCATGCTAAATTGCCCGTAGTGTTAGGTTAGGGGTAAATGTAGGGGTATGGGTGGGTTGCACTTCGGCGGGGCGGTGTGGACTTGTTGGGCCGAAGGGCCTGTTTCCACACTGTAAGTAATCTAAATCTAAATCAAGCAGGCTAAAAGGGGTCATGAAGTAACTTTGGTGAACAGAGTTAAAGAGAATCCCAATGCCTTTTATTCATATATAAGAAGCAAGAGGGTAACTAGAGAAAGTGTTGGTCTACTAAAGGATGAAGAAGGAACGTTGAGCGTTGAACCTGAAAAAATGGGTGAGATTCTCAATGATTACTTTGCATCAGTGTTCACTGAGGAGAGGGACGTGATGAATGTTGAGATTAAAGATAGAAGTTTGTTTACTCTGGATCACATTGAAGATGTGTTGGATAGGATAAAGGATATTAAGGTGGACAAATCCCCAGGAAGGGATGGGATCTATCCCAGGTTGCTGATGGAGGCGAGAGAGAAAATAGCTGGGTCCCTGGCAGATATCTTTGTAGCATTCTTAAATACAGGTGAGGTGCCGGAGGACTGGAGAGTTGCTAATGTAGTGCCCATACAAGAAGGTAGTAGGGATATTCCAGGTAACTACAGACCAGTGAGCCTGACGTCAGTGGTGGGAAAGTTGCTGGAGAAGGTATTGAGGGATAGAATCAATTTATATTTGGAAAAGAATGGGCTTATCAGTGATAGGCAACATGGTTTTGTGCAGGGGAGATCGTGCATTACCAACTTAATAGAGTTCTTTGAGGAAGTGACCAAGTTGATAGATGAAGGAAGGGCTATAGATATCATGTACACGGACTTTAGTAAGGCGTTTGATAAGATTTCCCATGGTAAACTAATGGAGAAAGTGAAGTCACATGATATGCAGGGTGTTCTAGCTAGGTGGATAAAGAATTGGTTGAGCAACTGGAGGCAAAGAGTAGTAGTTGAAGGGAGTTTCTCGAAATAGAGAAAGGTGACCAGTGGTGTTCCACAGGGATCAGTGTTGGGGCCACTGTTGTTTGTGATATACATAAATGAGGGCATTGGTGGTCTGATCAGTAAGTTTTCAGATGACATGAAGATTCATAGAGTAGCAGAAAACATAGGGGATTGTCAAAGAATACAGGAGAATATAGACAGACTGGAGAGTTGGGTGGAGAAATGGTAGTTGGAGTTCAATCCGGGCAAATGTCGAGTGATGCATTTTGCATAATTCTAGAGTGAACTACATTGTAAATGGTAGAGCCTTGGGAAAAGTTGTGAGCAGAGAGATCTGCAAGTTCAGGTCCATTGCACCCAGACGGTTATTGCACAAGTGGATAGAGTGTTCAAAAAGGCATATGGTATATTTGTCTTCATCAGATAGGGTATTGAGTATAAGAGCTGGCAGGTAATGTTAAAATTGTACAAGACATTGGTTCGGCCGCATTTAGAATACTGTGTACAGTTCTGGTCGCCACATTACCAAAAAGATGTGGACACTTTGGAGAGGGTACAGAGAAAGTTTACAAGGATGTTGCCTGGTATGGAAGGTGCTAGCTATGAAGAGAGGTTGATTAGGTTAGGATTGTTTTCATTAGAAAAAAGGAGTTTGAGGGGGGACCTGATTGAGGTTTACAAAATCATGAAGAGTATTGACAGGGTGGATAGAGACAAGCTTTTTCCCAGGGTGAGGGGCTCAATAACGAGAGGTCACGCGTTCAAGATGAGAGGAGAAACGTTTAAGGGGAACACGTGTGGAAAGTACTTAACATAGAGAGTGGTAGGCACCTGGAACACGTTGCTAGCAGAGGTAGTAGAGACAGGCATGGTAGATTCATTTAAGGTGCGTCTGGACAGATACATGAGTAGGTGGGCAGCAGAGGGATACAGATCCTTAGGAATTGGATGATAGGTTTAGACAGTGGATTTGGATTGGCACAGGCTTGGAGGGCTGAGGGGACTGTTCCTGGGCTGTATATTTTCTTTGTTCTTTGTTCTTTATTCAAAGCTCTTGATAAAACCTTAAAGAGAAAATTGGACTTTTATTCTCGATGTTAAGAACCAGATATTTTTTAATCTTGCGGTTGCCTTTTATTCAATGGCTGGGATAATTCTACTGACAACTCATGATGGTACTCTGATTCTTTCACCTCTATGAAAGAGTTATCCAATGAGATATATTCCCCTGTTATTTTGACATGCCTCTTCAAATCCTTTCAATTATGTATTGCATTTTCTTTTGAAAGCCATTATCGAAAATGCATTCACTGCCCTTTTAAACAGTGCATTCTAGTTCATAACTGATTTCTATTTCAGAAAGAAGTCTCCTCGTCTCTCCAATGGTTCATTTGGCATTTAAATTGTCTGACTGCACAATCACATTTTCTACATGCCACCATGACGCCATTCATTTTGGATCACAATGCTTTTCTATTGTTGTGCTACCTAACCACCACAAATAGCTGGTCAACATGTTCATTTCATTATGTGTGATGAAATTAATACATTCGTCTTTCTCAGATCTTTTAAAGAATTTGCAGTTTTACTTTAAACAGATTATGGAAGCCTCTGGGTGACAGCAATTCCTCAGCTTCATATAAATAGAGTTTCTGTCCGTCTGAGGATTGTTTTTAAGTATTACTATTCATTTAAGTATCCACCAGGCACTTTGCAGATGTTTGTAAAATGACTGGCTTGTCTCTGTGTGCTGTATACCTTTTCTAGGTACAAATCTGCATCAGCTTTTAAAATGATGTTTGTTCAATCAGCCTGCTTTGAACATGTTTTATCTGAGCTGGACACTCCTGTTCTAAGAATGATTCCATTTTCAAGGTTAGGTCAAGCAAGTTCATAAGTTCATAAATAGGTGACAGGTCTCATGGGTCTCGAATGTTTACAATTAAGTAAGTGTGTGGAGATTTTGATTGATGTCCTTTTGTTCCTGTTTCCAGAGCTAAACTGTTAGTTTAAGATTAAAGTGTAGTTTTTGCCTCCTATTTATTATTACAAGAAAACTATATTGTCTAGGAGGATTGGAGATTGGAGAACGCAGAGGTCAGGTAAATGCAAGTCCCTGCTGATAAAAGGAAAAGGAACACATTAGACAATGGGAATCCTGGCAAGGAAGGTGTAATTGGCATTTATTAGGTACTCACCATGTTCTCAGGAAATCTCAAAGCACTTCACAGCCACTGAATTATTTTGGAATGAATCACTGTTGTTTTGTTGTTCAGGTGCACAGTATGATCTTACAAATTGTAAAGAAAGTGCCGGTTGGAAAAACAATATTGGAACACCTGGATAATTCACTGCTGTCAAAGAGTATCACAGAAATTGTTTAAATCCACCAGAATGAAAAAAAACCCATCAAATTTAATGTCATAGTCCAAGCACAGCACATGAAATCAAGCAACCTCTTTTATTTAAACACTATCATTCTGGTTATATACATAAATTGTGATATGAGGCTTCATTCCAGAATCTTTGTGACTCAGGGGAAATGATGTCACACTTCAGCTGAGTTGACACTTAGTAAGCAGAGTGTCTAAGATGTTAAGCAAGCAGCGGCTGAGGCTAGAGCAATAAATGGAATGAAATCTGTTCCAGTACTCAATCTTTTGTGGAGATGTACTTGACTCCCTATCATCAAGGACTGGGATGTTTTTGGAACCTCTTGTTTTGGTTGATTATTGTTCACCACCATTCAATGATGTTGAAGGACTGCAGAGCTCAAATCTGATCTGTTGGCTTTGGGTTTGCTTAACTCTGCTTGTTGTTTGCTGCTTCCACTACTTGTGTAAATAGTCCTCGTGTAGCTTCATTGCATTGACTATTATTTTTTTAGCTGCGCCCCGTGTTTCTCCTGGCGTCCCCTTCTGCTCTCTTCATTTGATTTGATTTGATTTATTATTGTCACATGTACTGAGATACAGTGAGGAGTATTGTACTGCGTGCTAACCAGACAAGAAATACATCGCATAAGTACATCAGGATAATAGAAAAGAATGCAGAATATGATGTTACAGGTACAGAGAAGGTGCAGAGAAAGATCAACACTGATATATGAGAAATCCATTCGTAAGTCTGATAAAGCTGGGCAGAAGCTGTTCTTAAATCTGTTGGTACATGATATTTTGGTATCTTCTACCTGATGGAAGAGAATGGAAGAGAGAATAACTGGGATGGGAGGTGTTTTTGATAATGTTGGCTGTGTTCCTGAGGCAGCGGGAAGCAGGAATCAATGTAAGGAAGGCTGGTTTTCATGATAGACTGGGCTGTGTTCACAACTCTCTGAAATATGTTGTGGTCTTGGGCACAGCAGTTACCATACCAAACTATAATGTATCTGGATAAGATGCTTTCTATGGTGCATCTACAAAATAATGTAAGAATCATTGCGGGCATGCCAAATATCCTTCACCTTCTGAGGAAGTAGGGGCATTGGTGTGCTTGGATGTGTTGATGTGGATGGACCAGGATAAATCATTGGTGATATTCACTCTTAGGAACTTGAAGCTCTCAACCACCTCCAGCTCAGCACTATTGATACAGCAGCAGTGTGTCCTGCACTCCACTTCCTGAAGTCCATGACCAGCCCCTTCATTTTCCTGACATTGAAGGAAAGATTGTTGTCTTCACACCATGCCACCAAGCCATTGTTTGAGATCCAACCCACGACAGAGATGTCATCAGCAAATTTGTAATTGGAGTTAGAGCAGAATTTGGCCACACAATTGTGAGTGTGTAATGAGTATAGTAAGAGGCTGAGTTCATAGCCTTATGGGGTACTGGCATTGAGGATTCTGGTGGAGGAGGTGCCACCTATCTTTACTGTTTGCAGTCTGTGGACCATGACGTTGAGGGTCCAGTTGCAGGGGGGGAGCTGAGTCCTTGGAATTTGGAGATGAGTTTTGTTGGAATTAGGATGTTGAAGGTGGAGTTAAAGACTATAAATAAGAAACTGACATACTCCATGGATGAGTGTAGAGCAAGGAAGATAGTATCTGCTGTGGATCTGTTGTGACAATAGGCAATTGTAGTGGATCAAGGCATTCTAGAAGGTTGGAGTTGATGTGTGCTCTTGAAGCACTTCATGATGATGGAAGTCAGAGCATCTGGGCAGTAATCATTACAGCACACTGCCTGAATTTTCTTCAGCATCAGGATGATTGTGGCCTTCTTGAAGCAGGTGGGAACCTCACATTGTAGTAAAGAGAGGTTAAAGATGTCTGTAAATACTCTTGCCAGCTGGTCCACGCAGGAACTGTGTGCATGGATGGGGAGTCCATCCAGTTGCTTTTCATGGGTTCACTCTCAAGGAGGCCAATCTGACATCTGCGGTGGTGACTGTGGTACAAGTTTCAGGGCAGGTGGCATCATTTCAGTGACCTAGAGTTCAAAACAAACCAGCTGAACCCCAGGCTAGATAGTAATTGTCACATGGGGAATATACTGGCCAAGGTTGTTACAAATTACAGATTGTGGTTGAACAGATTGGTGCTGCTGCTAATGGCTTGCAGTGTCTCATGAATGCCCAATATTGAGCTGCTAGTTCTATTCAGAAACTTTCCCATTTTGGGTGATGGTAATACTACACAACTTGTGGCTGAGAAACTGGATGTCATGTTTTCAACATTTTTAAATTTCCTGAAAGATGCCATATAAAGTCTTACTCTCTTTTTGAATCAAGCTGGTGTCAATCCAGCACTATAGCTGGCTAATTCTGAACGATTATGATCATGTGTCACATTCTGTGAAACATTCCCTTGGCAACAGGCTTGAAATGGAAGTCAGAAATTAGTGCAAACTCCAAGTGGCCTCAAGAGGACCAAAAGCAGTTTGAATAACAATCTACTACCAGTTTCAAGAGGAATTAATCCAATTTTAGGCTCACCACTACCTCTCAAGAGCAACTGAAGATAGACAACAAATACTCACATTCCCTAAAGAATGAAAAGCATTTCATGTAATACATAACTCTTAACCTTGGTATCTGGTCACTGCAATAATAGTCCATTTTTCCAACTTACCTCAACAAACATGTTATCATCTATAGACCCTCTCTATGTTCAAAAAATTACAAAGCTTCCATTTATGTTACCTGATGAAAGCAATTACCTTATATTGCCAAGAACAGTCTGTATGTACACTGCTTCTGAACAACAACAATTTTCATGAGAACACTCAGCCCTGAATTTACTCAGTTTTGGTAAGCTCATGAATCAAAATCAGCAGCCTGGAGATTTTTGTGGGTGGACTCTGGTATGGGACATTTCTTTGCCAGATATCTATCCAACAATGCCTGTGCTATGCTGGGTAGTGTTCTGGCATGTCCTATGTATACATTTCTTGATGTTATTGGCAGCTTATTGGCATCAGTTATAATGAGGAATGACATTGCAGTTTCTAGTTCTTGTGGCTTATGCTCCCATTGTGTCACAGAAAACTTCAAGGAAAATAGTGTGTGCCTATTTCTAATGGGAAAATTGCATATTTGTAATTTTAATGGATCATAAAGAGTTACAGGGTGGAGGAACTGAGAAGAGACAAAGAGTTTAAGATATAACTCCCTCCACAAACAATCCAGATTTGATGAAGATCCTACTTTGAACCATGATAGATTTATTCCATATCTCCTTCTGTAACTCGAGGTCTGCATTCACGTGTGCATTTAATGGGAAACACACAAATTTTAGGAGACTTTGGGAATTCATCCCGGTCGATATGATATTAAGGTAACACTACAATTGGGTCATCAGTTTTATCATACTTCGATATTTCCCAAAATAAGAGAGTGCAATAAATGGCACTTTTGTAATCTTTTATTGTTAGCTCTTTCAACCTCCTTGGCAGAATGGGATTCCATTTAAGACATATTCAGATTATGCTTGATCACATACAGAGAATTAATCATTTCAGTGCACTTACCTAAATAATGTCATGATGCACGAATCTCATGTTACTTGCCCATGCTGACTCTCAAGGGAGAGAGAGACATGAAAACAGATGTCTTGTTGGTGATCAAGCATATCATGATGTGGAGGTGCCCGTGTTGGGCTGAAAAGGACGAAGTCACATGATTATAGTCCAATGGTTTTATTCAAAATCACAAGTTTTCAAAGCACTGATCCTTTGTCAGGTGACTATTTACTTCCATGGCAGTGAATTTTCTTTAAGTTACAAGAACAATCATTGAGGTCTGCTCAGAGATGGCTTATGTCTCTACCAGTGAAGACATTGTAGCACTGGGATGTGGGTGTCAATCACTGTTGGCTTATGGTTTGGGACCTTTGATGTTCCTTTTAGTGCTGTGTCAATGGACCTATCTAATTATTGAGGAGGATAAACCATTTGAGAATGTTAAGAAGAAGAGACACTTATTGCAGTTAAGAAGAAGCCTTATGGGGTCCTTGGGTTTATAAATAGAGGTTAGAGTATAAGGAAATGATGCTACACCTTTACAAATCATTGGTCAGGCCAGTTTTGGAGTATTGTGCTCAGTTCTGACCACTTTAGTTAAGGAAGGATTTAAAGTCCTGGAGAAAGTGCAAAGGAGATTTAGTGGAATGATACCAGGAATGAGGGATTTTAAATGCAAGGAAATTTGAGAGAGATGGGCTTTTTGCCCTTGGAGAACAGAAGATTATGAGTTGACCTTATTGAGGTGTTCAAAATAATAAACAATTTTGAGAGGTTAAAGAAGGATACTGGGGTATAGGACATAGGGACACAGGGTAGTTGGTATATCTGTAACTCAGCTATTGATGATACAAAGATCTCAGCAATAAGCCCAGCAATCTCCTGCCTAGTTTCCAAAAAGGTTCTAGGAAACCTGATCAGGTCCCAATGATTTTTCTGTCTTTACGTGTTTTAAGACCCTCTGCACCTCCTCTTCTATAAGATGAACTTTTTTTCCAAGACATATCTTTGGTAATAAGAGTAATAGAAAGCAGTTCTACTATTTCTATAAACTCTGGGACTTCCTTTCTGTTTCCAATGTGAAGGAATTCTTTTCTGCCAATATAGGAATTTTTTTTAATATACATTCATTAGATGAGGATGTCATTGACTCAACCAGCATTTATTGGCCATTTCTAATTACCTAGAGGGCTGGTAAGGGTCATACACATTGCTGTGGTCTGTATTCACACGGAGACTGTAAAATATTACAGTGCAGTATAGGCCCTTTAGCCCTCGATGTTGCACTGACCTGTGAAACCAATCTAAAGCCCATCTAACCTACACTATTCCATTATCATCTATGTGTTTATCCAGTGACCATTTAAATGTCCTTAATGTTGGCAAGACAAGGTAAGGATGGCAGATTCCTTCCCTAAAGGACATTAGTGAGTCAGGGGGATTTTTCCTGACAATCAATTCATGGTCATCATTAGACTTGTATTTCCATATTTTTATTGAATTCAAATTCCGCCATCTGCTATAGTGGGATTCAAATCTGGGTTCTCAGAACATTAGTTGAGTTTCCGGATGAACAGGCCTGTGATAACACCACTAGGCCATCGCCTCCGCTTTGACGTACCCTACCTCCGTATCAAATATCAAGGGTGAACAAATGATTTGGCCCTTATTTACGGGATTGTCAATCAGACCAATCTATGTAATTATAGGAATCCAAACATCTATACTGACCAGTGAAAGAAGATTTGCAGTAGATAGTTGTTGAAAAGCCCCAACTGATTTGCTAACGGGGACATTGAGAAAAGGGAACAGATTTGATGGTTCCATTTCATATATGAATTTGAGCCAATTAAGACATGGAAGGACATTCTTACATGCAGCTCTATATATTCAAATACAGAAAACATAGCATTTACATCTTCAAAATAAGCAAGGCCAAGGAGGTTCTGTCATTCTGTCAAAGATAAATTTCTCACAGAATTCAACAAAGGCGTTTGAGAGAGCTGGACCTTGTGGGGATCTCATTATAACGCCATCTATTTGGGCATGCAGGATGTAATAGAAATTGAACTCAATGACGCATGTTGTGAGTTCGCAAATACAGTGAATACAGATTCACAGAATGGTGGCAGGCCTAGTTCACCATGCTATAATGTTGCAGTGCAAATAGCAATTACTGCCTTTGGGTGGTAAATTAATTATATCCTAGATGGTCCTTGCAAAAGTGAAGGGATCCGTCATTGTGTAAGAGGAAATGGGGTTAGATGGTGGGTGGGGATGCATGAGGGTGCGGGGTTGGGGGGCGGCTGAAGGCGGATAGGGTTGGGGTCTGGGTGGGCGTAGACACAGTGGGGACAGATGAG
>NC_057710.1:55312153-55319546 GCF_004010195.1 Chiloscyllium plagiosum | reverse complement strand
GGGGCAGGGTGGGCGCAGACAGGGTGAGGGCAAATGGGGTTGGGGCGGGCGGGGTGTGGACAGGGTGGTTGGAGTGGGCAGGGGAAGCGGGGCAGGGGCAGACAGGTTTGGGGGGCGGGGTCTCGCATGAGATGGACTGCTGCCTCGTCTCCTGAACAGGGAACAGACTTACCAGAAAACTCCAAGCCCCAAAGGAAATCAATTAACCAAATAATCAGTTATTCGAATGAAATAGTGCCCGCCCACCTCATTTGGATAATCGAGGTTCCTCTGTATACACTGTGCCTGTTTCAATGCAACAAAATAAATGACTGGTTCATTTCTCAGAGCAATATCCTGACCAATTAGAGTCAACCTGTCTGGTTTAAAATTTATAAAACGCCCAGCAGTTAACTGTCAAACTGTATTCATGGGTGCATTCTGCCTGACAATGTCTCTGCCAATGAGATTCCACTTCTGACCAGACAATACTCCCCTTGTATGCAGTATAAATGCTGTTTTCTTCCCTTGAGTTGGTGTTCTTGAAAATTTTCCAGATGATTGCAAAATCAAAAACTTTGACAAAATATTTCTTTTGAATTATACTCAATCTTCTACAATTTAATTGTACAGAATTTAAGGCTGTGAAGGAAACATTTGTAGTTGATTTTTGTACACTTCCTTACAAATGTTGACGGAATAGATGGGCTGAGCCCAGAACTCGTCCACTCCTGTTGGCTTTTTCTCGCTTTTGATCTTCTTCTTTCTTTCGTACCTTTTTTTTCTTTACTTCTTGTTTTTTCTCTTTGTTTTCTTTCTCTTTTATGTCTGAAGTATGGTGGGTTAAGGAGGAGGCCTCTGACTGCGGCTGAGGCAACAGCAACACCAGGACAAGCCAGACACAGCTCTACACCAGCCTAGGGTCTCCCGACAAGCAAGAAACATGTTCTGGGCTGACTCCCCTGATTCAGACTTGAAGGCTAGGCCAAGGCTCCAGGACCATTTTAGGCCTGGGCTCCTGAAGGAGGAGAATAGATGGTCTCAGTATAGTGTGGTGGTCTTGTTCCAGCGTGGACATCTCATCCCCATGTAGATGTCTTCTTCATTTTGCCTTCCAGGTATTCCACTGGCCTTGAAGGTGGTCTCCAAGGAGTGTTGGTAGCAGCTCAGCATGACAGCCTGCTTTGACGGTGGCTTCCAGCCAATATTCCAGCATCCTGGCTTGGTAGTCTTGTCCCAGATTGGCAGTCTCTTCCTGGCTGCACCTTCAGAGTATTCCATCATTCCTTAATCAGCTTTTCCCAAGCCCAAGATCCATTAACTGAACTGTGATGAACTTTGTCTTAATTTTACTTGTTTTATTATGATTTATGACATCTCTATTGATGTCAGCTCTATGGTAGGGTGACTTATAAATCTTTTCACTGTATTTTTCATATTAAAGTACATGTGACAATTAATTTTTATTCCATTCTAATACATTTCTTACTGTAGAATGAAATGTACATCAATAAAATTAATTAATTTTGTACCTTATCTCTCATCACTTTCCCTATCAGCCTATAATTACTGACATGTAATTACTGACATAGCTCCTGGTGAAGCTATGATATGATTTTAAAAATCTCACCTTGATTTTAAAATCCCTAATTGGCTTTGTTCTCCCCATCTCTGTTATTTCCACCGGTCAGAAAACCCTCCAATGTATCTGCATTCTTCCAATTCTAGCCTCTTGAGTAGCCCCAGGTTTAACTATTTCACTGTTGGGATAGTACCTTCAGTTACCTTTGTTCGAACCCCTACTATACCTCTCTGCATTTCCCCTGCACTTTCCTCCTTTAAGGCAGTACTTAACATTTACCTCTTTGTCTTTTGGATGTCTGACCTGATATTTCCAACATGGATTAGTTAGAGACAAAAAAACTGCAAATGCTCGCACCCAAAGTGGACAAGCAGGAGGGTGGAAGAAACAACAAGCCAGGCAGCATCAGGAGCTGGAGAAGTTGGCATTTTGGGTATAATCCTTCTTCCTGAAGAAAGGTTAGTCCTCAAATGTCGACTTCTTTACTTCCTGATGCTGCCTGGCCAACCTTGTTCCTCCAGCCTTCTGCTTGTCTGGACTTAGGTTAGTGTCATACTTTGTTTTATTATGCCCCTGCAAAGGGCTTCGGAATGTTTTATTTAGTTAATTGAGCTAGAAGACAAAGCCATTGTTGTTGAATTTGGTACAACAAAAATAATGATTTCAAGCAGTAAAGGATTATTGTGCTCATATTCAATCATGCTTGTGGCTGAAGAGATATTATTAATAGTCAATTTACTTGCTGTTCTAAAAATGTAAATTTATAATTCATACAATCTGTGAAGATACTACTAATTTTTAAAATTTGCTTTTGGTTCTCTGAGGGCACTCTGTGCATATTATATTCTGAATTATTGTAACTGTTGATGACATGTCATTCCAACTATGAAACATTTGGACAATCACAAAACCTTGAATCCATACCTGACATACCATCAAAAGTATTTGTGGCATTTAACTAAGAACAACTACATCCAATTGAAATGCTAGAATAAAGCACAGACTTTTTCAATAATATGCAATTAGGGTGCTTAACTGCCTCACTTTGAATAATCTGAAAAGTTGATGTACTGACAGCAATAACAGTTACAGACCTGCACAGGATATGACTAATCTTTGGAATTATTAACAGGCAAAAGAAAATCATTCAAATAACACAAATACTTTTATCGTACCTTTGGAGAGAGTATTAACCCCCCCATCAAAAATACATGTGTGCTTCGTCTATAGGTTATAAAGCTGAAAATCTGAACTAAGAGCCCATCTCCCCCTAAAAATACTCACCATTTACAATTTTATTGGGGATGGTTTGAGCAGTGAATAACTAGCCCTCTCACAGATGGCACAGTGGCTCAGTGGTAAGCAGTGCTGCCTCACATCACCAGAGACCTAGGTTCAATTCCAGCCTCAGGCGACTGTCTGTGTGGAGTTTGCACATTCTCCCTGTGTCTGCTTGGGTTTTTCTCTGGGTGCTCCGGTTTCCTCCCACAGTCCAAAGATGTGCAGATTATGTGGATCAGCCACGCTAAATTGCCTGTAGTGACCAGGGATGTGTCGGCTAGGTTGATTAGCCATGGAGAAAAATGCAGGGTAGAGGTCTGGATAGGATGCTCTTTGGGGAGGGGTAGAATGGGCTGAATGGTCTGCTTTCACACTGTAGGGATTCTATGAATCTATTTTAACATTTTTTTTTTAAATGCCTCTAACAGTCATGTCTTTCCAGCTGCTGGCCACTATCTATTTCATTCTGGCAAGATCAGATTGCTCTCATCCAGGATCTACTGTGTTGAGATTAGAGCCCAATCTCCATGGTAGGATTTTCAGCATTGCAATTGGATCCTCCCCTGACCACCACCCTGTTCCATGTTTGTCACATCCTCACCCACTCCAGCTCAACTATATCAAGACAGCAACCTCCGCTCTCGCTGGATCCATCACAGCACAGTTTAACAATTGCTCTTCCCAAGAGTGCAAGAAGCTACAAAGGGTTGAGAATACAGTCCAGTTCATCACACCAAGCAACCTTCCATCCATTGATCCCATCTATACCTCCCGCTCCTGTGGGAAAGCAACCAACGTAATCAAAGGTTCCTCCCACCTTGCTTATACTTTTTTGTGCCCTCTTCTGTCAGGCAGAAGATATAAAAGTGCTTCAGGGTGGCACGATGGCACGGTGGCTCAGTGGTTAGCACTGCTGCCTCACAGTGCCAGGTACCCGGACTTGATTCCAACCTCGGGCTGTGTGGAGTTTGCATATTCTCCCCGTGTCTGTGTGAGGTTTCTCCAGGTGCTCCAGTTTCCTTCCACAATCCAAAGATGTGTAGGTCAACTGAATTGGCCATGCTAAATTTCCCATAGTGTTGGGTGCATTAGTCAAGGGTAAATATAGCGTAGGATAGAGGGTCTGGGTGGGTTACTCTTCGAAGGGTCAGTGTGGACTTGTTGGGCCAAAGGCTCTGTTTCCATACTGTACGAAATCTAATCTAAAGATTCAAGAACAGCTTCTTTCCTGCTGTTATTAGACTTCTGAATGGACCTCTCGAATTTTAAATTTAATGTCGACCTTGCTCTCTGTATACCTTCTCTGCAGCTGTAACAATGTATTCTTTGCTCTGTTCCATTACCCAATGCACTTTGTATGGTATGATCTGTCAATCTGTCGATGATTGAATAGTGGAGCAGACTCGATGGGCTGAATGGCCTAATTCTGCTCCTATATCTTATGACCTTATGAGCTTACGATCTGCCTGTCCTGCAAAACAAAACTTTTCACTGTGCCTAGATACATGTGACAATAGTAAATGAAATAAAACGAAATCAATCTCTAAATTGGTATCCAGCCCTTTGTCTTTCCTTATCAGTCTCTCATTTATAATCACTGAAGTCCATGCCAACATTTTTTTAAACACAGAAATCAGATAACAGCCCACAGAGTTTTGAGTACACAGACATTATCCCTCATAATTTTGTTTTTAATCTCTGCCATACCCAATGTGTGTTGTATTTGTGTTTTCAAATCCTCTGGGCAATATGAGAAGATTGTCTACATATGTCAGCGTTAGATTAAGTTGCATATCTTTGGTTTACTTATCATTGTGCTATCCAATCATCTAGCTCCCTGGGGTACCACAGTTTAAATTCTCATCATGCTATCATACTACATTGATATTCCCTCTGAGGACATTCCTCACAAAAAATGCAGGCAGTAGTTTAGGTTACAGACCGCTTGGACATCCCAATTAATTAGTTAAGGTAACCTAATTTGTATAGCCTTTATTTGAACTTAACTGTCTTATTTCTTCAAAGAATAGCCATCCGTTTTCATTTTAATCTGGTGATCTACAGCGCTGTCCCTCTACTTGTGTATTAGTCAGTCTACTCTTTTCATTTCCCAGGTCAGTCAACACAAAGAACTGCTCCACCACTTTTCATGTGTGATCTATCTGTCCTGTATACTTGAAACCAAAGTAAATATTATCTCATTGAGAGTAAAGTATATAGTGTTTGCAATTTCTATTACTATAGGTTCCATTTGGCATGACAGTCTTGATTTTATGGTGAAGGGCTTTTGCCCGAAACGTCGATTTCGCTGCTCCTTGGATGCTGCCTGAACTGCTGTGCTCGTCCAGCACCAATAATCCAGAGTCTTGATTTCAGGCATTCATACCTTCTAATATTTCTGCTATTTATATACAAATGATATAATACATTAAGCCTTATTCTTCAAAATGTTTATTATGCTTCTAGGGTTTCTATGATAGGACATAATGAGCTAAATGGCATATTCTGTGAGTAAGCTTTTGAGTGATGATAGATTTAATGCCTGGAACAGATGGAACATTACTGAAGTAGACTAATATATTCTCAAAAACGGCTTATGAAAATATAAAAACCAAAAACGAACATTGAGAATGTGGAGGGACGAAAGCACAAAACATTAATCAGGAAATCTTTTGAAAATCATCCGCACTGAAAACCTGCTGGAGAGCTTCTTGCTGCCAGGTTTCCATGGGTGAGCTGGAGATTCACTGTCTCGCATCATCTCAGATCATAAAACACTTGTCATACATCCGTGGCCGTTTTGGATATGCAAAGACGTCATTATATGTGTTGGATTGGAGCTTTGTGTACTCGTAAAATCTAACACCCCAAGACACTGATGGGTCCAGGGAGCTGGTATGATGTTGACAGAGATAGATGTTGTCTCATTTCCTGACCACTATCACCCATTTCATCCAAATGAAGCAGTGAGGACATCTGAGGGAAGAGTGAACATTGGACTACTGGAAAATGAGGCTGGAGAATTAATAATGATAACAAAGAAATGATACAAGAACTGAATAGATACTTTGCATAGTCTTCATGTTGGAAGACACCAGGAGCATACTAGAATTTCAAGAGAAGGGAGGCAGATGTGAGTGTAGTGGCCATCACTAAGGAGAAGATGCCTAGAAAGCTGAAAGGTCTGAAGGTGGATAAATAAACCAGACCAGATTGACTATACCCCAAAGCTGTGAAGGAGATAGCTGAGGAGATGATAATAGTGTCCTTTCAGGAATCACTGGAGCCAGGGAGGGTCCCAGAATACTGGAAGGTAGCTAATGCAACACTCCTGTTCAGGAAGGGAGGTTGAAGATAGGGAACGAGATGCCAGTTGGCCTGACCTTGGTCATAGGTGATGTTTTAGTGTCCATTATTGAGGATGTGATTGTGGAATATAGAACAACCTCAGTTATCAGAACATTGATTATCCGAATTTCAGATTATCAGAACAAGATCTCACGGCGCCGATTGCTTGGGTAAACTATGTTATCTGAACATTCAATTATCCAAACAAAATACCTCCAACCATGTTGTTCGGATAATCGAGGTTGCCCTGTACTTGGGCGTGCTTGGTAAAATGGGGCCTAGTCAGCATGGCTTCATCAAGGGGAGGTCATGCCTGGCAAATCTGTTAGAATTATTTGAGGAGGTGATGAGCAAGTTAGACAAAGGCAAACCAGTAGATGTGATCCACTTGGATTTTCCAGAAGACTTTTGACAAGTTGCTACACAGGATGCTGACAAATAAAACAAGAGCCAATGGTGTTAGGGGAAAGGTATTGGCATGGATAGAGGATTGGCTGACTGGCAGAAGACAGAGAGTGAGGATGAATAAAAGGGTCTTTTTCAGATGGCAGCCAGTGACTGGTGGATTTCTGATGGGGTCTACAGGAGTCAGGGTGGAGGTGACAATTATTCATGTCAATGATCTGGACAAAGGAACTGAGGGCACTGTTATTAAGCTTGCAGATGACACAAAGGTAGGTGGAGGGACAGTTAGTGTTAAGGAACTGGGATACTGAAGAAGGACTTGGATAGGCTAGGAGAGTGAGTAAAGAAGTGGCAGATGGAATGCAATGTGAGAAAGTGTGATATTATGCTCTTTGATAGGAAGATTAGAGACATGGACTATTTTCTTAAATGGGGAAATGTACAGGTTCTGTTGGCAAGGTAAAAGTAATGACTGCAGATGCTGGAAACCAGATTCTGGATTAGTGGTGCTGGAAGAGCACAGCAGTTCAGGCAGCATCCAAGGAGCAGTAAAATCGACGTTTCAGGCAAAAGCCCTTCCATCAGGAATTCAGGCAGACAGCCTGAAGGGTGGAAATATAAATGAGAGGAGGGTGGGATTGGGGAGAAAGTAGCATAGAGTACAATAGGTGAGTGAGGAAGGGGATGAAGGTGATAGGTTGGGGGGGAGGGTGGAGTGGAGGAGTGGATAGGTGGAATAGAAGATAGGACAAGTCATGGGGACAGTGCTGAGCTGGAAGTTTGGAACTGGGGTGAGGT
>NC_057710.1:55284421-55311609 GCF_004010195.1 Chiloscyllium plagiosum | reverse complement strand
GGAGGCCATCTGGTGTGTTCTGTGGTGGAACTGGTCCTTCTGGGAGCAGATAGGGTGGAGGCGGAGGAATTGGGAATACGGGATGGCATTTTTGCAGGAGGTAGGGTGGGAAGAGGTGTAATCCAGGTAGCTGTGGGAGTCAGTGGGTTTGTAAAAAATGTCAGTATCAAGTTGGTCGTCATTAATGGATATGGAGAAATCCAGGAAGGGGAGGGAGGTGTCAGAGATGGTCCAGGTAAATTTAAGGTCAGGGTGGACTTTGTTGGTGAAGTTGATGAACTGCTCAACCTCCTCGCGAGAGCACGAGGTGGCGCCAATGCAGTCATCAATGTAGCGGAGGAAGACGTGAGGAGTCGTGCCGGTGTAATTACGGAAGATCGACTGTTCTACGTAGCCAACAAAGAGACAGGTATAGCTGGGGCCTATACGGTTGCCCATGGCTACCCCTTTTGTCTGGAGGAAGTGGGAGGATTCGAAGGAGAAATTGTTAAGGGTGAGGACCAGTTCAGCCAAACGAATGAGAGTGTCGGTGGAAGGGTATTGTTGGGGACGTCGGGAGAGGAAGAAACGGAGGGCTTGGAGACCCCTGGTCTTGGCGGATGGAGGTGTAGAGTGATTGGATATCCATGGTGAAGATGAGGCGTTGGTGGCCGGGGAAACGGAAGTCTTGGAGGAGGTGGAGGGCGTGGGTGGTGTCTCGAATGTATGTGGGGAGTTCCTGGACTAGGGGGGATAGGACAGTGTTGGGGTAGGTAGAAATGAGTTCAGTGGTGTAGGAGCATGCTGAGACAATGGGTCGGCCAGGTTCTGTTGGCAGTTAGGAAGACAAAAAGCAATGTTGGCATTCATTTCAAGAGGGCTAGAATGCAAGAGCAGAGATGAACTGCTGAGGCTGTATAATTTACTTAGATTCCCTACAGTGTGGAAACAGGCCCTTCGGCTCAACAAGTCCACATTGACACTGAAGAGTAACCCACCCAGATCCATATCCCTCTGACTAACACATCTAACCTATGAGCAATTTAGCACGGTAAATTCACCTGACCTGCACATCTTTGGACTGTGGAAAGAAACCAGAGCACCCAGAGGAAACCCACGCAGACACGGGGAGAATGTGCAAACTCCACACAGACAGTCGCCCGAGGCTGGAATCAAACCTGAGACCCGGGTGCTGAGAGGCAGCAGTGCTAACCACTGAGCAACTATGCTGCCCGGCTCTGGTCAGACGACAGTTGGAATATTGTGAGCAGTTTTAGGCCCCATATCAAAGGGAGGACGTGCTGGCCTTGGAGAGGGTCCAGAGGATACTCACAAGAATAATCTGGGGAATAAAGGGCTTGTCATATGAGGAGTGGTTGTGGATTCTGGGTCTGTACTAAATGGAGCTTAGAAGAATGAGCAAGGCTGTGATTGAAGCTTACAGTATATTGAGAGGCCTGGATAGAGTGGACATGGAGAAGATGTTTCCACTAGTAAGCGATGTGGAGGTGCTGGTGTTGGACTTGGGTGGACAAAGTTAAAAATCACACAACACTAGGTTAAAGTCCAACAGGTTTATTTGGAAGTACTAGCTTTCACAGTGCTGCTCCTTCATCAAGTAGCTAGCTCCAAAAGCTGATACTTCCAAATAAACCTGTTAGACTATAACCTGGTGTTGAGCAATTTTTAACTAGTAAGAGAGACTAGGACCCAAGGGCACAGAAATCAGAGTGAAAGGACAACCTTTTCAAACTGAAATGAGATTGAATTTCTTCAGGCAGAAGGTGTGATTTTGTGGAACTCATTGCCATAGAAGGCTATTGAGGCCAAGCTATTGAGTGTCTTTACACAGAGATAGGTAGGTTTTTGATTTGTAAGGGGATCAAAGATTACAGGAGAAGGCAGGAGAATGGGGTTGAGAAATATATGATTGAATTACAGAGCAGACTGAAGGGCCTAAAGGCCTAATTCTGCTCCTACACCTTAAGGTCTGAGGAGGTCTGTGAAGCCTGTTAGATTTTGCAAGTAGACAAAATTTAAAATGGGGAAATATACAACTTGTGATAAATGGCTTCAGGCATCAATTTTTCCTGATACATAACCAGTTAAAACACTGATTAATTATGTTGAGTGCTTATATAAAATTGAGTTAAAGCTGTCAGTATAACCTAAAAAAACATAAACAGTAATTAGCAAAGCTGCATATTTCAATGTTTGTTTTTTGTTTCTTTTCCTGTTTCTTATTTCCATTGCTTTCAAAGAGCCAATTTTATTTTAAAAAACTGAGCGAAGAAATGGAATAAACAAGTTAAAAAATCAAAGTCTGGGAGCATCTTGTCTCAGACTCAAAGATACTTTGATAATAACTGTACAGGCATTAGACATGCCGGGACTTTTAACATAAACTACAAGAGTGCTACTTTCCATTTCTGTGGTATAGTAAATAAGTGAAACAGTTGCCAGGATGATTGTTTCATCCTATATCAACCTTTCACACAGAGCTGTAGATGTGAAGTCATTCTCACAAACTTGAATTAATGAGAGAACAGCCTGACACATTGCACTGAATATGAATGAATGCAGCATCAAGGCCACAGGGATGTTGAAATCTGTCCTTTCGAACCAAATCACCAACAAAACCAAACCCTTGATGCATAATTTTAGCACATCAAGTTCTGTACTGCAGCTGAGAAATCCAGTTTGGTAGCGTTTTTTAATCAGCAGTGCAGGTCTGCCACCTGTCTTTTATACATGGTGACAGCCTCAGCCATCATCTGAAGGCGAGTCTCTTTGCTCAAAAAGGTGAATGTTACACCATTTAAGAGCACTGTCGTTTGTCAGTCACAATTATTTTAGATTCCCTACAGTGGGGAAACAGGCCTTTCAGCCCAACCAGTCCACACCAATCCTCTGAAGAGTAACCCACCCAGACCCATTTACCCTCTGACTAATACACCTAACACTGGTAATTTAGCATGGCCAATTTATCTGACCTGCACATCTTTGGACTGTGGGAGGAAACCCACGCAGACACAGGGAGAATGTGCAAACTCCACACAGACAGGTGCCCGAGGCTGGAACCTGGGACTTTCATGCTGTGAGGCAGCAGTGCTAACCACTGTGCCACTGTGCCAGGCTTCACTTGGGCCAGCATTTAATGTCCATCCCTTGAAAAGGTGGCTGTGCCCACTTTTCCTGACCACTGTGGTCCATTTGGTGTGGGTATAGCCACAATGCTCTTATGAAGGGAGCTCTATAAATTTAATCCAATGACAGTGCAAGGGATGGTAATATATTTTGTAATCCAGTTGGTGACTGGTTTGGAGGGTGTCTTGCAGGTGGTGTTGTTCTAATGTATCTCGTGCTGTTGTCCTTTGAAGTGATAAAGGTCATGGGTTTGGAAAATGCTGTCTTTGGAGCCTTGGTGAATTTTTAATTTAATCCCATTCTAAGAAACGTGCACCTATCTGACACACATATAATTTTCTCTGGGTGTAGACCAAGGTAAACGGATGAGATTTCCAATGATGACCAGCATTCCATATGTTCTACCCACAAATGTAAAATCTTCACTAGAAATTCAAATAGTCCCCTACAAATAGTCTCCTACAAATAACCAGTCCAACTTCCTCCCTCATCCTAAGTGCACCAATTTGGCACATGAAACAGACTAGGATTTCTAAAATTATGACTATGAGTTTGCGAAATCTACTCTCGTATGTCTCAAAGCTGATAATGAAAACCAAGCTTGTCGTGACATTATAGTTTGGATTCCGTAAATGAGAATAAACATGTATCCAGGGCTCAGTATCATTCTTAACTAAATTTCAGGATGGCAAATATTCTTTAAAGAATCTCAACTTCTGCTACTGGAAGTGCCATTCAGTCAGATTAGATCCTCTATGCTGTGGAAACAGGCCCTTCGGCCCAACCAGTCCACACCAACCCTCTGAAGAGTAACCCGCCCAGACCCATTTCCCTCTAACTAATGCATCTATCACTATAGGTAATTCACTTGGTTTGCACATCTTTGAACTATGGGAGGAAACCCACGCAGACACAGGGAGAATGTGCAAACTCCACACAGGCAGTTGGCCAATGCTGGAATTGAACCCGGGACCCTGATGCTGTGAGGTAGCAGCGCTAACCACTGTGCCACCATGATAAACATACTAATGTCCTAAAGCCTTATGAAATCAGAATTCAGATGAGTAAGGCAAGTCACAGTATTCAAAGGTACTAATTCCGACATTCTCTTCTTCATTGAAATGGAAAGAAACTACATGCACCAAAATTCGCAATTTACTCCACATAGGTAGTCCAGAAAGAAAATTGTCACCGATGAGCAGGACATGTACGAAAACCGCAAGAACTAAGGATGCTGGAAATCAGAAACAAAAACAGAAATTGCTGGAAAGGCTTGGCAGGTTTGGCAGCATCTGTGGTGAGAAATAAGAGTTAATGTTTTGGGTTCAGTGACTCCTTCTCAGCCTTTCCAGCAATTTCTGGTTTTGTTTCTAACAAGAAATATATTGCTTATCCTATTGCTGGAGAAATTCAGCAGATCTGGCAGTATTGGAGACAAAGCAGAGTTAATGTTTCAGGTCCAGTGACCCTTCTTCAGAACTAATACAAAATTCTGCAACCTCCTTCCTAGTAACATTTATGCCACACAAAAGGCCAGGCAATGACCATCTCTATTAAGAGACAATTTAGCCATTGTTCCTTGACATTCAATGGTATTCCCATCACTGAATCCCCCATTATCAACATTCTTGAGGAGACCATTGACCAGAAACTCATCTGAACTTGATATATAAAAAGAATGGCCCCAATAGCAGGTCAGAGGCTAGGAATACTACAGTACGTAACACACCTCCTGACTCTCCAAAGCCTCTCCATCATCTACAAGGCACAAGTTAGAAATGTGATGGAATACTTGCCTGTTTGAATGTAGCTCAAACAACAAAGCTGATGCTAACCAGGACAAAGCTTAGCTAGCACCATATCTACAAACACCTATTCCCTCCACCACAAACACTCAGCAGCAGCAATGTACACTATCTATAAGATGAACTGCAGAGATTCACCAAAGCTCCTGAGGCAGCACCTTCCAAACGCATGACGCTAGTCCATTTCTGCAAAATGTCATCTTTGATGATCAGTTCATTTCTATGTGTTCACTTCTTTTATAGACACAGAAGTGTCCTTGAATGTTTTAGGTCATCCTTTCATCATTATTGCCTATGGCACTTTGAAGATTTATGTCTCATTGCCTAATTTAGCTTATCAGAAAAGTTACTTTTCTGCTTTCATTTGGACTTGACGGGAGCTGGAAAGTGTTCTCATACTTTCATTGACTTTGACATATTATTCACCAGCAATGCATCCAAGGCCAGTAAAAACATATTTTTATAATGTCTGGATTTGTCAGTAGTCAATGGCTTGAGATCATGCAAAACACTGCAGAGCTGGTATGTGAAGAGTTACCTGTCCATGTTTTTGACTGGTTTCAGGGAGAAAGTGAGGTCTGCAGATGCTGGAGATCAAAGTTGAAACTTTATTGCTGGAACAGCACAGCAGGTCAGGCAGCATCCAGGGAACAGGAGATTCGACGTTTCGGGCACAGGCCCTTCTTCAGGAAACTTCCTGAAGAAGGGCCTGTGCCCGAAACGTCGAATCTCCTGTTCCCTGGATGCTGCCTGACCTGCTGTGCTGTTCCAGCAATAAAGTTTCAACTTTGACTGGTTTCAGCATAACTTCGGGAATTTTACATAGAGTCTGCCAGCTGAAAATGCAGATCGCCTTTCTTGCCATTGCGTTGGACTCTCAGCCTAATTTGTCCTCTTAAGGTGAGCATTGTTCTGTTATAGAGCTTCAACTTTACCATTAATACCTTCATTTTTGGGTCGCCATTTTGAGCAGCATCATAAAATTCTGCCAAGATTCATGATATTGCATGTTACGCTGCGTCTATGAGACATTTCACATTCGTGTGATAACTTCCCTCTGGATAATTGTTCCAACATTAATAAACTGTTTTCTACCTTAAGACTTAACAATAACAAATTATTTTAGAATGCAGCTTGGTTCATCAGAAAAATCATTCAACATCTTTAGTCACCACCATTATCAGCCTCCTTTTCTGCTTTCCAGCAAAACACCTGCATACAAAGTAGGTCAATATCTTATAGTTAGAGCATTGCTTTTCCTGTAGTAGACATGTTTTGGCATCTTCTATAGTATTTATATTCTGTATTCTGTACACTTCATTCTGTAGCAATTTTATAATGCCAATATTAATTTTTTTAAACTTGGACATCACTGTCAAAGCTATAATTTATTGCTCATCTCTTATTGCTCTTGAGCATGTGGTGATGAACCATCTTCTTGAACAGTTGGAATCTTTGGGATATAGGTAGCCCATAGTGTATTGCTGTTAGAGAGGGACTGCAAGGAATTAGTTTCAGTGAAGGAATAGTGAGTCTGCCAGTTGTGCAGCTTACGGGAGAACATGCAAATGGTGGAGTTCTCATGCATCTACTGCACTTGTTCTTCTAGATGGTAGAGATCACAGTTTCAGAAGCTGCTATCGGAGAGACTTTGGTGAATTACTGTAGCAAACCATACTGATTGTGCATATTGCTGCCACTGTGAATTAGTGAGGAAAGGAGTGAATGTGGACTATGTTGATGAGGTGCCAGTCAAATGAGTTTCTTTATCCAGGTGGTGTCAAGCTTCTTGAGTGTTCTGAGATTTGAAACAGATCAGGCAACTGGAGAATATTCTATCACACTCCTGATTATCCCTTGTAAACAGTAAACGGCGTGCTGAGGAGTCAAGAGGTGAGTTGCTCACTGCAGTAGTACAACTTCAGGTCTGCCCTTATGGCCACAGTATTTATATGGCTGGTCCAGTTCAATTTCCGGTCAATGGTATCCTCCAGGATATTGATAGTGGAAATTCAGGAATGGCAATGCCATTGAATATCAAAGGATAATGGTTAGATTATCACTTATTGGAGGTTGCCTGACCCTTATATGGGACGAATGCTACTTGTCACTCATCACCCTAAAACCAGATATTCTGCACTTTGTGATGTAGATGGACATCAACTGCTTCAGTATCTGAGGAGTTGCGAATGGCGCTGAACATTGTGTAATCATTGTAAATATCTCCACTTCTGACATTATGGTGGAGGGAAGGACATTGATCAGGCAGCTGACATTGTTGTCCTTGGAATGAGATGATTTACTCCTAACAACAATTATCATCCTTTGCACATGATATGACTCTAATGAACAGAGACATTTGTCCCTGATATTCATTTAATCCAGAAACAAAAACAGAACAGCTCTGAAGAAGAAATGTTAATTCTATTTTTTCTCCGCAGATGCTGCAGACCTGATGAGTTTTCCCAGCAGTTTCTCATTTCCAGCATCTGTAAGTGTTTGGTGTTTTTGTTTCCCAACAAATCCAATTTTGCTCGAGTTGCTTGATACTGCAGTCAAGTCAAATGTTGCATTAGATCCATAGAATCCTTACAGTGTGGATGCAGGCCATTCGGCCTATCGAGTCCACACCAATCCTCCAAAAAGCATCCCACCTCATCCCTGTAACACTGCATTTCCCATGGCCAATCCACCTAACCTGTGAGAGTAAACCGGAGCACCTGGAGGAAGCCCACGCAGCCACAGGGAGGACATGCAAACTCAATACAGACATATGGTGTAGGTTTGCTCGCTGAGCTGTAGGTTTGATATCCAGACGTTTCGTTACCTGGCTAGGTAACATCATCAGTGGCGACCTCCAAGTGAAGTGAAGCTGTTGTCTCAATACAGACAGTCGCCCGAGGCTGGAATTAAACTCGGGTCCCTGGTGCTGTAAGGCAGCAGCGCTAACCACTGAGCCACTGTGCTGCACCTAAATGATGTACCTGGTTCTCAATCATTGAAGATGATTGTATTTATGATGCACTCACTTTCAGTGAGCTGTTTAATTTTCCAGCACCATTCATGGTTGGTTGTGGCAGGACTACGGATTATATCTTATCTACTAGCTGTGGGATAATGTAGCCCTGTTTATTACATGCTGCTTCTGCTGTTTGGCATGCAAGTAGTCCTGTATTGTACTTTCACCAAATTGACACCTCATTTTTTAGTATGCCTGATGCTGTTTTTGGCCTACCCTCCTGCTCTCTTAATTGAACTATAGTTGCTTCCTGGCTCATAGGTGATGATAGAGTTGGGGATATGCTGGGCTACAAGGTTACAGATTGTGGTTGAACACAATTACATTGCTACTGCTTGCTCACAGCACCTCATGGATGCCCAGCCTTGAGTTGATAGATGTCCTCTCGGTCTATAAGCCGGTATTAGAAAATTCAAAGCCATAATGATTCATTCGGCTGACAGTGAAGTGGCAGACCAGTGTTTGAATTATTCTCTGCAGGATTTTACTTATGCTGGTTATCAAAATTCACTGAATGCCAGTCACACACATTGGACATCATATTCCTTGTGGTGTGGAGGATGACTGCTGCGTCAAAGACTTCACTTACACATGATGACATCAATGATCACATTAAGTCATGAGCAAGGTCCAATCAAGCATAGAAGGAATGTTCGGACAGTACAGTAGGCAGAAATGACATGGGCATGATAAAAGACATGGGAAGCCCAGAAAGCTAAATTGCCCACGAATGGCCTCTGCCAACGGTTCAATCACCAACGTAAAAAGTAATGGTGAAAGGGGACAGTCCTGCCGGCTGCCCCTAGAAATATTAAAATTGCTTGATCGTACCCCGTTGGTAATGACCGCAGCGAGAGGTACACTGTAGAGACCTTTACCCATCTTATGAAAACTTCACCCAGACCAAACCGGTCTAGAGTATATAAAAAAGGTATGGCCACTCAACTCGGTCAAATGCCTTCTCTGCATCTAAAGAAATCACCAATCCCTATATTGACTGCTGTTGGCATGCTTGAATTACATTAAGCAGCCTCCTAACGTTATTGGAGGACCTGCGACCCTTTATGAAGCCCGTCTGATCCTCTTTAATAATAGAGGGTAACACAGTCTCCAGCCTTAACGCAAGAGCCTTAGAAAGGATCTTAAAGTCCACATTTAAGAGCAAGATGGGCCTGTATGAAGCACAGTCTTCCGGATCCTTCCCTTTTTTAAGGATAAGTGAAGTATTGGCCTCTCTCAGAGATGGTGGGAGACAAAGATGACTGTTTGAATCATTGAATATATTCAGCATCGGGCCTGACAGTAAACTTATAAATTCCTTATAGAATTCACTGGGAGGTCCATCAGGATTGGGTGCCTTTCCACTCTGAAGCTGCCTTACAGCTTCCTGCACTTCTTGCTCTGATAATGGGGCATTGAGAAAGGACTGTTGTTCGGGAGTCACACCCGGGAGCTTCAGATCTCTAAAAAGGGATTCCATTTTGGCCTGCCCCTCCTCACAATTCTCAGACTGATATAACTTAGAGTAGAACCTCTGGAACAACACATTAATCTTTTTAGAATCACATGTTAGGTTCCCAGACCCTTCCCTAATCGTTGTAATGGTTTGTGGGGCACTTCTCTTTCTGGAAAGGTATGCTAAGTATTTGCCTGGCTTGTCACCATGCTAGTATAACCTTTGCTTTGCAAAAGCCAGCTCCTTCTTTGCCGTCTGCGTAAGCACAGAATTTAGTGTAGACTGCAGTGCCGTAATCCTCTGTAGTTTGACCAATGAGGGTCTGTCGTGCCGTAATCCTCTGTAGTTTGACCAATGAGGGTCTGTCTCGGCTGCCTTCAACCGTGCTTCAAGGAGACGTTGCTGCTCACTCTTCTGCCGCTTCCTACTTGTGGAATATGAAATAACTAACCCTCTGGCATAAGCTTTGGCAGTTTCTCAGAGAACAGATGAACTATCAACCGAGCCTATGTTGATGTCTAGGAATGCCCAAAATTCCCTAGAGAAATACTCCACAAACTTGCTGTCCATGAGAATAAAGGGGTCCATTCGCCAGTACCTTGAATCCACTGTAACATCCTTAAGTTTAACCATGAGGTACACTGGAGCATGATCAGAGCTGGCAATATTACCAATTGTACAGGATGCCACCAGATCTAGGGTTACTGCAGGGGTCAGAAAAAAATCAATCCTCGTGTGACATCTACGTGGATTGGAGAAAAATGTGAAATCCCTACCCATAGGGTGGAGACACCTCCAGACGTCCACCTAATTCCCCACATAAACCCAATAACTGTTTAGTTTGTGCAAAGGGTATCGAGGGACCTTTAGGCAACCGGTCTACTGTGGGGTCCATGAGGCAGTTAAAATCTCCCCCCAATGTGCCGAGACTTGAGATTTATCAGTTTAGAAAAAGAATTTAAGAGGATGAGCTGGGGGACAATAAACATTTAAAATGGCATATTCTTCCCCATTTATCAAGGCTTTAAGAATTACAAACCTCCCGTATGTGTCTGTAACACATTCCAACAATTTAAATGAGAGATTTTTCCTTACCACTATAGCTACTCCCCTACTTCTGATATTAAATGATGAAAAATACACTCGGTCAAAGCCATTCTGCTGTAATTTCAGATGCACCTTGTCATCCAAATGTGTCTCCTGTAACAAAGCAATATCCACCTTCTCCTTTCTAAGACTCAAGAGTACCTTCTTCCTCTTAATTGGTGAGTGACTTCCCTTGATATTCCAGGTACACCATTTAATCAAATCATTAGCCATAATCTTCTGCAATTACATTTAAATTCCAGAGAGGAGGAACCCGAATCACAAATTGCTGAGCCTTAGTGTCGCATGGTCCACCAAATATAAAAACTACATAAACTAAAACCACTACATTTAACAAACATACAAAATTATTAAAAATAAAAACAACATAAACCAGAAAACAAACCAACATATAAAGTGCCAATTGCGCTGAGTAGGGGAACTCACCCCCTGCCCGGAGGGGGCAACTGCCCATCCCGAACTGCCCATAAATAGGCATCTAACCATCTCAATCACCTTCACTTCTCCCAGCTAGAGCTGCATCTCAAGCACAAGCTAAAAAGAATAAACACCCCATAGAATATCAATATGAATAAAAAACACCCCTTCATAAAAAAAGGAGGAATAAATACCCCACCCATCCTTTGGTATGTCCTAACTTAGAAATCTAAAATGTACATCTTAACCACCGCCAGACATAGTTTGAACCAAATTATTATCAATAGAGGAAAAAAAAGGGGAAAAGCAAAGCTCCAACTGGATTTCCTCCATTTCTTTTACAGAATGATAAACGCATACCCAAGCAACAATACCTATACATACTACAATTGTTTAAATTAGGCTAGTTGGTCCACAAGGTCTCTTGCCTTCTCCGATGTGTCAAAGAGATGCATGGATCCATCTAAGGTGATCCGATGCACTGCCGGATATCTCAGGGAGTACTGAATCCCAAACTCCTTCATCTTCTCTTGACACCATAATACGATTTTCGTTTCTGGATCACCACCGCTGACAAGTCCTGAAAAAACATGATCTTAGACCCCTCGTAAATTAGGGCCCTTGGATCCTTCCCCTGGAGTCTGGAAGCCTCCATGAATCTCTCCTTATCCCGGTAATGATGAAACCACACCAGGAAAGAACGAGGGCATTGACCCAGACCCGACCTCCGTGCTGCGATCCAGTGAGCCCTCTCTATCTTCAATCCTCTCATGCCAGTCTCCAAGTCAAGGAATTTCAGAAGCCAATCTTCAACAAATTCCACAGGCCGCTCACTTTCCTTACCCTCAGGCAGACCGATGATCCAAATGTTTTTTCTCCTGCCCCTGTTTCCAAGATCATCCACTTGGTCATGCACATTATGAACCTGCGTCTTCAGGGCTTGGATCTCTTCCTTGAATGAACTGGCATCAGCTTCCACCACTGTGACCCTGTGCTCCACCTCATCTGCCCTCTTCTCCAGGTCTTCCAACTGCTGCTCATGCTTCTGCAGCATGAGAGAGACTGGAGCCAGCTTATCTTGAATCTGTTTCCCCAACATCTCGCGAGATTTCGAGAGCTGGCTCACCAGGTCCTGGAGAGTAATCGGCTCCAAGGCTGCTGCAGGCTGAGCTGCAGGCCCGGCCTCAGATGCTCCTCCTCCCTTTTTAGTCACTTCTGGACAGCTGAAAATACAGGTAAGTCAATTTTTAAATGTTTCTTGGGGCTCCACAATCTTTCCAACGCCCAAGAAATCCTGATGACCTGGGTTGGGTGGGTTAAAGGACCATCCTGCTCCTGCTGCGATGCGAAGGTCTGCAGTGTGATCTTCTCAGATCGCTGCCATCTTAGATCCCCCATCGAGCTTCACTTTTAAGATATCTGTGCTGTTTGCCTTAACTACTTGGCAAATCTAAACACTCAGTCCAGTAAGTTTACCCTAAATTCTTTAATGAATTAGCAACAACCTTGTGGTTGTCGTCCCTTTGTTTTGGATTCCACATGTGGAAACATATTCTTTCTGCCAACCCTTTATAATTTAAATGATTGTAATTTAATCACTTTGCAGCCTTACCTTTACTGAAGATCCAAACAGAGAAACTATTTCAAATTATCCGAATACACAGAATAGAGGCATAATCTGAAAGTTAGAGCTGAATCATTTAAGAGTTAAATAAGGAGGCATTTATTTCTATAAAGGGTATACATGCCCTGAAAAGACAGTGTAATTTTATATGTTCACTTTTAAGGCTTATGGAGAAGAATATGTGGGCGGCACGGTGGCCCACACTGCTGCCTCACAGCGCCAGAGACCCAGGTTCATTTCCCAATTCAGGCAACTGTCTGTGTGGAGTTTGCACATTCTCCCCGTGTATGCGTGGATTTCCTCTGGGTGCTCCGGTTTCCTCGCACAGTCCAAAGATGTGCAGGTTAGGTGAATTGGCCATGCTAAATTGCCTATAGTGTTAGGGGAATGGGTCTGGATGGGTTGCTCTTCAGAGGGTCAGTGTGGACTTGTTGGGCCGAAGGGCCTGTTTCCACACTGTAAGTAATCTAAGTATCTATTTTGTGCTAGGAGCTTGACCGATAAAGTAGATGAACTTAGAGCATTGATCATTATGTAAGAATCTGATATTCTGTCTGTCACTGAAACATGGTTGCAGGAAGGACAGGATTGGCATTCCAGGGTATAAGGGTTTCAGATGCAATAGGGGTTTGCAAGAAAGATGGGGGCATTGCCTTATCGATAAAAGAAACCATTACTACAATATTGAGCGTCTTCAAATGAGGCCATCTGAGTAGAGCTCAGAAATAAAAAGGGGGTGATTAGCTGGGATTATATTAGAGGAGCAAATACGAGGGCAAACCACAGAAAAGCTTGAGCGATACAAGGTGATAGTTGTAGGAAATATGAACTTTGCTGTCATTAACTAGCATCATCTTAGTGTGAAAGGGTTAGAGGGGGTGGAATTTTTAAGTTGCAACCTTCAGAAGTATCGAGAGTGGGGTGCTGGAAAAGCACAGCAGGTCAGGCAGCATCCAAGGAGCAGGAGAATCAACATTTTGGGCAAGACTCTTGCAAGAAACGTCAATTCTCCTGCTTCTCGGGTGCGGCCTGACCTGCTGTACTTTTCCAGCACCCTACTCTCAACTCTGATCTCTAGCATCTGCAGGCCTCATTTTCTCCTTCAGAAGTACAGAGAGGATAGAGTTGTGCTCAAAAAAGCAGTTAGGACAGCAAAGAGGGGCCACGAAATATCTTTGGGAGAAAGGTTCAAGAAAAACCCTGAATGAGTATATTAAGAGTCAGAGGATTACCAGGGAAAGAGTGAAACATATTATAGACCAAAACAGTAACCTGCATGTGGAACCAGAGGACAGGAGTGAGCTCTTAGATGAATACTTCTCATCTGCATTCACAGAGGAGAAAGATATTGTAGCCGGGATTTCACGTGGGTTGGCGAGGTTCTAAAAACTGTTAAGGTCAATTAGGAGGAGGTATTAGGTGTTTTAGTGGACTTAAAGATACATACATCCCCAGGGCCTGTTGTGGGAGGCAAGGGAGGAGCTTGCTGGTACCATGGTGGAGATACTTAATATTTAGTCAATAGACAATAGACAATAGACAATTGGTGCAGAAGTAGGCCATTCTGCCCTTCGAGCCTGCACCATCATTCAATATGATCATGGCTGATCATCCTTAATCAGTATCCTGTTCCTGCCTTATCTCCATAACCCTTGATTCCACTATCCTTGAGAGCTCTATCCAACTCTTTCTTAAATGAATCCAGAGACTGGGCCTCCACTGCCCTCTGGGCAGAGAATTCCACACAGCCACGACTCTCTGGGTGAAGACGTTTCTCCTCATCTCTGTCCTAAATGGTCTACCCCGTATTTTTAAGCTGTGTCCTCTGGTTCAGCACTCACCCATCAGCGGAAACATGTTTCCTGCCTCCAGAGTGTCCAATCCTTTAATAATCTTATATGTCTCAATCAGATCCCCTCTCAGTCTTCTAAACTCAAGGGTATACAAGCCTAGTCACTCCACTCCTAGTCTTTCAGCGTAAGGTAGTCCTGCCATTCCAGGAATTGACCTCGTGAACCTGCGCTGCACTCCCTCAATAGCCAGAATGTCTTTCCTCAAATGTGGAGACCAGAACTGCAAACAGTACTCCAGGTGTGGTCTCACCAGGGCCCTGTACAGCTGCAGAAGAACCTCTTTAATTCTATACTCAATCCCTCTTGTTATGAAGGCCAGCATGCTATTAGCCTTCTTCATTACCTGCTGTATCTGCATGCTTACCTTCATTGACTGGCAGATCTCTCTGTACTGCCCCTTTACCTAAATTGATTCCGTTTAGATAGTAATCTGCCTTCCTGTTCTTGCCACCAAAGTGGATAACCATATATTTATCCACATTAAACTGCATCTGCCATGCATCTGACCACTCACCTAACCTGTCCAGGTCACCCTGTAATCTCCTAACATCCTCCTCACATTTCACCCTGCCACCCAGCTTAGTATCATCAGCAAATTTGCTAATGTTATTACTAATACCATATTCTATATCATTAACATATATTGTAAAAAGCTGCGGTTCCTGCACTGATCTCTGCGGTACCCCGCTGGTCACTGCCTGCCATTCCGAAATGGAGCAGTTTATCATTACTCTTTGTTTCCTATCAGCCAACCAACTTTCAATCCAAGTTCGTACTTTGCCCCCAATACCATTCACTAACCTCCTTTGTGTGACTTTATCAAAAGCTTTCTGAAAGTCCAGGTACACAACATCTACTTGATCTCCCTCATCTATCTTCAGAGTTACATCCTCAAAAAATTCCAGAAGATTAGTCAAGCATGATTTCCCCTTCATAAATCCATGCTGACTCTGACCTATCCTGTTACTACTATCCAGCTGGCCATAAGTGAAGTTCCAGATGACTGTAGGATAGTTAATGTTTTTGTTTTATTCAAGGGATTGACCAGGTAATGAATGACCAGTTAGTCTGACATCAGTGATGTAGAGCCATGGAGTCATAGAGATGTACTGCACAGAAACAGACCCTTCAATCCAACTCGTCCGTACTGACCAGATATCCTAAATTAATCTAGTCCCATTTGCTGGCATTTGGCCTATATCTCTTTCATATACCCATCTAGATACCTTTTAAATGTTGCAATTGTACCAGTCTCCATCACTTCCTCTGGCAGCTCATTCCACACATGCAGAACTTTCTGTAAAAATAAACTGTCCCTTAGGTCCCTTTTAAATCATTCCAATCTGATCGTAAACTTATGCCCTCTAGTTTTGGATTCCCCCACCCTGTCTATTTACCTTATCCATGCCTCTCATGACTTTATAAACTTCTATGAGGTCACCCCTCAGCCTCCCAAGCTCCAGGGAAAACAGCCCCAGCCTGTTCAGCCTCTCCCTATAGCTCAAATCCTCCAACCTGGCAATATCCTTGCAAATATTTTCTGAGCCCTTTCAAGTTTCACAACATCCTTCCTATTGTAGGGAGACCAGAATTGCACACTGTATTCCAAAAGTGGCCTAACCAATGTACTGTACAGCTGCAACATGACCTCCCAACTCCTATACTCAATGCACTGACCAATAAAGACAAGCATATCAAACGCCTTCTTCACTATCATATGTACCTGTGACTCCAGTTTCAAGGAGCTATGAACCTGCACACCAAGGTCTCTTTGTTCAGCAACACTCCCCTGGACCTTACCATGAATGTTTAAGTCCTGCCCTGATTTGCATTTTCAAAATGCAGCACCTCACATTTATCTAAATTAAATTCCATCTGCCACTCCTCGGCCCATTGGCCCATTTGACCAAGATCCCATTGTACTCTGAAGTAACCTTCTTCACTGTGCACTGCATCTCCCATTTTGGTGTCATCTGCAAACTTACTAACCTTAGCTCTTATGTTCACATCTAATTTGTTCATACAAATGGTGAAAAAATCTGAGGTGCAGGATGAATTAACACTTGGAAAAGCAAAGATTGAACAGGGCTAGTCCCTGAAAAGTATGGTGCTGGAAAAGCACAGCTGGTCAGGCAGCATCAGAGGAGCAGGAGAGTCAATGTTTCAAGCATAAGCTCTTCATCATAAATGAAGAAGTGGCCCAAGGGGGCTGAGAAATTTGTTAGAGGGAAGTCCTGTGTGAATAATTTAATTGAGTTTTTTGAAAAGGTGACTAAATTTGTTGATGTGGTTTACATGGACTTCAGTAAGGTCTCTGACAAGGTCTGACCTGGAAGGCTGGGCCAGAAGGTAAGAACCCATGAGATCCAATGCAAGTTGGCAAACTGGATCCAAAATTGGATTACAAACAGGAGGTAAACGGTGATGTTGAAGGATTGTTTTTGTGTTTGGAAGTCTGTGACCAGTGGTGTACCATACAGGGATTGATGCTGGGGCCTCTGCTGTTTGTTACTTGCATTAATGAATTGGGTGTGAATGCAGAAGGTATAATCAGTCAGTTTGTAGATGACGTAAAAATTAGTGGTGTTGTTAATAATGAGGAGAATGGTCTCAAGCTACAGTCTGATATTGATAAGCTGGTAAATTGGGCAGAGTAGTGGCTGATGGAATTTAATCCTGATAAGTGTGAGGTGATGCATTTTGGGATATCTGGTAAGCAAAGGGCAAATACAGTGAATGGTATGTTCCTGGGAGTACTGAGGATCAAAGGGCATACAAGTCTATCCATCCCTGAAGATATCAGCACAGGCAGACAGGTGATGAAGAAGGTATATAGAGTCATAGAGATGTACAGCAAAGAAACAGACCCTTCAGTCCAATTTGTTCATGCCGACCAGATATCCCAACCTAATCTGATCCCACTTGCCAGCATCCGGCCCATATCCCTCCAAACCCTTCCTATTTATATACCCATCCAAATGCCTTTTAAATGTTGCAACTGTACTAGCCTCCTCTGGAAGCTCATTCCATACACACACCACAAAATGTGTGAAAACATTGCCCCTTAGGTCTCTTATATGTCTTTCCCCTCTCACCCGAAACCTATGCCCTCTAGTTCTGGATTCACCCAAACCCATGGAAAAGATTTTGTCTATTTATCCTATCCATGCGCCTCATGATTTTATAAACCTCTTTAAGGTCACCCCTCAGGCTCTGACGCTCCAGGTTCTGGATTAGTGGTGCTGGAAAAGCATCCGAGGAGCAGTAAAATCAATATTTTGGGCAAAAGCCCTTCATCAGGAATACAGGCAGAGTGCCTGAAGGGTGGAGAGATAAATGAGAGGAGGGTGGGGGTGGGGAGAAAGTAGTATAGAGTACAATAGGTGAGTGGGGGTGGGGATGAAGGTGATAGGTCAGAGAGGAGAGGGTGGAGTGGATAGGTGGAAAAGGAGCTAGGCAGGTCGGACAAGTCCGGACAGGTCAAGGGGACAGTGCGGGCTGGAAGTTTGAAACTAGGATGAGGTGGGGGAAGGGGAAATGAGGAAGCTGTTGAAGTCCACATTGATGCCCTGGGGTTGAAGTGTTCCGAGGCGGAAGATGAGGCGTTCTTCCTCCAGGCATCTGGTGGTGAGGGAGCGGCGGTGAAGGAGGCCCAGGACCTCCATGTCCTCGGCAGAGTGGGAAGGGGAGTTGAAATGCTGGGCCATGGGGCGGTGTGGTTGATTGGTGCGGGTGTCCCAGAGATGTTCCCTAAAGTGCTCTGCTAAGAGGCATCCAGTCTCCCCAATGTAGAGGAGACCGCATCGGGAGCAACAGATACAATAAATGATATTGGTCGATGTGCAGGTAAAACCTTGATGGATGTGGATGGCTCCTTTAGGGCCTTGGAAGGAGGTGAGGGAGGAGGCGTGGGCACAGGTTTTGCAATTCCTGTGGTGGTAGAGGAAGGTGCCAGGGCAGGAAGGTGGGTTGTAGCGGGGCATGGACCTGCCCAGGTAGTCACGGAGGGAACGGTCTTTGCGGAAGGTGGAAAGGGGTGGGGAGGGAAATATATCCCTGGTGGTGGGGTCTGTTTGGAGGTGGCGGAAATATCAGCGGATTATTTGGTTTATACGAAGGTTGGTAGGGTGGAAGGTGAGCACCAGGGGCGTTCTGTCCTTGTTACGTTTGGAGAGGTGGGGTCTGAGGGCGGAGGTGCGGATGTGGACGAGATGCGTTGGAGGGCATCTTTAACCACGTGGGAAGGGAAATTGCGGTCTCTAAAAAAGGAGGCCATCTGGTGTGTTCTGTGGTGGAACTGGTCCTCCTGGGAGCAAATACAGCGGAGAACAGCCCCAGTCTATTCAACTTCTCCCCATAGCTCAAATCCTCCAACCCTGGCAACATCCTTGTAAATCTTTTCTGAACCCTTTCAAGTTTCACAACATCTTTCCGATAGGAAGGAGACCAGAATTGCACGTAATATTCCAACAGTGGTCTAACCAATGTCCTGTACAGCTGCAACATGACCTCCCAACTCTTGTACTCAATACTCTGACCAATAAAGGAAAGCATACCAAATGCTGTCTCCACTAACCTATCTACCTGCGACTCTACTTTCAAGCAGCTCTGAATCTGCCCTCCAGGATCTCTTTAATCAACAACACTCCTTAGGACCTTACCATTAAGTGTATAAGTCCTGCTAAGATTTGCTTTCCAAAATGCAGCAGCTCACATTTATCTAAATTAAACTACATCTGCCACACCTTGGCCCAAAGGCCCACCTGATCTCGATCCCTTTGTAATCTAAGATAACCTTCTTTGCTGTCCACAACACCTCCAATTTTGGTGTCATCTGCAAACTTACTAACTATACCTCTTATGCTCGCATTCAAATCATTTATATAAATGATGAAAAGTAATGGACTCAGCACCAATCTTTGTGGCACTCCACTGGTCACAGGCCTCTAATCTGGAAA
Organism: Chiloscyllium plagiosum; assembly: GCF_004010195.1. Lineage (NCBI taxonomy): Eukaryota > Metazoa > Chordata > Chondrichthyes > Orectolobiformes > Hemiscylliidae > Chiloscyllium > Chiloscyllium plagiosum. The sequence continues at coordinate 55,292,244 of NC_057710.1, read as the reverse complement.
ACAACCCTCCACCAGGACCCTTTAACTTCTACCTTTGAGCCAATTCTGTATTCAAATGGCTAGTTCGCCCCGTACTCCATGAGATCTAACCTTGCCAACTAATCTCCCATGGGAACCTTATTGAATGCCTTACTGAAGTCTATATGGATCACGTCTACCACTCTGCCCTTATCAATCCTCTTTATTACTTCTTCCAAAAACTCAATCAAATTTGTGAGACATGATTTCCCACGCACAAAGCCATGTTGACTGTCTCTAATCAGTCCTTGCCTTGCCAAATACGTGTAAATCCTGTCGCTCACGATTTCCTCCAACAACTTGCCCACTACCAACGTCAGGCTCACTGGTCTAAAGTTCCCTGACTTGTCCTTACCACCTTTCTTAAATAGTGACATATTTTAGCCAACTTCCAGTCTTCCGGTACCTCACCGATGTCTATCAGTGATGCAAATATCTCGGCAAAGGGACGAGCAATCACTTCCCCAGTTTCCCACAGAGTTCGAGGGTACACCTGATCATGTCCTGGTGATTTATCCACTTTTACATGTTTCAAAACATCCAGCACCTCGTCCTCTGTAAAATGGACATTTTTCAAGATATTATCATCTACTTCCCTACATTCTATACTTCCATGTCCTTCTCCACAATAAACACTGACACAAAATACTTTGGAGCTTTGACAAAGGGTCAGTTAGACTTGAATCGCAGCTCTTTTCTCTCCTTACGGATGCTGCCAGACCTGCTGAGATTTTCTAACATTTTATCTTTTGGTTTCAGATTCCAGCATCCACAGTAATTTGCTTTTATTTGATGCAAAATACTCATTTGGTATCTCCCCCATCTCCTGCTGCTTCACAAAAGGCTGTCTTGCTGATCTTTGAGGGGCCCTATTCTCTGCCTAGTTACCCTTTGCCCTTAATGTATTTGTAAAAACCCTTTGGATTCTCCTTAACCTCATTTTCCAATGCTATCTCATGTCCTCTTTTTGCCCTCCTGATTTCCCTCATAATACCGTCAAAATTAGCCTCCTCCAATTTAGAACTTAAACTTTTAGACCTGGTCTATCCTTTTCCATCACTATTTTAAAACTAGTAGAATTGTGGTCGCTGACCCCAAAGTGCTCCCCTCTTGATGCCTCAGTCACCTGCCCTGCCTTATTTCCCGAGAGTAGGTCAAGTTTTGCACCTTCTCTATTGGGTACATCCACATACTGAATCAAAATCTTTTCTTGTACACACTTAACAAATTCCTCTCCATCTAAACCCTTAACACTATGGCAGTCCTGGTCTATGTTTAGAAAGTTAAAATCCCCTACCATAACTACCCTATTATTCTTACAGATAACTGAGATCTCCTTACAAATTTGTTTCTCAATTTCCAGCTGACTATTAGGGGGTCTATAATACAATCCCAATAAGGTGATCATCCCTTTCTTATTTCTCAGTTCCACCCAAATAACTTCCCTGGATGTATTTCCTAGAATATCCTCCCTCTGAGGTATAGGATGAGTTAACGCTTGGAAAAGCAGATATTGAACAGGGATAGTCCGCACAGGTTTGTTAGAGTAAACAAGTGTGGTGCTGGATAAGCACAGCTGGTCAGGCAGCATCTAGGGAGCAGGAGAGTCAACGTTTCAAGCAGAAGTTCTTCATCATGAATGAAGGGGTAGCCCAAGGGTGCTGAGATATTTGTTAGAGGGAAGTCCTGTGTAAATAATTTAATTGAGACTGTGGTGGAGGCAGGTACTCAGTCCAGTTGTAATGCTATCCCTTAACAAAAAGGCCACTCCCCTCCTCTCTTACCTCCCTTACTGTCCTTCCTGTAGCATCTGTATCCTGGAACATTAAGCTGGTAAAAACAATGACTGCAGATGCTGGAAACCAGATTCTGGATCAGTGGTGCTGGAAGAGCACAGCAATTCAGGCAGCATCCGAGCATGTTTCTAACCATGCCCTGAGTTCATCTGCCTTCCCTGTTAGGTTTCTTGCATTGAAATAAATGCAGTTTAATTTATCAGTCCTACCTTGATCTCTGTTTTGTCCCTGCCTGCCCTGACTGTTTGACTCGCTTCTTTTTTCAGCTATACCAGTCGCAGATTGATCTTTTTCCTCACTATCTCCCTGGATTCCCCCCCACCCCCCTCCACCTTATTAGTTTAAATCCTCTCGAGCAGTTTTAGCAAATCTCCCTGCCAGTATATTAGTCTCCTTCCAATTCAGGTGCAACCTGTCCTTCTTGTACAGGTCACTTCTACCCCAGGAGAGATTCTAAAGATCCAAAAATATGAATCATTCTCCCATACACCAGCTCCTCAGCCATGCATTCATCTGCTCTATTCTCCTATTCCTGCCCTCACTATCTCGTAGCACCGGGAGTAACTAGATATTACTACTCTCGATGACCTCCTTTTTAAATTCCTGCCTAACTCTCTGTCATCTCCCTTCAGAATCTCAACCTTTTCCCTTCCTATGTTCTTGGTTCCAATGTGTACAATGACCTCCTGCTGGGCCCTCTCCCTCTTGAGAACATTCTGCACCCTCTCTGAGACGTCCTTGATCCTGGCACCAGGGAGGCAACACACCATTCTGCTTTTTCGCTGCTGGCTGCAGAAATCTCTGTCTGTGCCTCGGACTGGAGAGACCCCTAACACAATTGGTCCCTTTTAATCCGATGTACTCCTCATGACATTCGAGCCTGTCTTGATACCAGAAACTTGGCTGTTCTTGCTATATTCTGCTGATAATCCATCACTCCCTACTTTTTCAAAACAGCATACTTGTTTGAAAATTGGATAGCCACAGAAGACTCCTGCACTACCTGCCTACCTCTCTTACCTTTCCTGGAGTTAACCCATCTATGTAACTGTATCTGCGACTTTTCTCCCTTCCTATAACTGCCACCAATCACACCCCCCTGTTCTTGTAAATTCCTCATTGCCACTAACTATCTCTCCAACCGATCCATTCGATCTGATAGGATTCACAACCATATGGAATGCTTCTCTTCATTAGCCAGGTCAATACAGGAATACATGTGCAAGGAAGTTGTGTTAGAGCTTTACAATATATTTGTTAGGCCACAGATGGAATACCGTATGCAGTTCTGATCATCACACTATCGAAGGATGTGATTATGCTGGAGAGGGTGCAAAGGAGATTTACCAGGATCTTGCCAGAGATGAAATGTCTCAGTTATGTGGGCTGACTGGAACAGAGGAGGCTGAGGTGGAATCTGGTTGAGGTTTACAAAATTACGAGAATTATAGACAAAGTGGATTGTGAGAATCTTTTCACCATGGCAAATGTGTCTAAAACTAGAGGGTATAAGTTTAAGGTGAGGAGTAAGTGGTTCAGAGAGAATCTGAGAAAAGATGTTTTCACCCAGAGGGTGGAAGGAAAATGGAACATGCTGCCTGAGACTGTGGGGAGACAGGTATTCTCACAACATTTAAGAAAGATCTGGATGTACACTTAAAATGGCAGGGCATGGTAGGCTTTGGGACAAGTGTAGTTAAATGAGACTCATGTAGCTTGGTCTTTGTTGGTCAACATAGACTTGTTGGGTCAAAGAGTCTGTTTCTGTGCTTTATGATTCTATGAGTCTATGATAAGTGCGGCAATTAACGTTGCACAGAGATATGCATCGAAACCCACATTGTGATAGGACATGAAGTGAACTATTGGTGCAAGATAATCATGGAAAAACATTTACATATTTTATGGCATATTACACTGCCCACCATACCATCCATGTTCATGGATGTTCATCAGCAAGGGCTTATGTTCATCAGCAAGGGCTAAACCCTGTGTTCTTTAAAGATCGACAAATTGGCATTCATTTTGGGAGTGAGGAAGTGAAATTGGATCAATTGACACAAAGGTGATATGTGTGCAAGCATAATCAGTTGTTTGTGATGTATCTGGTACTCCAACATATCAGTTAAGCTGATTCACAATATTCCAGACAGTTGTTCATGATAGACTAGCCAGCTATTAACAGAACCTCTGAAAATAAGCCAATCAGTGTTCCAGCTGAGCTGGCAAGCTAATGTACTAATGAGAAAGGTAGTTCAATCTTGACCAGCATCTGCTGGTGGATTGCACAGCATACTCCACTGTGAAGGGTAAACAGATGTGATTAGTATCATTATGACTGTGTCACAGAGATGTTTGGAAGAATCCTATTTTTTAAAAATCCTGCATTTTCTGTTTTACTGTTTAAAGGTGTAATAAACAACTTGTGCTTGAGTTAGGATTTGAACCACTCATGATAATACACCCATCCTTAGTAGCCATGACATTTTTATTTTTGGTCCAATGGGTTACGGTCATTGGCAAACTCTAGGATGTTGATAATGAGGAATATGACATCTATATCTTTTATCGAGAAACTGTCTCTCTTATGTTCTTATGTTCAATGACAATCATTCTTACTACTGCCTGTGACATTCCCCTGTAATTATCAAAAGGTTTTCTGATGCACCTCTGGATTGTTTTGACTGAATACTCTTTCTATTCCAGATTCTTCGGCGTTGTTCATGTGCTGAGGTTAACTTGAACTCTATCTTTCACTTTCTATGACTCAATATTAATGTCAAACAAAATCTGCTATCAGCCATAACAGCATTCTATCATCTAATATTCTTATTGTGCTAGCAGCTTCTATATTGGAGACTCCTTGAGATCTTTTAAACAAATGAAAACCATTATTTTCATCGGTAGTTTCCTTTCAATCTTGAGCTGTATAATGAGATTTGCCTTTTCAATACAGTTATCAAAGATAATAGCAGGCAGCTCCTCGAAAATGCAGGCGTATCAAAAAAGGCAAAAATGTGGAACTTCTACTAAAGTTTATTATTTACTGTTTTCCTACAAGCAATGCAAATTTGGTCCTTGTCAGGAAATTCTGCCAGACACAATTCTGGCAGGATTGAGGTGTGTAAGAGGTTGGGTTGCACAGCCTCCTCTGGTGCTGTCACTTCTGAGATTCTATGATTTAATGCACAAGACCCAAGAGTGTAACCCATCTCTGCAGAGGAGGTAATAAAAGTCAGCATGTAAGAACTGTTGGGGATGATGGCTACATTCCATAGGACATTATCCTTTTGAATTCCATATAAAATCCTTCTGTTTTAGGTTAAACACCTTAGAGATCCCCAGAGTATAAGAATAAATAAGAATGAGTGAGAACCAAATAAAAAAACTTTTCTTGCTGGTTACATCTGAGCATTTCTCATGTTTATATAAATCATAAATCAAAGCAACTTACTGAGAATCTTTTCATCTCAAGTTTGTCTTCTTACCATTTTTTTTCTGCAGGTGGTGTATTTGACATCTATCAGATCCATCAGTCAAGCTCCTATTCTGTATCAGAGAGCACAGAGTTATTTAGGTATTTAACAATGGATCAGAGCTTGAAAAAATCCTATTTTTTCTTATATCAAAATGAGTCAATGAGTAGATTCCAGAAGCAACAAGTTCATTGGTCATTGGCAAACTCTTTGATGTTGATAATGGGGGAATATGACATTTACCTCTTTTACCAAAAAACTGTCTCTCTCGTCTTTCTTTCCTTTTTGATTTTCTAGAACAAGGACACGAGCATTATTTCCCAGCATCAATACTGGGCATCTCAATATTGACCATGGATCAAAATTGCAATATATACATTTTGCGTGTTTCAACACCTTGTCTAGCAGTAGATCTGAAGGTTGAACTCACAAGGAAGTTCTGGAATCTGCTATTTGAGAAAAATAATCTCACAATGGTGTTCTATTAACAATAAATTACCCAAGTATCCAGTTTTTGTGGCTTTTTGTTCATATTTAAGTGTCAATAGTCTCCACAGTGGCTTGACTAAGAAGGTTGATCATTACATTAGATGGAAATAAATGCTTGTAAAGATATATCACTTACTTCAGTTTGACACAATATATAGTAATACAGTGAATGATATTAAAAACTGAGAGAACTGTGGATGCCGTAAATCAGAAACAAAAATGGAAGTTGTTGGAAAAGCTTATCCGATCTGATAGCATCTGTACAGAGAAATCAGAGTTAACGCTTTGGAGTGAGTGACACTTTCTCAGAACTCTGATGAAGAGTCACTCGACCCAAAGCATTAAATCTGGTTTCTCTCCATAGATGCTGCCAGACCAGTGAATGATATTACTGTAACATAGTGGGTCACTTGAATCAATGGCTTAAGGAGGTTGGTTTACTCAGTTGGATGGACAGCTGCTTTGTGCTGCAGTGACATCAACAATGTGGATTTAAATCCCACACTGGCTCTGGTTACCATGAAAGTTGCACCTTCTTAACTCTGCTTCTCACTTGCGGAACGGTGATCCTCAGGGTAAGCTACCAGCCATCCTATCAAGCTGTAATGGGAGAGCAGCCCAATGATTTGCTAGGACCATGAAACTTTACCTTTCGTCTTTACGATTTTTCCAGTATATGTCAAATCAAATTGTGAAAACCAACCTACTCACTATATAAAATTACAAGAGCAGTTATTGTACTTTGAAATCAGCAGTGACTACAACAGGAATGTTGACATTTTAATTGCTGAAAATTTATATCTTTGCTTGTATACAACTTATTGCTGAAAGCATGTCTGTTACCATGGAAACCAAGAATGCGACTGTGTTAAAAAAAGACAGGTTCTTCTGCACTCAATTACTACATTGACGTTCAATCTGAGAAACAGAAAAGATTCAACATTTAACCTGTTACATCATGCTTGAGTGATGTTTTTAATAAATGGCTTTTAATAAATGTCTACTTGCTGACAGGAGAACTGAATTCAAAACTTTATTTCTAATACATGTTTTGTTAAAGTATCTCTGGTCAGCTGTCTTTATTAAACACTGCTGTTTGGAGAAAAAATTTCTATCCGACTTTCAATAAAACATCACAGTAACGACAGACTGTAAATTATTTATTCTTAGATTTTTTATTTATTCACAGGTTTGAAAATGAGATATAAAGCTTGCTAATTAATTTTCAGACAATTATCAAATATCCATCAATTAACAAAGCACACTGTTTTAGTACTTACTAGAGGAACTGAGCTAATCAGTGTCAACATTAATCCTTGAAACTGGAAATCAAGTGGCCTCTTTCTCGATCATAATGTTTATGGTTCTCATAATAAATAAGGAATAAATACAATCAATCAATATGTATTATGTCCAGATGAGGAGGGATATGGTGGACATGTTGTCTTTTCCTCTTTGTTTGATTGCAATGGGTCTATTTAAAATTTGTTTTACTTCCAATTACATGTATATCCTTAACTGTTTCACACCAGTCATAAAGAATTAGCCAGGCAGCTTTTCTTGAGTTTTTAACAAAATAAGAGGCCAGGTTCATTGTTCTGTTACTGATCTGGATAAAAGTACATGGTTAAAAGACATGGATAAAAGTACATGGTTTGAGACATGGATAGAGCAGGGACAGGAATGGCTGTTGCAGGTTCCAGGATTCAGATGTTTCAGTAAGAACAGAGAAGATGTTAAAAGAGGGGGAGGTGTGGCATTGTTGATCAGGGACAATATTACAGTTGAAGAAAGGATGTTTGGGGACTCGTTAACTTAGGTAGTATGGGCTGAGGTTAGAAACAAGAAAGGAGAAGTCACCATGCTGGGAGTTTCCGAATAGTCCCAGAGATGTAGAGGAAAGGATAGCAAAGATGATTCTCAATAGGAGTGAGAGAGGCAGGGTAGTTGTCATGTTGGACTTCAACTTTCCAAATATTGACTGGGATCACTACAATACGAGTACTATAGATGGGTCAGTTTTTGTCCAGTGTGTGCAGGAGGG
>NC_057710.1:55242237-55283203 GCF_004010195.1 Chiloscyllium plagiosum | reverse complement strand
GTTTACAGGAATAGTGCCTGAGGACTGGAGGATAGCAAATGTGGTTCCCTTGTTCAAAAAGGGTAGTAGAGACAACCCTGGTAATTACAGACCAGTGAGTCTCACTTCAGTTGTTGGTAAAGTGTTGGAAAAGGTTACAAGAGATAGGATTTATAACCATCTAGAAAAGAATAATCTGATCAGGGACAGTCAGCACGGTTTTGTGAAGGGTAAGTCATGCCTAATGAATCTTATTGAGTTTTTTGACAAAGTGACCAAACAGGTAGATGAGAGTAAACCGGTTGATGTGGTGTGTATGGATTTCAGCAAGGTGTTCGATACGGTTCCCCACAGTAGGCTATTATACAAAATGCGGAGGAATGGCATTGTGGGAGACATAGCAGTTTGGATCAGTAATTGGCTTGCTGAAAGAAAACAGAGGGTTGTAGTTGATGGAACATGTTCATCTTGGTGTCCAGTTACTAGTGTCGTACCACAAGAGTCGGTGTTGGGTCCACTGTTGTTTGTCATTTTTATAAATGACCTGGATGAGGGCTTAGAAGGGTGGGTTAGTAAATTTGCAGATGACACTAATGTTGGTGGAGTTGTGCATAGTGACAAAGGATGTAGTAGGTTGCAGAGAGACATAGATAAGCTGCAGAGCAGGGCTAAGAGGTGGCAAATGGAGTTTAATGTGGACAAGTGTGAGGTGATACACTTTGGCCGGAGTAATCAGAATGCAAAGTACTGGGCTAATGGTAAGATTCTTGGGAGTGCAGATAAGCAGAGAGATCTCTGAAAGTTGCCACCCAGATTGACAGGGTTGTTAAGAAGGCATACAGTGTTTTGGCCTTTATTAATAGAAGGATTGATTCTGGAACCAGGAGGTTCTGCTGCAGCTGTACAAAACTCTGGTACAGCCACACTTGGAGTATTGTGTACAGTTCTGGTTACTGCATTATAAGAAGGATGTGGAAGCTTTGGAAAGGGTGCAGAGGAGATTTACTAGGATGTTGCCTGATATGGAAGGAATGTCTTACGAGGAAAGGCTGAGGGCCTTGAGGCTGTTCTTGTTAGAGAGAAGAAGGTTGGGAGGTGACTTAATAGAGGCATACAAGATAATCAGAGGGTTAGATAGGGTGGACAGGGAGAGCCTTTTTCCAAGTATGGGGACGGCAAACATGAGGGGACACAACTTTAAAGTGAGGGGATAAGACAAATGTCAGAGGTAGTTTCTTTACTCAGAGTAGTAAGAGTATGGAATGCTTTCCCTGCAACGGTAATAGATTCATCAAGTTTAAGTGCATTTAAGTTGTAATTGGACAGGCAAATGGATGTACATGGAATAGTGTAGGTGGGATGGGCTTCAGATTAGTATGACAGGGCGGCGCAACATCGAAGGCCGAAGGGCCTGTACAGCGCTGTAATGTTCTATGTTCTATATTCTATGTTAATATTGAATCCAAACATGCAATGCATACACTTAAAATCCATGGTCACAATCAAAGATTTAATGGAGAATTAGGTTAATTTGGCAAAGACCTGTCTTATGGAAAGAATAGAACAGTCAGTTCACAATGTGCATTGCACCAGTGGCATAACGGATATTGTGTCTGACTTCACATCAGAAGATTGTTGGTTCAAGGGTAATGTGCTAGTTTGACCTCATTCTATGTTGGAGGTGTCTATCAGTAGCTGCAGGGATGGGATCGGTGTGTTTTCAAATTTTAAGTTGCACGCTTGTGTTGGTTGGTTAGCTCAGATGGTTAGAGTGTGGTGCTAATAATGCTGTGGTAGTGGGTTTAAGGTGCAGCATTGAGGTTTGCAAGTGACAAGTTCACACTTTCAGGCTCTGTGTTTATTGTTGCTCCCTTTTGGGGCAGTATGGTGGCTCAGTGGTTCGCACTGCTGGCTCACAGCGTCAGTGACCTGGGTTCGATTCCAGCCTCGGGTGACTGTCTGTGTGGAGTTTGCCCAGTCTCCCTGTCAGTGTGTCTTCACGCAATCCCAACTGAGTTTTTTGAAAAAGAAGATTGATGAGGGCAGAGGAGTAGATGTGATCTATATGGACTGTGACCAGTGGAGTGCCACAAGGATAGGTGCTGGGCCCTCTACTTTGGATAAATGATTTGGATGTGAGCATAAGAGGTACAGTTAGTAAGTTTGCAGATGACACCAAAATTGGAGGTTTAGTAGACAGCGAAGAGGGTTACCTCAGACTACAACAGGATCTTGACCAGATGGGCCAATGGGCTGAGGAGTGACAGATGGAGTTTAATTCAGACAAATGCGAGGTGCTGCATTTTGGGAAAGCAAATCTTAGCAGGACTTATACACTTAATGGTAAGGTCCTAGGGAGTGTTGCTGAACAAAGAGACCTTGGAGTGCAGGTTCATAGCTCCTTGAAAGTGGAGTCGCAGGTAGATAGGATAGTGAAGAAGGCGTTTGGTATGCTTTCCTTTATTGGTCAGGGTATTGAATACAGGTGTTGGGAGGTCATGTTGCGGCTGTACAGGACATTGGTTAGGCCACTGTTGGAATATTGTGTGTAACTCTGGTCTCCTTCCTATCGGAAAAATGTTGTGAAACTTGAAAGGGTTCAGAAAAGATTTACAAGGATGTTGCCAGGGTTGGTGGATCTGAGCCACAGGGAGAGGCTGAACAAGCTGGGGCTGTTTTTCCTGGAGCGTCAGAGGCTGAGGGGTGACCATATAGAGGTTTACAAAATTATGAGGGGCATGGATAGGATAAATAGACAAAGTCTTTTCCCTGGGGTCGGGGAGTCCAGAACTAGAGGGCATAGGTTTAGGGTGAGAGGGGAAAGACATAAAAGAGACGTCAGGGGCAACTTTTTCCCACAGAGGGTGGTACATGTATGGAATGAGCTGCCAGAGGAAGTGGTGGAGGCTGGTACAATTGCAACATTTAATAGTATTTGGATAGGTATATGAATAGGAAGGGTTTGGAGGGATATGGGCCGGGTGCTGGCAGGTGGGATTAGATTGGGTTGGGATATCTGGTTGGCATGGACGGGTTGGACCGCAGGGTCTGTTTCCGTGCTGTATATCTCTATGACTCTATGTGCAGGTTAGGTAAATTGGCCATGCTAAATGCTCTACGTTTACCCCTGTCTAATGCACCTAAACTTCACATTAGCATGGGGGTCTAGATTAGAGTGGTGCTGGAAAAGCACAACAGGTCAGGGAGCATCCAAGGAGTAGGAAAATCAACGTTTCAGGCCAAAGCCCTTCACTCCTCGGACTCTGATTTCCAATATCTGCAGTCCTCACTTTTGCCTTGCACATTAGCATGGCCAATCCACCTAACCTGTACATCTTTGGACTGTGGGAGGAAACTGGAGCACCCAGAGGAAACCCACACAGATATGAGGGGAATGTGCAACTCCATGCAGATAGTCGCCGGAGATTAGAATCAAACCCAGGTCCCTAGCGCTGGGAGGCAGCAGTGCTAACCACTGAGCCACTGTGCTGTCCCTAAATTATTTTATAGAAGTTCAAAAATGTATTAGCATTGTGATCAAATGACTCAGAGATCCCAGTGTAAGTTGGAAATCCTACTTCCTGTCCTGATCAGATTTTAAAAATCCCCTTTTATCTTTTGATAATTGCTGCATTGGTCAGCAGTTCCTGGACAGGAGCCTCCTCTTATGAAGCTGTTCAAAACCTTCAAGTTCGACATTGAGAAACTTGACGTTGAAGTCACATTTCTTTTTGCCTCACTGAGTGCCATTTTCTGAAGTTTAAGTGTCCAGTAAACATTCTGAAAGTTACAGTGAAAAGCTAAATATATAAGGAAAGGAAAAGGGAGTGGGTGGGGCAAGAGATGGCAGGTGGTTGAAGTGGGTACAGGACTAGATGGGTGAAGGGTTAGGCTGCCAGCTGGGTAGAATGCAGGGGAGTGAGTGTTCAGGGTGGGTTAGAATTAGAATTAGAATTTGCTTTATTGTCACACATACTCAATTGAGTACAGTGAAAAGTCCATTCTGGGCCTCCTCCACTCCTGAAACAAAGTCACACGCAAACTGGATGGGGAACACCTCATCTTCCGCCTTGGGAGCCTACAACCACACAGCCTCAACATTGAATTCACCAGTTTCCAAATCTCCCCACCCTCCACCTATCCCAGATCCAACCGTCTGACTTGGGTCTGCCCTCTTGACCTGATCTACTTGACCATCTTCCTTGACACCTATCCATTCCACCCTTCCCACTGACCCATCACCATCACCTCCTACCTTCACCCACCTATCACCATCCCACATACATTTCCCCCAGCCCCACCCTCCTCCATTTATTTCTCAGCTCCCTTGCCCCTCCCCATCCTGATGAACGGTTATGTCCGAAACTGTGTTTCTGTTGCTCATCGGATGCTGATCTGTTGTGCCTTTTCCAGTGCCACATTTTATCAACTCTGACTCTCCAGCATCTGAAGTCCTCACTAACTCACAGTGAAAAGTTTACATGTCGCTTGCAAATTTACTTATAGCGCCATTTTAGGTACAAGTTACCTAAGTACAGATGTTTAATAACAAGTCCTTAGGGGAAAAAAAGGGAAAAATAAAGAAATAAAAATTCAGAATAACAGTCCTTCTAACCCAGTCCATGATAGCATGTATCCCTAGTTCACATTAGGACTTGACTCCAGATGCCCTGAACCGGCTCGAGGCTCGAAGTCTATGCTGAGTTCACACCGGGCTGAGAGGACGCCATGCTGAGGCAAGAGAATTGCATGCTGGGCATGGATACAGGCATGCTGGGCTGAGAGGATGCCATGCTGAGCTGCCAGATTGCTGTCCTGGGTCTGCGCTAGGGCTGAGAGTCCAAGTCCATGCTGAGGCCAGGAATACAGGACATAATTAAGAATAAAGAAGAGAAAAAGAACAGAAATAAGAGTGAAAAGAAAAGAAAAGGATGGAGCTGATGAGTTCTGACTGGAAAGTCCTGCTTTGCTGCCATCTTAGATTTGTGTGGGTTAATGGATTGGGTTGGGTAGGTGCTTCATCAGGTCAGGGTCCTGATTGGGTTGGGTTGTTTTGGGGTGAAGTCAAGGATTGCTGGGCCTGGCAGTGTGGATTGGGATGATGATGCCATGTACAGTAGGGTTAGGTGTGGGCAGGTGCAGCTGGTGGGGTCTGATCATGTTGTGATGTAGTCAGGCCCAGTGGTCATGCTAGGAGATACAGGAGGGGGCTGGGTCCAGTGGGGTCAGGTGGGACAGGCTGGATCTGGTGAGGTTGAGTGTCTGGTTTGGTGAGGTTGGGTCAGGGCCAGTATTCTCTAACCTTTCCTGGTTAACCATTAAGCTAAATGAATTTCAAGCCTCTGAATTCTTCAACTTTATGGTACCTTATCAGAGTTTCAGATGCAGAGGAATAGGCAGTCACACTTTTCAATTTCCTGGATAATTTGGTGTCTGTTGGACTGGGAATTTCACATGGTTGTGTCCTGTAACTTACACTCTATGGTGCTGCAATGGCTATCTTGCCATAGAGTCATCAAATCATGCAGAATAGTAAAAGACCCTTCAGTATAACCAGTCCATACTGACCATAATCCCAAACTAAACTAGCCCCACCTGCCTGTGCTTGGTCTATGTCTTTCCAAGCATTTATTCTTGTACTTATCCAAAAGTTTTTTTTATACGTTGTAATTGTACCTGCGTCCATCACTTCCTCTGCAAGTTCATTTAGATTAGATTAGATTCCTTATAGCATAGAACCAGGCCCTTCGGCCCAACCCGTCCACACTGATCCTCCGGACAGTAACCCACCCCTCTCTGACTAATGCACCTATCACTATCGGCAGTTTAGCATCCTTGGACTGTGGGAGGAAACCGGACCACCCGGAGGAAACTCACGCAGACATGGGGAGAATGTTCGAGGCTGGAACTGAACCTAGGACCCTGGTGCTGTGAGGCAGCAGTGCTAACCACTGAGCCATCGTCCCACCCACTCATTCCACACACAAACCACTCTCTGTGTAAAGAAGTCACCCCCATGTCTTTTTTTAAATCTTTCTCCCTTCATCTCAAGAAATATGCTTCATCATCTTAAAATCCCCCACCCTAGGGAAAGGACACCTGCCATTCACCTTATTTATACCCCTTATTATTTTATAAACTTTTATGAGGTCACCTCTCAACCAGTATAAAATATTCTCGCCTATCCGTCCTCTCCTTATTATTCAAACCCTCCATTCTTGGCAAGATTCTGGTAAATCTTTTCTGAGCCATCTCCAGCCTGATAATATCCTTCCCATAACCGACCAACCAGAATTGAATACTGTACTCCAGAAGAGGCCTCGCCAACATCCTGTACAACCTCAACATGACGTCCCCAACCCTATACTCAAAGGACTGAGTACTGAAGAAAAGTGTGCTAAATGCCTTCTTAACCACTCTGTTTGTGTTGTACATTCTTTACAACAAATTCTGTGTTGTACATTCCAAGAGATTGCTTGGATTTCCTTACACATGTAAAGTCATTTTATCCCGAGTTCCTGACCCCATCTGACTAGATTTTAATGTAGGTTTCCAATTGTTGAATCTCAGGAGCTTGTCTTAATGCTTTGTTACCAGAACAGGAAATAGAGTGTTTCACATCTCTCAGAGATTTATTGTCTCTGCTGAAGTCTTCAGAAACCCCATGTCTTCTTGAAATTGAATGTGGTTCCATCATGATGCAAATTGGGAACCAAAGTCTGGTATGTCAAATCCAGCTGAACGTTAGAAACTATGAGGCAGGACCTCTTCACAACCAGGCATAAAAGTTATCACTTCAGTGTTACCTCATTCTCTTATTTGGTTGATTAAATTATTCATGATACCTTAATCAAGTTCACAATACACATCTTGTTTAATTTCCATTATTAATTATAATGGGAGGCACATATTGCAGAAAGTTATCATGCTTCACAAAAGGTTAAGAACTTGCAAATCGTGCTATATAAGTAAAATGATTTTTCTTCACCACTTTATTGTTTTTGTTTAGGAAGCGATTTCTGATTTGTAACAAATCCTGCAAGATCCCAACTACCCCTCACATAACATGACTTGTTGCTTGGAAATTGAAGCTACTAATTTAAGGCTCTGGGAAACGATGCACTCATGATATAAGGAACAACATATGAGATGGCACAAAAAGTCAATTTAACCTATCTTACAAATTCGAACTTCTTTTCACCTTACCCCTGAAACTGTAATTAGGAATTTAACACACTATTTCACAACATGGTGGTACTTCTATTGATACAGTGGATTAAAATAAGAGTTGAGATTTGATTCTGATAATATATCATTTTAGAAAATTAAACACTTGCAAAGTTAGAGTTCTACCAACAAAACATGAAGGCATAATACTTGCACAGTTAACCATTATATGAAGATATGGATTAAGAGCAGTCCCTCTAACCCACTTCATTACTGAACCAGGTCATGGCTGATCTGATTCTAACCTCAACCCAACATCACACTACCAGGCCCAACAACAATCCCTTTACCCCCAACCCAACCAATCCCACTGGACCCTGACCTGACCCACTAGTCTGGATAACCATGTTTAACAAGAATCGATCTACCTGTACCTTAAAAATATTCAAGCGGACTTAGTTTCCATCACATTTTTGTAAAGACGGTTCCAAAGACTCACAACCTTCTGAGAGGGGAAAAAAATCACCCTTTATTTCTGTTTGAAAGGAGGAATCTCTGATTTTCAACAGTCACATTAGCAGTCAAAAAGTAGCAATTACTCAGAAAGTAGATCTGTCACAAACACAAGAATAGATTCATGTTATGCATTCGATTCTCATTTTGAAAGTTTATTTTTAACATGTAATTTCACAATATTTTCACCTTCTCTGTCTAATTCGAGTCAATAATGTGAAATTGTAGATTTTGAGAGGAAATATTTGCACTCTGTTGCTTTTGCCAATATATTTGAAATCATCTGGTGAATTTTTAAACCATGGAGATATTTCTTTGTCATTTCCCTGGGTAGTCATTTGGTAACTAGAGATTATTTGAAAATTAAGAGCCACTGGTATATGTTTCTGGTTTGAGGAATATGTCTCCTGGGGCCTGAGGCTGTTAAGGGGTAACATAGATTTCAGGTATTTTCACTGCCAAAAGCATGACCGCAAGTTGTCTTCAGGGATGCAACTACATAAACAGTTTGTATTAAATAATGCAAAAACAAAGAGTGCTGGAGAAGCAGAGCAGGTCTGACAGCATCTGTTGAGAGAAAACAAAGTTCATGTTTCAAGTCCAGTGACTCTGTTGAACTGAAGGTAGTTGAGGAAGATCGGAATTTTGCTGATAATGGGGTGAGGTCAGAGGAGAAGTGGGAAAGGAGACATAACTGTTTCAGATTGCCAGCATCCACAATTCTCTATGTTTGCTTTTGTATTAAATGACTGTGTGCAATTTTATTTTGCAAGCCCAGATCTCAGACCAAAGACAGAAAAACAAATAAATTAGATGGTAAAAAAGATCTTCCTCGAAAAAGAGGGCATATTAATTCCAAAACATATTGAACCATGTCCAGTTATTTAGGAATGATTAAAGGTCAAAATAAAAAGGCACACTGCTCGTGGTTCTTTAGTCATCTGCATTAATACTGACAAATAATTGATCCATAATTCTTGATGCAGTGTGAAGTTGACAATTTCTTCTGAAAATTTTATTCAAAACTTGTTTTTCCTAAAGAAAATCCTTGTCTGGTTGGATTGCTGTACATAATGTTTTGACTAATTAGAAGTAATTATTGCAAAATCAGACACAGTTTTCGATATGCTGTTTTGAAAGGTGAATCCTCCTATGAGGCAAAGTGTGGTGTATGATGAGAAATGACCAAATTAATCGACTTATATTAATTTCCTCCCTCTATTATTTCAACAGATGCATTAAACTCAATCCACATTTACTGTAACTTGATATATAATGAAAAGAAGTGGAAATTAGGGACATCATTCATGCTTAATCCTATTTATATCCTGATGCTGACCTGTCAGATAGGTAGCATACTATTGACAATAGGTTGAAATATGCCTTGTTGTGGTTTCTTTTGGGATTCTTTTTTTCTCTGGGGAAGAGGAACTGTCTATCCTTCTCCCGATCTACTCCTGGGACTTAGTGGTTGACACAATCGTACAGAACCTCTGAGAAAGGTCAATCATTCTTCTTGCAGATTGATGGCATATGCATCTAATAAAAACAGAAATCCTTTTTATTTCTCTTTAGATAGCTTGTTAAATTTTATTTTATATTTCCCCCATAGCATTTCTAATCTTGTGTTTCATCGCTTTCTTGCATTTTAAATGCTAGTCCCCAGTTTTCTTACTTATTACCTAGTCTGCAAAAAATATTGTACACTTTTGACTTTAATCTGACTTCACTACTCAGCCTGCAACCTAGCTTTTTATTTTTCTAACTGGAATGCCATCTCATGTTTTAAAATGTTCTATTGCTGATATGTTTGTTCAATTGTACTTCTACCTAATTTGTCTTCTTTATCTTTTGATGTAATCTGTTTTCCCAAATAAACGTTTCTGTCCTCAACTTCATTTGCTTGAATTGTTTATATTATTCATTCACAGATGAGGTCATTACAGGCTAGGTCTGCATTTATTCACCATCCATAAGTGTCAGACCAGGTAAGGATGGCAGTTTCCTTCCTTAAAGGGCATTGGTGAACCAGATGAGGCTTTTCTCCAACAATTGGCAAAGGATTTGTCATCATTAAAATTTATCACACAATCTGCCATGGTGGGATTCCAGCCCTGGTCCCCCTTGGTCTCTGGATTAACAGAATGAATTGAATTGAATTGAAATTATTGTCACGTGTACCGAGGCACAGTGAAAAGCTTTATCTTGCGACTAATACAGGCAGATCACAGAATTAAGTAGCATAGATAGTAAATAAGAGGTAAACAGCGGCAAAAACAAAAACAGAGGTACAGGCGAATGTTAAGAGTTTGTGAGTCCATTCAGTATTCTATCAACAGTAGGGTTAAAAACTGTTGCAAAACCGGCTGTTGCCAACAGTCCAGTGATAATAGCATTAGGCCATCGCCTTCACTGACTCTGGTAATTTTAGGTAGCGTACAAAGTCTGTTCCATTGCCCAAACTCCTTTTTGGAGTAACAGTAGCTAATTTCTCTAAGCATGTTTCCATTTCCAGTCTACTTTTTGTGTAATTAAGACGTCCAAAGAGATTCCTCATTTGTTAAGCTTGTCCCCCTAACTTGCACAAACCAGATAGGCTTTCCTGACATTTGATTTGTGGTCACCATTAAACTCTTAATTCCAAAATTTTATTAAATGCCAAATCCACCACTGGCTGCAGTGGGACCTGAACTCAAATCCTCAGATTAACAGCCAAGCAATAATACTGTTAGCCATCACCTCCTGTGGTGCAATGCTGCATTGTTCTGGGTCAGTAACAATGGTATCAGGTTATAGTTCCAGGTGTATAATTAATTATTTATTATTATTTATTAGATTTCTCCAAAAAGAATAGAATAACTTGTATTTATATGACATTTTCTTGCTACAAGTGAGGTGAGATTGACAGTCCTTGAAATCAAGGCTGCATTCAACTGATTGTGGCATCTAGGAATACTTCCCTCACTGTTGCTGGATCAGCATCTGGAATTCCCTCCTAATGGCATTGTGAGTCAGTCTACCACAGGTGGACTGCAATGACAGGTCACTGCCGCTGTCTCAAGGGTAACTAGGGAAAGGAAATAAATGTTGCCTCTCAATGCTGCCTGCATCTTACAATCGAATAAAAGAACATTATTGGAAAGGAATTAACAGCCACTGATCTAACTTTGATGTGCAGTTCCTATTTCAGTGTTGTAAAAAAAGCAGCAAATCTCTATATGTTCTGTCCTGATGACCCTCCACATTCCTTTCCATATGCATTTTGCAGAATTATATGCTCTTCCATTTGCAGCATCAGGCAATGCTTCTCAAAACTGACAATTTGCAATTGACTGGCTGCTCGAAATATTTCAGTTTCTTTTCAATTCTATCAATTTCTTCCATTCTTTCTTCACTGCATTACTGTTTCTTTCTTTGGGAATGTCTAGCTTTTAGGGACATGTTGATATTCCAGAGGTTTCTTCCTGTTTTTAAACAATTAATTCACCAGGAAGTCCACTTCCTGATTTTTGAAGCATTTCTTTCTCCATCTTGCTTGCTCTCTTATGTATTTGTTGTGCTTTAAATGAGTAAACGCTTACTCAGTGCATTTATTGAACCTCTTAATTGTGATGGAATGTAACAGTTTCTCTCAATCGTAAGACTGACTAGTATCTGGTGTATACGCATAAATTAGATTCAGGGCAAGTAGGATTACAGTGGCACAACATACTAATGCAATAGATACATGCAAAATAGTGACAAGAAAGAAATAGATTCTCAAGTGAACTTAGATCTGGACAAAATAAGCTAGCCTTGCCATGGATGCTCACATACCATGAAGGAATAAATTGAATACAAAAGAAGGTCCCACTGCATCAAGGTAAAACTGAGCTGTGAACCAAATGTCAGGGCTAGTATTGTGTGAGTTCACTGACAACAGTTTTATAAACAGGAGCTAACTGTTTACTGTAGCTCTCTGTCCAAGTCGGTGCATCCTGTTTGAGGAAGTGCTACATTTTAACAAATAAACATATTTTACTCTAGGGCATAGGTGGTACATTAGAGTTATTATTGCTGTACCATGATTACCACTCAAAATAAATAAATAAATAAATAAAAATGACAATTCATCAAGGAACTACACATAAACATTTTCATTAAGGTTCCCAGTAACGATGTTTTTGTTGATTTTTTTTAATGTAGAAGGTGATTAGTTTTTTTTCTTGAATTAGTACCGGTTTTTTCAATCTTTCAAATGAACAGATGTGTAAGAAACTACACACTTAAAGCCTTATTATGGTACTTATATAATTGACATTAGTATTGCTTGGTTTCCAAGCATAATTAGTTTAATGATCAATAATATTAACTGCATTTTTACAATAAAAATATTTTACCAGATAAATATCAAACAGTTCACAGGGCCATCTTCACCTTAACCAAATCTGGAGGATCAGATCAAACCCCTGCTATAGGACCTACCTGATTTCTATTTCAATGATCATCCCAACCATTTCAAACAAGACTTTATTAAAGGAAACCTGCAAACTTGAAATGTCAGATCCAAACAGCCAAAGCGGTTTGCTGAATCTCATGACCATAACAGGAGGGAACTGGTAGAAAAGATTAGTAGATAGTCAGATCTCATTGCCATTTCCTGAAATTACTTGAGAAAAGCACTTATTCTAGTTGTGGGTTGAAGCCTGTCTTTTTACAAGGTCAGCTGTCCCAAAGGGGTGCAACTACCTTCGGTGCTCGCCCACCCTGGAAATTCCCATTTGGGTTAGCCCACAAGAAACCAGTTGGAAGATGCAAAGCTTGGGCTGTGGGTAGATGACATGCAATGGCCTTCAGAAGGGTGGACCTTGATCCCAACGAGACTGTCCAACTAAAAAACACAACACTTGGATAACACTCAATCTTGGGCAGAGAGGTGGCAGAGAGCATTCGCACAGTCATGTCAGCTCAAAACTGAGACAAACTTCAGTGTTCAAATTTCAAAGCCACCACATGTGCCTTACTTCCTGTCAATATCATAGGACTCACCATTGGCCATAAGCTTAAGCGGTCAGCAATTGTAACATTGTCAATAAAAAGGTACCATAAAGTTTTAATGTCCTGCAGCAAGTTATTGCTTTCATTAGAATTATTGGGAAGGAATTGGACTGGGTAGATAAAATCAAACTTTTTAAAATGAATCAGCAGTTTTAGACAAGAACATAGAAATATTAAATATATTTGGGGTAGGATATTTAGCAACATGCTTTTACAAAGAGGGTTAGTCTATATTAATGGAATCATAGAGTCATAGAGATGCACAGCATGGAAACAGATCCTTTGGTCCAACTTGTCCATGCTGACCAGATATCCTAAATTAATCCAGCTCCATTTGCCAGCATTTGGCCCATAGTCCTCTAAACGTTTCCTATTCATAAACCCATCCAGCATTAATGGTTTAAAGATAAATTGCAGCCTGAATTCTCACAAAGTGGGAGAGAGTGCCAAAATGGTGGATAATTCTGAAAAAGGCAGTCCCTTATTTTTACCAATGTACTTTGCATATCCGTAGTTCAGGGTGCAGCTGCATAAGTTACCGTGCAGATGACTTTAAATTGATTCAACTCTTGCTTCAATTTTTTTGGGATATCCACAACCTATTTATAGATTCTACATTTTTGAGAAGGTCTAAAGCTGCCAGAGTTATTTGGAGGGGTTTTGTTCGATGTTGTTTTGAATGGGTGTTATATTATAGGGTAAAGCCCCTCTTTTAATTTAAACAAGCAAAATGGAAGAGATTTATCCCGTGCAGTAATTTGTGAAAATTCGAGAGGCCAAGAACTATTTAAAGTCAAAATTAACAACTTTATTTCTTAAAGTATAACAGAGAATAATTAACTAACAATTATTTACAACTCCTTCCTCTAACCTATCTTTTTCCTTTCTATAATACTAGTCCGATAAAACCCTTGATGAAGATTTACCGAAAATTCAAATTTTCAAAACCAGTCAGATGTCTAATCTTCTGTTTATACCTTCCTTGATCTTTTCTTCTTCTTCTTAGGGATTTATGTTTCACAGGTTACTCATTGATAAAGATACATTTCAGAGAGCTATTCTCTGGGTAGTCTACGGATGCTGGTGGCTTGGCAGTTCTCCTCCCAACTGTTCAATTTTCCGCGGTCTTATACTCCTAAAGCATCGGATTATGTCATTGGCTTTTAAGGTTGTCAAAATACTAAATTCAATCTTGTTTGGTGTGTGGTATTTTTCAGGGTATAGTTTAAACTGATTGGCCTAATTCGAACTGGTTTTGTTGTCTCCAGGCAACCAACTACCCTAGTTGCTGGACTACATGTTACATCATATCTTGTTCAGAACACTTGGTGCTGTCAGATAATTCTGCTAGCTTTTAAATCTTTAAAAGTACAGTACACCCACATCTTCATAACACCTCCCCCCTTAAGAAATAAATGAAATATTACAATGAAAAGTTAGCTTCATTTCTTTTCTATTCTTTAAATACATTATCCAAACAAACTGATAACTTTAATCGAAGTTCACCTTAATCTCTTCCCAAATAACTGTACATATATATAAAACATTAAACAAATACAAATCTCATCTAAACTTTATCAGTTAAATTTGTGATAACACATCTGCAATTACATTCTTATGACCCGCAACGTGTATGAGTTTTAAATTAAAAGTCTGTAACATAAGACTCCAACAAAATTAGTCTCATATTCTTGTCTTGAAAGAGTTCCAAGAATGTAAGTGGATTGTGATCCGTGTACACCACCGTCTCTGACACATTGTTCATGACATGTACATTAAAATGTTGCAAGGTCAGTATCAAATTCAACAGTTCTTTTTCGATTGTGGAGTATTTCCTCTGGTGGGTGTTTATCTTCTTCAAAAAGTAACCAACAGGCAGTTCAATCCCATTCTTCCCGTAGGAGTACAGAGCCAACTCCTACGTTAAGATCATCGATGGCAACTTTAAAAGCTTTTGAAAAGTTTGGTGTAGGTAAAACTAATTTGGTAGTTAATATTGATTTCAAATGGTCAAATACCTCCTGGAATTGTTCTGTCCACTGAAACTTTGTGTTCTTCTTCAGCAAATTGGATACTATACTGCTGTACCACTCCACTACTGAAGTTTAGAACAAACCTCCCTTAGAATCCGTTGAATCTTAAGAATAGAAGCACCTCTTTCTTCTAGATTGGTTGTGGAAATTCCTCAATGGCTTTCATCTTTGCGTTCCATGGGATCAATCTTCCATGACCGATGTAATGTCCCAAGAACATCGCTTCTGCTTTCGCGAATTCAGTTTTATTTAATTTTATCACCAGTTTTGCTTCTCATTGTCATTCAAAGAGCTCTGCCAACTGTACCATGTGATCTTCACAGGACTTACTAAAGATCACAACGTTGTCCAAATAGACCACTGTTTGTTAACTCAGTCACAACTCTGTTCATGAGTCTTTGGAAAGTGGCAGCTGCATTCTTCCTTCCAAAGTGCATCACTTTAAACTGATAGAGCCCATTTGGGGTCACAAATGCAGAAATGTCTTTCACCGGACTTGATAAAGGTACATGCTAGTAACCACGCATTAAGACCAACTTGGTGATGAAACTGGCGTGTCCGACTTTCTCGATACAGTCCTCCAATCTAGCTATTGGAAGACCTTCTGATAATCCATGCAAAATCATTGAGTCTCATCTGTTTTGGGAACTAAGATGATCAGTGAGCTCTGGACCTATCTGGCTTTGAAAGGATTAATCCGATAGGGGTGTTGTTTTATTGGAGCAGTATTCCCTATAATAGCATTAGTCCTTCCCATCTGATTCTTACATATATCCTTATACAGCAAGAACAAACCTTGCAATTGTGTTCTATTCTCCTGAGACAGATAGCTTACTAACCCATCCCATTCATTCAGGACCTCTTCATTTTTAAATCTATTTAGAGGCACCTCAAAAACCACATCAGCTGGATTTAATTCCTCACTCTGTGGGGCAGTAACTAAAACCTGTTTCTCCAGTTCTTTTTATCTATTATAATATAGTTTCAACATGTTCACATGACATACCTGATATCTTTTTTTCTATCTGGCATCTTAACTAGATAGTACACCTGAATCAACTTTTTCTCAATTTGATAGGGACCATTAAACCCGGCTTTGAAGGGATCTCCTATCACTGGTAATAGTACTAACACGTCATCCCCTCGGGAAAACGTCTGAGCTTCAGAGCTTTTCTCTGCCATCTGCTTCACCTCTTTAGATGCTGTTTAGCTAACTCACCTACTTGTTTAGTCTCTCCCTCACCTCCAATACATAATGTAAGTGTGAGATCTTCAACTTTGGTCCTGACAATGTTTCTTTAATTAATTTCAGAGGAGCTCTCACTTCATGACCAAATATTAACTCCAAGGGAGTAAACTGTGTTGATTCATTTGGGGCATCTCTAATGGCAAACAATACGAATGGGATACCTTTATCCTAATCATTTGGGTAGTCCTGACAGTATGCTCTCAACATGGTCTTCAAGGTCTGATGCCACCTTTCTAAAGCTCGTGGGATTCAGGATGATACACACTGGATTTAAAGTGGCGTATACCTAAGCTATCCATAACCTCCTTAAACAGCCTAGCAGTAAAATTTTACCTTTGGTCCAACTAAATCTCTCTGGGTAGCCCATACTGTGTGAAGAAAGCTATGAACTCCTCTACCACCTTTTTTTACCTTGATATTCCGTAATGGAATTGCCTCCGGAAATCTAGTGGACACATCTATTATGGTTTAAGAGTACTGGTTCCCACGTTTATTTCCTGGGAGGGGACCTACACAATCAATTATAACCCTGGTGAAAGGATCTTCAAATGCGGGAATTGGCAACAAAGGTTTTGGTTTTATTATCACCTGTACCACACCTACCATTCGGCATGTATTACACGTATGGCAAAAGTTAACCACATCCTTGTACATTCCAGGCCAATAAAAATGTTTTTGATACCTTAGCCTGAGTATTTCGTACCCCTAGGTGACCTCCTACAGGTAGTTCATGTGCTACCCGTAACACTTGCTGCCTGTATGCTACCAGCAACACAGTCTGGTGCACTTAGGCCCATTTCTCCTTTGCACCATCCTGCCATGGTTAACATTTCCATCTTAGGATTTTATCTTTCGGATAATAACTCTCAGCAATATTCTCTGCCTTCTTTTCGGAGTGTGTGTGTATATATAATCTCGTCTTGCTGTTGCAAGTCCCTTAACCTTTCAGGACTAAACACTTCTGTCTGGCCCTCTGCCTGTTCAGGATTTTCCTGTATCATTACATCAAACAGGGTGTCCGTTAACTGAACCTTAACTCTTTCATCTTTCTCTTTACTTTTTGCTTCATGCTGTGACTTATGATAGTGGTATCTGGTTACCACACAGTCTGGGAAAATACCCGGATATTTCTGTTTTAGCTCCTCAGTTTCTTGGTCTTCCTTGGGCTTCTCCACAACATGGGGTGTCACTCCCACCTTGGATCCTGCCAAATCTCTCACAAGAACAAACTGAATTCCTGTTTGATAACAAACTGTCAATCACTCCCACTGTAACTTCCCCAGTCTTGAGTTGACACTCCAACCTGATCTGACATAGGAGAACGCTAAATTTCTGTCCATCTATCCCACAAATTACCACACCCTCAGGTAACAGATCAGAAAGAGTGCATATTCGCTCATCCCTTACTTTCAGTGACTGGTTACATCCTGTGTCTCTCAAAATTATAGCTTCTTGTCCTTCTTCCCCTGTTCTTTCTGAATAAACTTTACCCACAGGGGTGAATTCTTTATAAAGATCAGGTACTAACTCCATACCTAGCCCCTCCCCACGCTGTGCACTCTCCTGCAGCTCCTTGGCTGCTCTTGGGGTCTCCTTTACTACCTTCACTAATGTCACTGGCTTAGCTTCTTTTACCACATCTTTTCCCACAATGCCTTTCTTTAACAACCGACACTGTGACTTTACTACTTTACCACAGTGAAAACACCTGAGGCCTTTCACCTCCTTTCCACCCTCTTGGGCTTCTTTTTTATCCTGTGGTAAATCCTTACCAACGCTCTCTTCTCTTGACTTCCTAGTAAAGGATCTCCCCTTCTTCCAACTTCTATTCCTCGCAGGTTGAAATTGTGGTCGAAAGCTTGTCTTATGCACCAACATGTATTCATCTGCTAACTCTGCTGCCCTTCTCACTTCTGGAACTTTCTGTTCCTCCAGGTGAATTCTTATCACCTCTGGAAGTGAGTTTTTAAATTCCTGCAGCAGAATAATCTCTCATACAGCCTATCTATTTTCAAAGCATGCACCCATCTATCAAAATGACTATGTTTAATTCATTCAAACTCAATATAAGTCTGACCTGGTTCCTTCTTTGTGTTTCTGAAGCACTGTTTATATGGTACCAATTCATAAGCCCTTAAAATAGCCTGTTTAATCTCTTCATAATTTCCCGACCCCTCTTCTGACAAGGCGGCAAATACCTCACTAGCTCTGCCTACCAGTTTAGTCTGAACTAGCATTACCCATAAATCCTTGGACCATTCCATCTGCCAAGCCAATTTTTCAAATGAAATAAAGAAGGCTTCAACATCTTTCTCATCAAAATGTGGCCGAGTTTTGACATATTTGTATGCATCACTACCTTCTCTTTTAATCTCCATCCTGTTAACTTGACTTTGATGACTAAGTCGCAACTTTTCAAGTTCAAATTCTCTCTTTTTGTCTCTCCCTTTCTTCTCTCTCTCTTTCTCTCCCTTTCTGTCTCCCTTTCTCTCTCCCTTTCTCTCTCCTTTCTTCTCTCTCTTTGCTCAGTTAAGAACCTTCTCCCTCTCTCTTCTTCCCCTCTCTCTTTTCTCTCTTTCTCTCTCCCTTTGTTTATCTTCTAACTCCATTTTCCTCAATTGTAATTTAAGTTTTTCTACCTCTACTGCACTGTTTCTCTGACACATTTAAGTGTTTGAGTAACTCCCTTTCAATTTCAGCTTTACTTTTGTCCCCGGTTAAACCCAAATCTAATTTCTTTGCTAATTCTAAAAGTATGGCCTTTTTCTTTCCTTCTAAACTTTCTTGGCAAACTTGAGAATCCTCATCAAATCCCAGAACCACTTTAGCAATTTTAAGAGCCATTTCTCTCACTTTTAATTTAATCAATCATAAGTCACCAAAATTAAACACATTTTCCCATCTTCAAAGATTTGGGACACTAACCTGCAAGTGTTTAAATCTGCTTGGATTTTTCGTACCTCAAATCTATCAAATCGTCAAATCCCGATGACGAGCCTCAAACTGTTACGACACAGGGTAAACCTTCCTCTTTTAATTTAAACCAGCAACACAGAAAATATTTATCCCACGCAGTTATCTGTGAAAATTCTAGAGGCCAAGAACTACTTAAAGTAAAAATTAACAACTTTATTTCTTAAAGTAAAGCAGAGAATAATTAACTAACAACTATTTACAATTTTTTCCTCGAACCTATCTTTTACTTTTCCTTCTATAATACTAGTGCAGTAAGACCTCCAATTAAGATTTACCAAAGACTCAACTTTTCAAATCCAGCCAGATCTTCTCTTCTCTTTATATCTTCTCTTTATATGTTCCCCTGTCTTCTTTTCTTCTTCTTAGGGATTTCTGTTTCGCAGGTTACTGATCAATAAAGGTATCTTTAAGAGAACTATTCTCCAGGCACTTTGCAGATGCTGGTGGCTTGGCAGATTTAGTCCCAACTGTTCAATTTTTCCCAGTCTTATACCCCAAAGCATCGGATTATGTAATTGGCTTTTAAGATTGTCAATATACTAAATTCAAACTGGATTGGAGCTTTGTATTTTTCAGGGTATAATTTAAACTGATTGACCTAATTTGAATTTGTTTTGTCATCTCCAGGCAACAAGCTACCCTAGCTGCTGGACCACATGTTACATTATATTTTGTTCAGAACACTTGGTGTTAGTTCTGCTAGCTTTTAACTCTCCTAAAGGTATAGTACATCCACATCTTCATAACATTGGTCAATTACCCTTTGGGAGAGAGCAAATACCCTTTGAGATTGTTAAAATTAGTAAAGAATGCTCTTAAAAGTACACCTTGAAATTGTTAAACTGTCAGTAGAACAGTTATAATTTCAATAAACTGTCAACCTGGGAAATATTCAAATCTTTTGGTATGTGCATTTTAATAAAAGTTACCTTCAATGTTCGAAAAAAGTGTTGTTTGACATTTTACTCTGTTTTTTGTTTATAGGGATTAAATAATTGAACAAAATTAAAGTTGGGGTAATATAGTGGCTGAATGGTTAGCACTGCTGCTGCACAGCGCCAGGAACCCAGGTTAGATTCCGTCCTCAGGTGACTGTCTGTGTGCAGTTTACACAGTCTCCCAACATCTGTATGGGCTTGCTCTGTTTCCTCCCACTGTCCAAAGATGTGCAGGTTAGGTGGATTGGTCATACTAAATTGCCTAGAGTGTCCATGCATGTGCTGGTCAAGTGGATTAGCTATGGGAAATACAGGGTTACAGGGATAGGGTAAGTAGATGGGTTTTTGATTGGGATGCTCTTTAAAGGGTTGGTGTGGACTCGATGGGCCAAATGGCCTGCTTCCACACTGTGGGGATTCTATGAAATGGAATGATTGCTTTATCAATGCGAATGTTTTTGTATTAATGAGTGAATTAATTAAATGAACTTAAAAACTTTATTTTATCAAATGGTTCCTGAGGTTTGACCATGATAGATATTAGTTGATCTAGCATGGAGAGTGTAAGGGAATAGTGTGTTGGTTCATGTGAAACAAATTGATGTAGGAGTTATTACGAGCCATGGGAGTGGATTCAATGGCATAGATTTACATAAAGGGTATGAGGGATAATGGTTAGGGGTCATAAAATGGTCAAAGTTGGCAAGAATAGAGCAGAAGAATATGTGGGGATGTATGAGAGGTGATGGCTGGAAGGCTGATCTGAAGTTCCATATCATCAAGTCGGGATTTTTCCATTGTCCATCTTTGTATCCAACAGCATCAGCTGTAAGTAA
This sequence comes from Chiloscyllium plagiosum, assembly GCF_004010195.1. Lineage (NCBI taxonomy): Eukaryota > Metazoa > Chordata > Chondrichthyes > Orectolobiformes > Hemiscylliidae > Chiloscyllium > Chiloscyllium plagiosum. Next base: position 55,262,475 of record NC_057710.1, on the reverse strand, counting down.
TTGTGCTCCCAGCACTAATTCTTGTGGCACCTTATTGTCCAGCAGCTAATACAGCAGCAATAAATTACCTATGCTGCCATTACTATTGCATTTAATTTAATTTATTCATTGATTATATTAGAATCCCTTTCTTTACACCATATCTTTCACACCAGCATAATCTTATACTTAACAAACATTTTTGTTAAGAAAAAGAGAGAAAATAATGACAAGAGATTTAAGCACAAGCTAAAGTCCTTATTTTTAACTTAAAGACTAGAAAGTCCTGCATTCTACTCATCATTTTTTTTCCCCTACAAATAAATGGATAGGAAAGGGTGAGAAGGACATGGGCCCAGTACAGGGAAATGTGGTTAGTATTGATGGACATTTTGATTGGCATAGACCAGTTTGGGCCAATGTGCCTGTCTCTGTGCTGTTGGACTCTATGACTCTGTTACTTGCAATATGTTATGTTTTTCATGACGTCATCCTGCCCCTGATCTCACTGCAGACAGGTCTCTTCATCTGTGCTTTTTATCCTCACCTGCTCAATTCTCCTTTTGGAGACTTTACCTCTAACAGTGAGCATTACTAATAACACATTTTTCTCTCTCTGCCCTGAATTCCCACTTCCAATCAAATTCCTAGATATACTCACTTGACCTTTTCCTCAATCAGGCAAAGTTTCAACTCACACGGACCATGCAATTTCAAAATTCCCTTTTTACATGAAGCTCTTTGAGTCATTTTTTAGCTTCACTTCCTGTTGTAGTAATTAGCACCACATTGAAGCAGAGGATTTCAGATAATTGATAATTGCTCCTATCTAGTAGACAGAATGGTGAAGAAGGCATAAGAGATTAGGTGGGGCATAAAGTACAGGAGCAGTGAAATGTAGTTGCAAGTTTGTACAGTATTGGTTAGACCAAAGGTGATTGCATTGGAGAGGGTGCAGAGGAGATTCGCCAGGAGGTAGCCTGAGATGGAAAGCCTCAAAGATGAGGAGAGACTGGATAGGCCTTGTTTTGCTTTTCCTGGAGCAGAAGAGGCTGAGAGGGGGATCTGATTGAGGTAAACAAAATTATGAGAGGCATAAACAGAGTAGATTATGAGAATCTTTTCCCCATGATGGACGTGTTGAAGCCTAAAGGATATAAATTTAAGATGAGAAATAAGTGATTTAGAGGAGACCCGAGAAATTTCTTTTTAACCCAGGGGTTGTAAGAAATATGGAACACGTTACCTGAGAGAGTGATTGGGGCAGGTACTAAGAAGCATCTGGATGAGCACTTAAAATGCCAGTTCATAGTAGGATATGGAACAAGTGCAGGTTCATGACATTCATGTAGTTTTGTGTTTGTTGGTTGGCATAGATACGGTTGGCTGAAGGGCCTGTTTCTATGCTTTATGACTGTATGTCTCTTTAACTGTCCAGAAGCTCCCTGTTCAACTGGGCTATTTTAATTTGTTTAAACGTTCCAGGTCTGAATCAGGCTTTCGCTCTAAAGTTGAACTTGGGAAATATTCACCAGTTGAGACCCACTTTTAACCATATTCTCCAATAATCTCATTTGGCCTTTGTCTTAGTCAGGCTCACTGAATTTCATATTAGAAGAATACAAGATCAATTAAAGCAACAAAATCAAAGGAGTGAATCCTCAACGTCACAATTCATTATCTTGTTTTTAGTATTCTATAGAATTGCTCTTTGTTCAACATTTTAAACTTCTGAGTCCTGGATAACCACAAGTTATTGATTGCAGCATGTGCCAAGATCTGTTGTCTTTGCCACAGAGGATATTCCTTAATTAAAAATAGTCCAGGCACAAGTGCCTCTACAGGGATAGGAAGATCAAAATTAGGAGCAGTATTAGGCCATTCAATCCATATAGCCTGCTCCACCATTCAATAGGATCAGAGCTGCTCTGGTTGTATGCTCCATCCAGCATTCCTATCAGACACCCCTACCCTCTTTGACAGTTCACTCCCTTCCTAGTGAAACATGTATCTAATTCTGTCTTGGATAAATTCAATGACAGCATCTCCTCCTCTCTGGTGACAGTATTCTGCAGACTAATGATCTTCCGAAGGCACCAACATTCTTCTCACCTTTACCTCCAGAGGAAGACTTCTCATTCTTAAACCCAATCTCTCACCTCACCCACAAGAAGATGTACCCGGCACGGTGGCACAGTGGTTAGCACTGCTGCCTCACAGCGCCAGAGACCCGGGTTCAATTCCCGACTCAGGCGACTGTCTGTGTGGAGTTTGCACGTTCTCCCCGTGTCTGTGTGGGTTTCCTCCGGGTGCTCCGGTTTCCTCCCACAGTCACAAAGATGTGCAGGTCAGGTGAATTGGCCATGCTAAATTGCCCATAGTGTTAGGTAAGGGGTATATGTAGAGGTATGGGTGGGTTGCGCTTCGGCGGGTCGGTGTGGACTTGTTGGGCCGAAGGGCCTGTTTCCACATGTAATGTAATGTAAAAAAAAAGATGTACCCTCCCAGCGTACATTTTATTTCAATAAGATCATCGCCCATTCCTCTAAATCGCAAATGATACAGATAGAGTCTGTTGAAGATTCACGCATTGGATAAGTCCCTCCAACCCAAAAAGGAGTCAAGAGTGAAATGCTTCAAACACTTCAAATACCTTTTTCAAATGAGACCAAAACTGTACACAACACTTTGTTTGTGGTCTTACTAAGCACTAATGGGGCTAATGTGATATACAGCTTGGTTGGGAGAAAGTATTAAACTTATAGCCTCCCCTTGGCATCATCCCTTCAATTTCAGCTTCACGTTGATGAGCTGGCGTCTGAACTTTGGACAGTATGATGAATTCAGGAAGGGGTACATTATTTGGAAATTATTCCAAGAGACAATTACATCTTCAAGCTAGGTATTTCTGATTTGGACTGTGGTCAGGCACAGAAGGGTATGACTATGTAAAGGACTGATTGTAATCGAAAAGATCATGCTGGAGGAGACATAGGCCTTGAACTTTATCCACAGGTTCAATGTTGTTGCAGCATATATGTTGCAGTATTTACGAACGAGAGGGACCGTATTGTTGAAGAGGAGAGTGTGAAACGGACTGGTAAGCTAGAGGAGATACTTGTTAGGAAGGAAGATGTGTTGGACATTTTGAACAACTTGAGGATAGACAAGTCCACCGGGCCTGACGGGATATATCCTAGGATTATGTGGGAAGCAAAAGAGGAAGACAGCCAGCACGGATTTGTGAAGGGTAGGTCTTGCCTTACAAATCTTATTGAATTCTTTGAGGAGAATTCTTTGACCAAGCATGTGGATGAGGGTAGAGCAGTGGATGTAGTATACTTGGATTTTAGTAAGGCATTTGATAAGGTTCCCCATGGTAGGCTTATGCGGAAAGTTAGGAGGCATGGGATAGAGGGAAATTTGGCCAATTGGATAGAAAACTGGCTAACCGGTCGAAGGCAGAGAGTGGTGGTAGATGGTAAATATTCAGCCTGGAGCCCAGTTACAAGTGGAGTTCTGCAGGGATCAGTTCTGGGTCCTCTGCTGTTTGTAATTTTTATTAATGACTTAGATGAGGGAGTCGAAGGGTGGGTCAGTAAATTTGCAGATGATACGAAGATAGGTGGAGTTGTGGACAGTGAGGAGGGCTGTTGTCGGCTGCAGAGGGACTTAGATATGATGCAGAGCTGGGCTGAGGAGTGGCAGATGGAGTTCAACCCTGCCAAGTGTGAGGTTGTCCATTTTGGAAGAACAAATAAGAATGCGGAATTCAGGGTTAATGGTAGGGTTCTTAGTCAGGTGGAGGAACAGAGGGATCTTGGGGTCTATGTACATAGATCTTTGAAGGTTGCCACTCAGGTGGATAGAGTTTGTAAGAAGGCCTATGGAGTATTATCGTTCATTAGCAGAGGGATTGAATTCAAGAGTCGTGAAGTGATGTTGCAGCTGTACAGGACTTTGGTTAGGCCACATTTGGGGTACTGTGTGCAGTTCTGGTCGCCTCACTTTCGGAAAGATGTGGAAGCTTTGGAGAGGGTGCAGAGAAGATTTACCAGGATGTTGCCTGGAATGGAGAATAGGTCGTACGAGGATAGGTTGAGAGTTCTCGGCCTTTTCTTGTTGGAACGGCGAAGGATGAGGGGTGACTTGATAGAGGTTTATAAGATGATTAGGGGAATAGATAGAGTAGACAGTCAGAAGCTTTTTCCCCGGGTGCAACAGAGTGTTACAAGGGGGCATAAATTTAAGGTGAAGGGTGGAAGGTATAGGGGAGATGTCAGGGGTAGGTTCTTAACCCAGAGTGGTGGGGGCATGGAATGCGCTGCCTGTGGGAGTGGTAGAGTCAGAATCTTTGGTGACCTTTAAGCGGCAATTGGATAGGTACATGGATGGGTGCTTAAGCTAGGACAAATATTCGGCACAACATCATGGGCCGAAGGGCCTGTTCTGTGCTGTATTGTTCTATGTTCTATGTTCTATATGGATGAGAGCAGGGACTGTGGGGAGGATGGGCAAATAGACCTCAGCACCATGATACATGAGGACATTCCAACAAGGGTTAGAAATGGAACACAGTTGTGATAGAGGGCTGTAGAGTTTGGAAGGTTGACAGAGTCCTCTGCAGGTTAGAGCATATGTCTCAAAGGTTGTGTTTGCCCGTCCAGTTCTGTGATCAAGCACTTTTCTTTGGGAATTGTAAGGAATTTGGAATGGGAAGGGAAGGATCCTGTTATCCATGTATGTATCAAAGACATAGGAGATGGAGCTGAGAAAGAGTCATAGTTTCTTACTACTACCTGGGAAAATAGCAGCCTGCAAAGAAGGGAAGCAAGATTAGATAATGATGCGATATTATTACATGGAAGGAGGGCTGTCACTGATTTGACTGCAGTAAAATTCTTATCTAACTGTTGAAATCGTATGCAGAAAATCAGACTTTATTTGCTCAACATAAAAGCTAAATTTTAAAAGTCAGTGTAAGAGAGAAACCTTTTATTGTTATTTTTCCTTTTATTTGCAGCACTCAGAGAGGGAGAAGGTTTATAATACAGGATGATGATGTGTTTGTCACACTTCACCGCCACCTTTGTGACTCACCCAGGTTGATACAGATAAGAACATTCCACCCCATTAGTCCACATCATAGCATTGAAACTGGCTTTTTAACCACTGTCTTTGTGTATTGCTGGAGAGTAAAGCAGACATGCCTGCAAAGAGGAGGCTTTCTATTTAGTAGGGACAGATAGTCAGCTCCCCCATTATCTCTTCTTTTTAAGTCTCTTCCTGTTTGAACTTTCCCTGATTATGTGTGCAACATTTCACTTGGTTGACACAGGACCAGAGAGTTAGTGAATTTAAAGCTGTAGTTTTTTTCTCTCTTTCTGCTGCTATCCTCCTTTAAAAATATATTTTGGAATTAAAAATAAAAAGTGTACATGAATACTTTGGTTTCTGATCCATCATCATAAAGGTAGGCCATTTCACAGAGCCTTTACAATCAGCCATGTTGTGCAGAGACGATGCAAATCAGTTAAGGGGGGTAGGATTCTTTGCATAAAGCTGGCCTTCACAATTATTTCTGCAGGGCTGTTGATAATTTTTTTTATTTCCATGTTTTTACATTGACTTCTAAATAAAACTACTATGGCAGAATTTCTGTTCACTGGACGCGTTGAATTTCCCTGTTGGATTACCAATCCAGTCACCTAAGGGACTCCACGACCTGAAAAGACACCGAGGACTCTAAGTACAAGGAATAACTAAGTCACACCAGTTGCAAAATTTTACTTTCCGTGGCATACTGAATAAACATAAGCACGATCAGTAAATCAGGTGAGAGTCCAAAAACCTGATTCGCGACAGAGTAAAACTTTCACAATTATGCCCTCCTTCCTTTGATGGTGAGATCACTTTCCCTTCCCAATTAACCTCTGCTCAGTCGAGAGACTCAACCCTTCAGGAACTTGACTGTATAAACCATGGGTGTATCTGCTGAGTTGGGTCTACTGCTTCCAGACCAGGACACTATACGGGTTTCACTATAACAGCTACAGCTGTGAAGGGAGCCTCTGTGTAAACTTAACCTGGGGATCGTTGGACCATCACTCCACCCCACTCAACAACAGCAATGCGCCGGCTTTTCAGATAGTGAAGGATAGGCAGGCAGTTTGTGACTGAAAAGGAATGTTTAGCACAAAGGAACAGACAGGAAACTGAGCCTGTAGGGAACAGTCAAATTGGAAGTTGGGATTGACGAGGTATGGTGCTGGGTCCACATCAGAGATGGTGCATCGATGAGTGGCTTATGTGGCAAACATGTAAACATGTCATGTTTCAAGTGGCCCTGGTTAAGGTACAGTTTGAAACCTTCAAGCCGTCAGGTCATGTGCAAGGTTATGGAAATGATAAAATGAGCATGTTTCTTAAAGTTACTTTGCATAATAACATGATGTGGAGGTACCGGTTTTGGACTGGGGTGGATAACATCAGAAGTCCCGCAACACCAGGTTATAGTCCAACAGGTTCATTTGAAATCACAAGCTTTTGAAGCATTGCTTCTTCATCAGGTTTGTGTGCCTGGTGTCGTGTGACTTCTGACCTTGCATAACAACAGTTAGACAAAATTAAACACAGACCCTTAGAAAAGTGCAAGCAAATATTTATTTACATAAACCCAGATTATATTCTGCAATTGAAAATCCATGCCACGGATGAATCCCCAGAAGATTTTATTTTTCCTCTCCCTCCCAATATGTTCCATAAGACCAAAAGACACACAGTAGAAATTAGGCCATCCGGCCCATTGAGTCTGTTCCACCATTCAATCATGGCTGATAAATTTCTGAATGCCTTTTTCCTATCATCCTTGATTTCCTTGACAATCAAGAACCGATCTATCTCTAGCTTAAATATACTCAGTGATCTGGCCTCTACAGCTTTCTGTAGCAATGAATTCCACAGATTCACCACTCTCTGGCTGAAGAAGTTTCTCCTCATCTCTGTTCTAAAGGGTCTTCTCTTTACACTAAGGCTTTGCCCTCAGGTCCTAGTCTCTCCTGGTAATGGGTGATAAAGCTCTCATCATCTGCAGCTATGTTGGAAGGTAGCCTGCTGAGTGGTATGTCCTGGTCACTTTGAATACTTTGGCTGACATACCTAGGTGCTTTGGTCAAAGTCTGTGGCACTTTGAGAGGGTCCTGCAGAGATTACAGACACCGAGGAAATTGAGGAGCAGATCACATTGAGAGTATCTTGACATAAAGCTTTCTGTCTGCTTGTCTGTCAGTCCTCCTCATGGTAGCTGGATGTTGGCACCATCCCATCTCTTGACATGATGGAGCACCGAGAGTTGACATTGTGATGCCTCGTCCCCTGTTGCCTTGCCATTCACGGCTGGTGTGATGGGGTGCAGGATCAAGCACATATCCACAGCCACTGAAGGACCTGCATCTCCATGGCAACAGCCACCGTTTCCATTGAGGAAACCAAACATCTGCATTTTCGACCCGACATTGTAGTGAGTATGTGGACAGATTCTATTCTTCATTCCGGCCTACTGAGGATTTCTGACACAGCGCTTGATGTTCCTTTGCCTCCCTGTACAGATCGAGCAGGTTTGATTCTGGCTGGGTCCAGAAGCATATCTGTCTGCTGTTGAGCAGCTACCTGGTCCGAGGCAGACCTCTGAGTGCCAGAGACCTTGAGCATTTCTTCCTCCAAATACTTCAGAGACAAATTCAGTGATGTGTTCAGCAGATATAATTTGTATCAGTATCTCAACAAGGTGATTGCCTCTGGGGGTCAGATGAATGCCTCACTGTGTCCACAGCCTTCCTGCTCAGAGGAAGTGCTGACACCAAGGGGCTTAGGTTGTTGCCTCTTGTGTTGGGCCTGGTGTTGTGTGCTGCTCGTACCTGCAGAAGAGAAGAGAAAGAATTAGTTTGTGAAAATGCAGAACACTAAGCTTTATGTCAATCAATTCCAAGAAACATCATAGAGTCATACAGCACGGAAACAGACCCTTTGATCCAACTTGTCTATATTGACCAGGTTTCCTAAACTGAACTAATCCCATTTGCCTGCATTTGGCCCTTATCCCTCTAAACCTTTCCTATTCGTGTACCTATTTAAATATTTTTAAAATGTTGTGATTATACCAACCTCCATCACTTCCTCTGGCAGCTCATTCAATACACGCACCACCCTCTGCATGAAAAGGTTGCCCCTTGAGTCCCTTTTAAAGTCTTTCCTCTCTCACTTTAAACCTATGCCCTCTAGTTTTGGACTCTCCCACCCTAGAAAAAAAGACCTTGGCTATTTATCCTATCCATGCCCATCATGATATAATAAACCTCGTTATGGTCACCCCCTCAGCCCCTGATACTCCAGAGGAAAACATCCCAGCCTATCCAGCCTCTCCTTATAACTCAAACTCTCTAGTTGCGGCAACATTCTTGTAAATATTTTCTGCACCCTCTCAAGTTTAACAACACCCTTTCTATGTTGCTTACTATTTCACTGGTTCATTCATACCTCTCAAACCCACAAGAATGGCACTATCTTCCTCAACCAGCTTGCCTATTTATGTCAAGCCCACCCCTGCTGATTTTTGCCCTCTTGGCCTGGTTGTGGCATAATATTTCCTGCAATGAGATTGAGGGAGTATGATGTAAATGAGTGCAGTAGCAGTTTATGAGCATGTATAACCTTGTGAGTTGGTCAGGAATCCTCATTGAGTAGGAATCTACAGCAGGCAGAAGGATGAGGCAGGTGTGAATGCCCCTGGGTGTGGTCCTGGAAAAGCACAGCCAGTTGGGCAGCATCCGAGGAGCAGGAGGATCGACATTGTGAGCATAAGCTCTTCAGCAGGAATTCCTGATGAAAAGCTTATGCTCGAATCATCGATTCTGCCAGACCGGCTGTCCACTCCAGCACCCCACTCTTCAACTCTGATCTCCAACATCTGCAGTGCTCACTTTCTCTCTGGGTATTGCCTATCTCTAGAAGAAAGTGAGGACTGCAGATGCTGGAGATCAGAGCTGAAAATGTGTTGCTGGAAAAGCGCAGCAGGTCAGGCAGCATCCAAGAAGCAGGAGATATTGCTTATCTCTAGTTGCCTTCAAGAAGGCAACTGTTGTTGTCAGGAATATGACTGCACAAAGATCTTTATATAAAAAAAAATCAAAATTACGCTGCTAATATTGAAAATAAATTGGTTAAAAATGTTTGTGATATTTTGAATCATTGATGAACAATAACCTATGTTGGGATATGTTTTCCAAGCAACATTATTCCAGTTCAGATGCTTTGTGTCTGTGCTAATAAATAAACAAAACTCTTTGTACAAGGGCATTGAAAATGTGCCCTGTTGAGACCTTGAGTTCAGGATACCTTTTATCCCTTTTTCCTTACCCCAATGTAAATGTACGTACTTTCCTTTCGATTGCCGTCATAAGATGTTAACAGTCTTTGTATTGTTAGCTTCTTACTTTAACAAAACAAACACCATTTTAGATGAAATGTCTAGTACCACTTCTTATTGATCTTGCTCCTCCCTGTCTAGTCATAAAAGGAGACATTTTCTGAAATTAAAGAAGCTATTTCTATTTTATGCCTTGATGTATTTCCAACAAAAACTTTTGAAGATTAGGAACTTACATTTATATGCTTTTCTCGAAGTAAACCTCGTAGCTTTAACAATCTATTTATACATTAATTCAAGAGCAGTATTGTTGCTTCAGCTGCTCAGTCAAAATAATAATTGGATGGTGGAGCCTCCTGTTGGCTAAAGAAGATACCAGATGCTCACTTGGCAACAATGATCTGGTATTTGGGCATCTAGAGTAGGTTGCAGCATTGAAATTGGGTAATTGACAAACTCAACTAGAGGAATTGCTCACCAACATGTTAAGAACTAGTATTCAAAAATTCCCAGTTTAAATTTCAAAGTCATTGAATGGAGATTAACAATTAATAATATTGTGTTTATTTGGCTGAAATTTGTGGGTGTGCTATCCTTTCATTTTGGAATTTCTAGCAAACCACCCAACTTGAACTATTGTGAGTCTGATTAATTTTCTCCTTTTCTCTTAAGTCTGACTTGGCCACACAGGATGTCAATGATTTACTTTCAAACTTTATTTATTAACCTGGCTGTTGCTGACACTTGACATCACAACATGCTTTCCAATTCTTCTTTCTATGAGGAGTGCTTGGTTCCTGTCTAGTAGCTCTCCTTGACTACACTAATTAGGCAAGTGATTTCCTCTGCTGGCTATGTGTAGTAAAACCTTACATATAAAGAATGCATTTATGAATTTACTACAAATAGCAATTGGAGAATATTTTCCACAGAGATCTGAAATATGCAGGGTCAGAAATAATGGAAACAATCGTGCTTTCATTTCCTGCTTGTACTGAACATTGACAGACTATTACATAAAAACCTGAACAATTTAAACATCTTAGTACTTCCGCCCATACCTGTGAGGTGAAACTCATTTTCTCTTCATCAATTTTTTTTATTCATTCATAGGATGTGGGCATCACTAGTTGGGCCAGCGTTTACTGCCCATTTCTAATTACCTAGAGGGCAGTTAAGTGCCACCCACATTGTTGGGTTCTGGAGTCAAGTGTGGACTAGATTATGACAGCAGATTTCCTTTTCTAAAGGACATTAATGTACTAGATGTGTTTTTCCCCAACAATCACTAATGGTTTATCATCATCATTAAACTCTTAATGGCAGATTTTTGTTGAACTTAATTTCCACTATCTGTTGTAGTTGGGTCCCTGGGCTAATAGACTCACAATAACACCACTTGGCCATCGCCTTCCTTTATTCATTAACTATCACCTAGAGAAAGGACATTTAACACATTGTAACTTTGACTCTAGGCAATAGTTTGATGTTTATCCTTATCAAACATCTGGTTGGAAGGCTGTTTCTTTGTATTTTAAGCTTTTGTATTTTGTGCACACCAATTTTTCGATCAATGCTTAAAATGCCATAAATTTTGTTTTCCTTTGCTTTTTGTTTAGACTTTTTTCTAAAATGCAGTACAGTTAAGGGAATAGCAACAAATGATGCACTGCAGGCACATCACAGTAAGTACATCTCTAGTTGTTGTCTTACCCCCCAGGTACCCGCATCCCAAAAAATATAGAATTATGGGATTGTGGACAGGGTTCACAAGATACAAATATGAGAGAGTAAGTGGACATGGCGGGGAGAAGAAAGAAGGAGCTGAACGTGCTACAGTTACATTTTCTTTATCAACTGGACTTACTTGGAGCATTGTTTCAATTGATGTGTCTTTGAATGACGAATAATGTTTCCACTATTGACAAGAATTGACAGGAAAATCTTGATGAGTTGACTTGCAGGGGCCCATTGACAAACTTGTGCAAATCGGACTTTTAAGAAAGCTGATAAAGCCCGTATTCAACCTGATTTGCTTACAAAATAAAATCTAAATGAGAGCACAGTGATGCAGTAAGTTTGTTTTTATGATGTCATAGAACCATTGAATTTTACAGCACATAAGGAGGCCATTCAACCCATCCTGTCTATACCAGTTTGCAAAAGAGCTACTCAGTTAATGTCATTCTCTAGACCTATCTCAGAAGCCCTCTAAATTCATCACTTTCAAATATATATCTAGCTCTCTTTTGAAACCTTCTAGGAAATCCACCTCCACCGGGCAGACATTCCAAATCCTAACAATTTTCTGAGTGAAGATGATTCTCCTCATCTGACTGCTCGCAATCTTGAAATTGCGAATCCTATTTACTGACAGACCAACTAGTGGAAACAGAATGTCTTCCTCTACCCTGGCAAATTTATTCATAAGGTCACCTCTTAATCTCCTCTGCTCCATAGAGAAACATGATGCCAAAATTGATGGTATACTGGGCATTGAAGAAGGTTACCTAAGATAACAAAGAGAACTTGATGATTTGGGCCAATAGGGGTTATCTAAGATTACAAAGGGAGCTTGATGAATTCGGCCAGTGGGCTGAGGAGTGGCAGGTGGAGTTTAATTTGGATAAATGCTAGATGTTGCATTTTGGTAAAAAGAAACAAGGTCAAGACTTATACAGTTCATGGTAGGGACCTGGGATCTGTTGTCGATCAGAGAGGCTGAAGGGTTCAGGTACATGGTTCTTTGAAAGTTGCATCTAAAGGCAGACAGGGTGGTAAAGAAGGCAATTGGCATGCTTGCCTTCATTGCTCAGTCCTTTGAGTACAGGAATTGATTTGTCATGTTACAGTTGTTCAGGATGTTGGTGAGGCCTATTCTGGAGTATTGTGTGTAGTTCTGCTAACCCTGCTATAGGAAGGACATTATTAAATTGGAGACAGTGCAGAAAAGATTTACAAGGGTATTGCCAGGACTTGAGTTATAAGGAGAGGCTGGATAGAACATAGAACATAGAACATTACAGCACAGTATGGGCCCTTCGGCCCTCGATGTTGCACCGACCTGTCATACCAATCTGAAGCCCATCTAACCTACACTATTCCATGTACGTCCGTATGTTTGTCCAATGACGACTTAAATGCATTAAAGTTGGCGAATCTACTACAGTTGAAGGCAAAGCATTCCATACCCTTACTACTCTCTGAGTAAAGAAACTACCTCTGACATCTGTCCTATATCTATCATCCCTCAATTTAAAGCTATGCCCCCTCATGTTCGCCGTCACTGTACTTGGAAAAAGGCTCTCCCTGTCTACCCTATCTAACCCTCTGATTATCGTATATGTCTCTATTAAGTCACCGCTCAATCTTCTTCTCTCCAACGAAAATAGCCTCAAGTCCCTCAGCCTTTCCTTGTAAGACCTCCCCTCCATACCAGGCAAAATCCTAGTAAATCTCCTCTGCACCCTTTCCAAAGCTCCCACATCCTTCTTATAATGTGGTGACCAGAACTGTACACAATACTCCAAGTGCGGCCACACCAGAGTTTTGTACAGCTGTAGCATAACCTCATGGTTCAGGAACTTGATCCTTCTATTAATAAAAGCTAAAACACTGTATGCCTTCTTAACAGCCCTGTCAACCTGGGTGGCAACTTGCAAGAATCTGTGTACCTGGACACCGAGATCTCTCTGCTCATCTACACTACCAAGAATCTTACCATTAGCCCAGTACTTTGCATTCCGGTTACTCCAACCAAAGTGAATCACCTCACACTTGTCCGCATCAAACTCCATTTGCCACCTCTCAGCCCAGCTCTGCAGCTTATCTATGTCTGTAACCTACAACATCCTTCGTCACCATCCACAACTCCACCGATCTTAGTGACATCTGCAAATTTACTAACCCACCCTTCTACACCCTCATCCAGGTCATTTATAAAAATGAAGAACTGCAGTGGACCCAACACTGACCCTTGCGGTACATCACTGGTAACTGGACTCCAGGATGAACATTTCCCATCAACCACCATCCTCTGTCTTCTTTCAGCAAGTCAATTGCTGATCCAAACTGCTATATCTCCCATAATCCCATTCCTCTGCATTTTGTACAATAGCCTATTGTGGGGAACCTTATCGAACGCTTTGCTGAAATTCATATACACCACATCAACCGATTTACTCTCATCTACCTCTTTGGTCACCTTCTCAAAGAACTCAATAAGGTTTGTGAGGCACGACCTACCCTTCACAAAACCGTGCTGACTATCCCTAATCAAATTATTCTTTTCTAGATGATTATAAATCCTATCTCTTATAATCTTTTCCAACACTTTACCAACAACCGAAGTAAGGCTCACTGGTCTATAATTACCAGAGTTGTCTCTACTCTCCTTCTTGAATGGGGGAACCACATTTGCTATCCTCCAGTCTTCTGGCACTATTCCTATAGACAATGATGATTAAACGATTGATGTCAAAGGCTCGGCAATCTCCTCCCTGGCTTCCCAGATGATCCTAGGATAAATCCCATCCGGCCCAGGGGACTTATCTATTTTCACACTGCAGGATTTCTAATATCTCTTCCTTGTGAACCTCAATCCCACCTAGTCTAGTAGCTTGTACCTCAGTATTCTCCTCAACAACATTGTCGTTTTCTTGAGTGAATACTGTTGAAAAATATTCATTTAGTGCTTCCCCTATCTCCTCTGAATACACACACAACTTCCCACTACTAACCTTGATTGGCCCTAATCTTACTCTCGTCATTCTTTTATTCCTTAAATACCTATAGAAAGCCTTATGGTTTACCCTGATCCTATCCGCCAACAACTTCTTATGTCTCCTCCTGGCTGTTCTGAGCTCTCTCTTTAGGTCTTTCCTGGCTACCTTGTAACCCTCAAGTGCCCTAACTGAGCCTTCACATCGCATCCTAACATAAGCCTTCTTCTTCCTCTTGACCAGAGATTCCACTTCCTTTGTAAACCACGGCTCCCGTGCTCTACAGCTTCCTCCCTGCCTGACAGGTACATACTTATCTCGGACACTCAGGAGCTTTTCCTTGAATAAGCTCCACATTTCTAATGTACCCATCTCCTGCAGTTTCCTTCCCCATCCTATGCTTCCTAAATCTTGTCTAATCACATCTTAATTGCCTTTCCCCCAGCTGTAACTCTTGCCCAGTGGTATACATCTATCCCTAAAGTAAACAACAGAATTGTGATCGCTATCACCAAAGTGCTCACCTACTTCCAAGTCTAACACCTGACAGGGTTCGTTACACAGTACCAAATCTAATGTGGCTTCGCACCTTGTTGGCCTGTCTACATACTGTGTCAGGATGCCCTCCTGCACACACTGGACAAAACTGACCCATCTATAGTACTCGTACTATAGTGTTCCCAGTCAATATTTGGAAAGTTGAAGTCCCCCATGACAACTACCCTGTCTCTCTTTGCTAACCTTTCCTCTACATCTCTGGAACTATTTGGAGGCCTATAGAAAACTCCCAACAGGGTGACCTCTCCTTTCCTGTTTCTAATTTCAGCCCATACTAACTCAGTTGACGAGTCCCCAAACTTCCTTTCTGCAACTGTAATGCTGTCCTTGACCAACAATACCACACCTCCCCCTCTTTTACCATCTTCTCTGTTCTTACTGAAACATCTAAATCCTGGAACCTGCAACAACCATTCCTGTCCCTGCTCTATCCATGTCTCCGAAATGGCCACAACATCGAAGTCCCAGGTACCAACCCATGCTGCAAGTTCACCCACCTTATTCCGGATGGTCCTGGCATTGAGGTAGACACACTTCAAACCAACGTCTTGCTTGCCGGTGCCATCTTGCGTCCCTGAAATTTGATTTCGGACCTCCCCACTCTCAACCTTTTCTATACTCGAACTACAATTTTGGTTCCCATCCCCCTGCTGGATTAGTTTAAACCTAACCCGGTAGCCTTAGCGAATTTCTCCCCCAGGATATTGGTACCCCTCTGGTTCAGATGAAGACCATCCTGCTTGTAGAGGTCCCACCTACCCCAGAAAGAGCCCCAATTATCCAAGAATCCAAAACCCTCCCTCCTGCACCATCTCTGTAGCCAAGTGTTCAACTCCTCTCTCTCCCTATTCCTTGTCTCACTAGCACGTGGCATGGGCAACAAACCAGAGACAACAACTCTGTTCATCCTAGATCTAAGCTTCCATCCTAGCTCCCTGAATTTCTGCCTTAAATCCCCATCTCTCTCCCTACCTATGTCGTTAGTGCCTATGTGGACCATGACTTGGGGCTGCTCCCCCTCCCCCTTAAGGATCCCAAAACTATGATCAGAGACATCACAAACCCTGGCACCTGGGAGGCAACACATCAACCGTGAGTCTCTCTCATCCCCACAGAACCTCCTATCAGTCCCCCTAACTATGGAGTCCCTGATGACTACTGCTCTGCTCCTCTTCCCCTTTCCCTTCTGAGCAGCAGGGTCAGACTCTGTGTCAGAGCCCTGTGCCCCACTGCTTTCCCCTGGTAAGTCCCCCCCCCCGTCCCCCCCCCCCCCCCCCAACAGTATCCAATACGGTATACTTACTGTTGAGGGGAATGGCCACAGGGGATCCCTGCACTGCCTGCCGGTTCCCTTTCCGTCCCCAGACTGTAACCCATCTACCTTTTTCTTGTACCTGAGGAGTGACTACCTCCCTGTAACTCCTTTCAATAACACCCCCAGCCTCCCGAATGATCCGAAGTTCATCCAGCTCCAGTTCCCTAACTCGGTTTTCAAGGAGCTGGAGTTGGGTGCACTTCCCACAGATGTAGTCAGCAGGGAAACTAGTGGTGACCCTTACCTCCCACATTCTGCAGGAGGAACATTCAACTGCCCTCACCTCCATTCCCACTCTTCTAAATTCCAAAAGAGACTGTTGAAAAATAAGGAATAAAAAATAAACTTGTTACCTTACTAATTTGGCGCACAGAACCTTTGTTATTGGTTAGAGGAGGAGGATGGGTGGGAGACACTACCCGAGTAATGTTTCAAGTAACACAACCACACAAATATATGACTTCCCAGAAGTCCTTCGCTCCTCCCTCGCACCTCTCAGCAAATGGAGGCCCGACTCCCGAGGTAAGTCCCTTTTAATGGGGGAAAACTCAACCTTCCTGGCAGCCCTCGCTTCACCACTCCTTCTCTCCTCGCCGCTCTGGCAAAGTGGATAGGCTGGGACATTTTTCACTGGAGCGTGGGAGGTTGAGGTGTGAACTTATAGAAGTTTATGAAATCATGAGGGGCATGGATAAAATGAATAGCCAAGATCTTTTCCCTGTGGTAGGGAAGTTCACAACTTGAGGGCACATTTTTAAGGTAGGAGGAGAAAGATTTAGTAAGGACCTGAGAGGCAACGTTTTCATACATAGGGTGGTTCTCATGTGGAATGAACTGACAGAGGAAGTGATACATGTAGGTACAGTTACCATATTTAAAATATATTGGTCAGATACATGAACATGAAAGCTTAAGAGAGATATGGGCCAAATGCAGGAAAGTGGGACTAGTTTAGTTTGGGAAACATGGTCAGCATGGATGAGTTGGTCCGAAGGGTTTTTTTTCCCATGCTGCATGACTCTATGACTCCCTGAGAATAAACCCTATTTCTTTAACCTTTCTTGTATTTAAAGTCCCTCATTCCTGGTATCATTCTAGTAAATCTCCTTTGAACCCTCTCCAGGACTTTAGCATCTGTCCTTAAATAAAGTGCCCAGAACCAAACACAATACTTCAAATGTGGTCTAACCAATGATTTGTAGAGGTATGACATCACTTCCTTGCTTTCATGCCCTGTGCGTCTATTTATAAACCCAAACGTCCTATAAGCCTTCTTGACAATTGTTTCAACTTGCCTAGCCACCTTCAGAGAATCATGAACATAAACCCCAAAGTCCCTCTGCTCCTGCACTCTCCTCAAAGTTGTACCATTGAGCCTGTATTGCTTCTCCATGTTTTTTCTAACAAAATGCATTACCTCACATTTCTTTTTCTTTTTACTCTTTATTTTTTAACTTGTTCGCATTTACAGTGACCTGACTTTGTACAGTAAAAGCCATTGAAAAATGTTGGGAGTTACGTCTACCCCTTATCCTGAAATGGTGCCCCCTGGTTCTAGACTTCCCAAACAGGGAAAACATTCTCCCTGCATCTCGTCCGTCCAGTCCTTTTTCAATTTTATATGTTTCAATCAGATCCTCCCTGCTCCTTCTAAGCTCTGGTGAATACAAGGAGAGTTGAATGAATCTCTCCTCACAGGACAGACTTGCCATCCCTGGCATCAGCTTAGTGATCTCTGTTGCACTCCCTTTGTGGCAAGTATACCTTTTCTTAGATAGGGAGACTAAAAATGCAATGGTCTCAACTGTCAATTTTATTTTGTAGTATGCAACCTCATCCACCTCCACAAAGATTGGATGGCTTCTCTGCTGGAATCTCCATGCCAAACTCCTGCAGATGAAGAAAAAGAGTCTCACTGTTGGGTTGTTTTGCATCACTCTGCTCCTCCTCATTCTCAGCATCTTGTGCAGTCAAACTAATTTGAACTCAGTGTGGTGGAGACATTTGGTGGTTGTGGGTTCTGACTCTATATTCTATCTATTCTTCATCATGGACATTACCTCTGGACCAACTGGATTGTTCTCCTGCATCTTATCAATGGCCTCGAAACCTAAGATCTCAGCTGATGTTGGTAGTTTGAGGTTTTAAGTTTTTATTCACTCTCGCTTGCAGTATTAACTTCATTTCATCTCCAATTGACAATAGTTTTGGCTTACTCACAGGTTTCCTTGCAGGATTTGGTTGTTCACTTAAAGGGAACCCTCCAAGCTGTATGGTGGCTTACCCATGGTTTCATTCTCTAACATAGCCTTTCTCCATACTGATTGGTTAGCTTGGTCATTTAAAAGTGTGCACAAGTTCGGCTCACCCGGAGGTGCCAGTATAGAACTCTGGCTTTTCTAAAGCATTTTCTAATGGATTATCTATTTACACCTATTTGGGTTACCCAAATTTGCCTCATCGCAATTTTATTGGTTTAAATATTTCAAGAATGTGGCCGCGGTCAACTTATCATGGTGTTGCTTTCACGATGTTGATAGGAAGAAGATGCCCAGGATTTAAACTCAGTAGCAGTGATAGAATTATGAAGTGAAGCAGCACCGAGGAATTTGAATTTTCTATAACTTGAGCAGCCCGTAGTAAATGGTGGAGAGCCTGCAGAAGTGCACCTTGAACTTCAATGGCAATCATATAGAAGGAGATCACTCATATAAAAAGTACCCTGGAGTAAGTTGCACATTCATCATGTTCAATAAAGGAACCCCAGAAACTAAGGAAAGATACGGAGACTATTTCTTATTGCACACTGTGAAATTCAGACAATAGGTACATACCATCGGTACAGGATTATCAAATGTGACAGATGCAGAAATCATTTGGATGTAAGATTAAAAATGAAACATATGCACATGTGAGACACCTTAAAACTGGTCTTACGCAATCATCTCTTGTGAGTTTTCAATTTTAGGTGAATAGTCTAATAATATGACCACCTCTCAGAGGAAAGGAGTCATCCATTTAAAACAGAGATGAGAAGGAATTTATTCTCTCAAAGGGGAGTCAATTTGTGGGATTTATTATCATAAAAATTGGGTTGTTAAGTATTTTCAAGGCTGAGATAGACAGATATTAATCAGTAAACAAATCATGGGTTATAGAGATAGGGCATTAATGTGGAGCAGAGGATTATCAGATCAGCCATGATCCCATTGCATGATGGAGCAGATATGATGGGGCAAATGGCTTACTCTTGCTTCTACGTCTTATGTCTCTCAAGATAAGTGCAATCCTCTTGAGCAGTCAGGCTCCTTAAATACTTGCAGAGTGGGGAGTTTCTGAAAGCCATTGGCATATTTCATGTGGCTTCAGCTGTTCTGAAGACATTGTCTGTTTGCATCCAGAGGTTCATAATCATTTTAAATTACAGCTAACCTCAATCTGCCTCCTCAATTGTTGTTCCTCCATAGGGAATGCAGTAACACATTCTTAATTTAAGAAAGTATTCATGAGCGCAGCTGAGCCAGTCACCCACGAGAAACATTAACATTTTTAAAAATGTCACTTCTGTGTGTGCTGTGATACTGGGGGGAGCTGTGGAACAGGCATCAGTCATATGATCAACTTAAAGATGATAACTTGGCATTAAAGAGGTAAGAGAGATTATGCAGCCTGTTCTTAGGGTAGCAATGTGCAGGGGTTCTTAGGACAAAAGAAAGTTAATGAGTATGTAAGAAATAGGAACAAGAATAGGCCATTTGGCCTCTCAAGCCTGCTCTAATATTCAGTTGAAACATGGCTGATCTGGCATTCCTTGCATCCAATCTTCTGCCCTTTCCCCACAATCCTCAATTCCCTAATGATGAAGAGTCTACTTCAGTCTTAAGTGTCCACAATGACACTGCCCCCACAGCTCTTGGTAGCAAGGAGTTCCAAAGATTTTCAACCCTCCAAGAGAAGAAGTTCTTGCTCATCTCAGCCTTAAATGGGCACGCCTTTATTCTGAGACTACGCCTTCTGCCCCTAGACTCTGCCATGAGGAGAAATAATCTCTCTGCATTTACCTGTCAAGCACCTTAAAAATCCAACATGTTTCAATAAGATCACATCTCATTCTTCTCAATTCCAGTGAGTAGGGTTCCAACCTATATAGCTATTATCATAAAACAATTCCTTCATAGCAGGGATGATTTGGAGATGCCGGTGTTGGACTGGGGTGTACAAAGTTAAAAATCACACAACAC
>NC_057710.1:55224255-55241493 GCF_004010195.1 Chiloscyllium plagiosum | reverse complement strand
AAAGAAAGGGTTTTGTGATTTACACATGAAAGAAGTGAAACTATCGCTGTATTCTAACAGATGAAAGGCTTAACAGACAATCAATTCTTCAATGTATAATTTCAGTTACATCACACTGCAAATTTTTGCTATAAATTCTGTGTTACGATCGAGCCCTCCACAATCACCTGATGAAGGAGCGTCGCTCCGAAAGCTAGTGTGCTTCCAATTAAACCTGTTGGACTATAACCTGGTGTTGTGTGATTTTTAACTTCATAGCAGGGATCATTCTAGTGAATCTTATTTGAACTACTTCCAAAAAAGATACTGTTTCTTAATTAAGGGGATCAAAATTGTTCATAGTACTCCTGGTGTGGTCCAACCAGCACCTTGTACAGTTGCAGTAAGACTTCCCTACTGTTATACTCCAATCCCCTTTGAAATAAGGGTCACATTCTATTAGCCTTCCTGATTACCTCCTGCGCCTGTGTGCTAACTTTCTGGTTTTCATGCACAAGTACCTCCATGTCCCTTTGTGTTCTTTTGTTCTCCCTTCCAAAATGAGCAACTTAACATTTTTTCACACTATACACCATTTACCAACTTATTGACCACCTTTTTAATCTATCAATATCTCACTGAAAACTGTTTGTACCCCTCTCACAACTTGTCTTTCCATTTATTTTTGTGTCATCTGTAAATTTAACTCGGCTTTTTTCCTTCAAATCACTAATGTATAGTGTAAATGGTTGTTGAATCAGCACTGGTCCCAGTGGAATCCCATTGGTTCCAGGTTACCAACCTGAAACAAAAACTTTATCCCCGCTCACTTTTTCCTGCCCAGTAGCCAATTCCCTATCCATGTCAATGTCCTACTTCCAACACTGTGGGCTCTTATCTTATGACATTTGTGAAGTGCCTTGTTGAACACTTTCTGAAAGTTCAAAAACAACACATCTACTGGTTCCCCTCTATCTACTCTGGTTGAGACTACCTTGAAAAATTCTAATAACATAGTATAACACAATTTTCCTTTAATGAAGCCATGCTGATTGTGCCTGATTAGGTTATGATTTACCAAAGGTTCTGCCATTGCTTTCTTAATTAATTTCAATAATTTTCTAATGATAGGTGTTAAGCTAATCAGCCTATAGTTGCTAGCTTTCTACCTTCCTCCCTTTTTGAAAATGGGTGTCACATTCGCCCATATTGCCTTTTAGATATCCTCTGCTATTTTTTAAAGGCTTCCCAATTGACTAGCCTCCCACTTATCTTCAAACATTGCATACGTTTATTTTGCTATTATAAACGTATGTAATGTCCAAAGTACAAAGGGATCTGGGAGTGCTAGTCGAGGATTCTCTAAAGGTAAACATGCAGGTTGAGTCCGTGATTAAGAAAGTGAATGCAATGTTGTCATTTATCTCAAGAAGGTTGGAATATAAAAACAACGTTGTGCTACTGAGACTTTATAAAGCTCTGGTTAGGCCCCATTTGGAGTACTGTGTCCAGTTTTGGTCCCCACACCTCAAGAAGGACGTACTGGCACTGGGACATGTCCAGCGGAGATTCACATGGATGATCCATGGAATGATAGGTCTAACATATGAGGAACCGCTGAGGATCCTGGGATTGTATTCATTGGAGTTTAGAAGATTAAGGGGAAATCTAATAGAAACTTACAAAATAATACATGGCTTGGAAAAGGTGGATGCTAGGAAATTGTTTCAGTTAAACGAGGAGACTAGGACCCGTGGACACAGCCTTAGAATTAGAGGGGGTAAATTCAGAACAGAAATGCGGAGACATTTCTTCAGACAGAGAGTGGTGGGCCTGTAGAATTCATTGCCGCGGAGTGCAGTGGAGGCCGGGACGCTAAATGTCTTCAAGACAGAGATTGATAAATTCTTGATGTCACAAGGAATTAAGGGCTACGGGGAAAATGCGGGTAAGCGGAGTTGAAATGCCTATCAGCCATGATTGAATGGCGGAGTGGACTCGATGGGCCGAATGGCCTTACTTCCACTCCTATGTCTTATGGTCTTATACTGTCCCTGACTTTCCTTCTCAGTCATGTAGTATGTTTCTTCTTCTTTGGGATGAATTTCTGCTGTGCCTCCTGAACCACCCCCAGAAACCCTGTCATTGATACTTCACTGGCTCTCCTTCCAATCAACACTGGACAACCCCTCCCTCTTGTCTTGGTAGTTATCTTTACTCAACTATAAAATCATTGCATTTGATTCTTCTCTCTCTCAAACAAAAAAAAACAGAAGAACTGCGGATGCTGGAAGTCAGAAACAAAAGCAAACATTGCTGGAAAATCTGAAAATGTCTGGCAGCATCTGAGGAGAGAAAGCGGAGATTACATTTCAGATCATCTCTTCAGGACTTCTTCCTCTTAAACTGCAAGGTGAATTTTAGCATATCATGGTCACTGCCAGCTCCCTAATCACATTTGCCTCATTACACATCACCAAACACAGGTTTTGCCTGTTCCCTAGTGAACTCTATCACAAGCTGCTCCAATAAAACCCATTTCGTAGCTGTTCCACAAATCGCTTTTCTTGAGATCCATTACCAACGTTACTTTCCTAATCCCCCTGCATATTGAAGTCCCCCATGATTATTGTAACAGTGCCTTTCTTATATGACTTTTCTATATCCTAATTTATTTACTTTCCTTCCTCCTGAATACTGCTAGAAGATTTGTATATAAATCTCATCAGGGATTTTTTCCTTTGCAGTTCCTCAACTCTACCCACACAGATTCCATACCTTGTGACTCTATATCACTTTTTGCAAACAATTTAGAGCATAGAACATAGTACAATACAGTGCAGAATGGCCCTTCAACCCTTGATGTTGTGCCGACCTGTGAACTATTCTCAGCTCGTCCCCCTACACTATCCCAAAATCTAAGGATTATTTAAATCTCCCTAATGTGGCTGAGTTGGCTACATTAGCAGGTAGGGCATTCCACACCCTTACCACTCTTTGCATGAAGAACCTGTCTTTGACATCTGTCTTAAATCTATCACCCTTAATTTCTTACTAACAAGGCAATCCCAACCCCTCTGTTCATCTGCCTGCCCTTTCAATAGGATGCATATCCTTCGATTTTTAGCTCCAAGCCCTGTTATCCTTGTAGCCACATCATACATGACTATTTCAATCTGTGCTACAAGCTCATTTACCTTGGGTGATAGAATCATTGAACTTGCATTAGACAATAATGTCAAATAAATTTTAAGTTCATATACTAAAGAATGACATAGAATTCAGCTACAAATGAATGAAAAAGGAATGACGAATTTATTTTCTGTGTGAAAAATAAATGTGTGAATATTATGGGTTAGTTTGTGAGGTACATTCTTCTGTTCATGTGATTCAATTAAGAGGAGATAAAGTATGAAAAAAATCAGACATTCTTCTATTTGACTAAAATTTTAGATGTGAAATTTTAATTAGAATTTTAACCCCAGTGCAAATTGGAAATGCAAATATTTCAAATTATTTATCTATTATAATAGCAAGAGTTTATTGCAGAATACAGTTAAAATTACTGAGGATTACTCAAAATGTTTATAACATTAAATTTAATGTGTAAAATGCATTGTCAAATTGTCTTTAAAATTTAGTAAAGAACTTGCGATACTTGTCAAATCTAACTAAAATGTATATTATGAGCAATTAAGTGCAAATGTTAAAAACAGAACTGTTCCATGATTTCCAGCATCCACAGTTCTTCTGTTTTTTTTTGTTTGCTTGAATCAAACGAAAGTATTTTCAATATTTTCACCATCTTGTCCAAAATATTCCATTGATACATTGTAAAATTTTAAAAACCAATACAAAATTAATACTGGAATATAGCCAGATCACCATGCCACCATTGGCCCCCATGCAACATCACAGGAGGCAAGGATAATGATCTATGTTTGAAAAGCTTTAATGTAAAGGAAATTGAACTTTCAACATCTGATATGGTTTGCAATGATAAGCCAGGCACATCTCTACATACATCCTGTGTCTCCGCTTCACAAAATATTCTTTGCATCCAACAGGAATCGAGTGAGGTACTTCAGTGCAATAACTGCACGCGAACATCATTAAAATGAAACATCAAACACATTATTCAGTGATTTGCTCTACAAGCTCATTCAGATTTACTTTTGTAAAATCTCAAACCTCACATGTTTTCTGATGTATAAACAAATGATTAAATAATTATTTAGTCCAACTTCAGCTGTATGTTTTTTCTCTGGTTGATTATGATGTTTAACAATGATAAGGAACATTTATCTTCTTTCTCTAGTATAAATTCAGATTTTAAAAAGATAATTTATCAGTACAATTGCAAAAACAGACTTCTGCCCAGTGTTCAGGACCATTTGAACTACGATCTTAAAAATGATACACGGTTACACGAACTCTTGCGTTTGGCTTACCATTTCATTCTGAATAATAATTTTTCAGCTTTCAAACAACACTTAAAAAATTTTAGCGTCTTCATTTAATCTGTACTGTGGTGATGTATCCAGCATAGAAGCATCTGCACCACAGGATAAACGAATAGTTTTATTTTTAGTTGAGTGAATGATAATATGGAAAAAAGGCAAGAAGTAGACATGATTTAGAATATGTAATGTGAAAGTGAAAGCCAAAGTGTTTTTTTTATTCAATCATGGGACATCAGCATCACTGGCTGGGCCAGTATTTTTGCCTGTCCCCAGTTGCCCTTCAGAAGGTGGTGCAAAGCTGTCTTCTTGAACTGCTACAGCCCACATGCTGTAGGTTGATCTGCAATGTCCTCAGAAAAAGAATTACAGGATTTTGATGCAGTAAAAGTGAGCAAACAGTGATATATTCCAAGTCAGGAAGATGAGTAGCTTGGAGGGTAACTTGAAAGTGGTGGTGTTCCCATGTGTCTGCTGCCCTTGTCCTTCTAGATGTTAGTGATTCTGGGTTTGGCAGGAGTTGATTAAGGAGCTTTGGTGAATTTCTGCAGTGCACCTTGCAGATAGTACGCGCTGCTGTTGCTGAGTGTCAGTGGTGGAGGAAATGGATGCTTGTGGATGTGGTGCCAACCCAGTGGGCTGCTTTGCTCTAGAGTCAAGCTTCTTGAGTGTTGTTGGAACTTCACTCTTCCAGTCAAGTGGGGAGTTTTTCACCACATTTTTCATCACATTCCTGGCTTGTACCTTGTAGATGGCAGACAGGTTTTGGGGAGTCAGGAGCTGAGTTCCTCACTGCAGTATTCTTAGTCTGTGAACTGGTCTTGAGCCAATATCTTTATATGGTTATCCCAGTTGAGTTTCTGGTCAATGGTCAGCCCAAGCATGTTGATTGTTGGGGATTCAGTGATACAAACACCATTGAATATCAAGTGGCTGGAGTGAGATTGTCTCTTGTTGGAGATGGTCATTGAGTGGCATTTGTGAGATATGAATATTACTTGTCACTTCTTAGCCCAAGCCTGGATATTGTCCAGATCTTGCTGCATTTGAATGTGGACTGCTTCAGTAGCTGAGGAGTTGAGAATTGTACTGAACATTATGGAATCCTTGGTGAACATCTTCAATTCTGACCTTATGGTACAGGGAAGGTGATTGATGAAGCAGCTGAAGATGGTTGGGCCTCAAACACTATCCTGAGGAACTCCTGCAGAGATGAAGTGGAGCTGAAATGACTGACCTCCAACAATCATAACCATCTTCCTATGTGTCAGGTATGACTCGTCCTGATATCCATTGATTCCAATTTTGCTAGGGCTCCTCGATGCAACACTTAGTCAAATGCCACTTTAGTGTCAAGGGCTGTCACTCTCACCTCGCCTCTGGGATTCAGCTTTTTGTCTATGTTTGAACCAAGGCTGTAATAATATTAGGAGCTGAGAGGTCCTGGTGTCACTGAGCAGGTTAGTGCTGAGGAGGTGCTGCTTTATAGGACTATTGATGACAACTTCCATCACTTTACTGATGATTGAGAATAACCTGATGGGGTTATAATTGACCGAGTTGAATTTGTCTTGTTTTTCTATGTACAGGACACGCTTGGGCAATTTTCCTCATTCCTGCATAGGATGCCAGTGTTGTGACTGTACTGGAACAGCTTGGCTAGGCAAGCAGCAAGTTCTAGAGCACAAGTCTTCAGTTCTATTTCTGGAATGTTGTTAGGCCCCATAGCCTTTGCAGTATCTAGTGTCCCCAACTGTTCCTTGATAACACGTGGAATGAATCAAATTGGCTGAAGACTGGTATTTGTAATGCTGGGGACCATTGGAGGAGGCCAAGGTGGATAAGTAACTAGGTTCGGTTGGCTTACTCTTCAGTTTGCAAGAGTAAGTGGGAATGGTGATAATGGAAGAGCTTGTCATCATGTTCCAAGCAGCTCTAGATATTGAGGAGGTTCCATTGGATTGGAGAGTAGAAAGTTTGTCAGTCTTTTTCAAAAAGATTTATCAGATTATTCATAGCCACAGCAGGCTGGTCAGTCTAACATCACTGGTGGGTTAAGTTTCAGAAATGACAATCAGAGGGGATTAAAAAAAAAGTCAAAAGTCTCCTGGAGAAGTTTGAGTTAAAGAACCAACATGGATGTCAGACAGATCTTACTTTACCGATATAACTACATTTTTTGATGAAGTAATAGAAATGTTTGACGAAGGGAAAGCCATGGATGCCGTGTGTATAGATTTCAAGAAAATCTACTACGAAGTATCAGATAAAAGGCTGAGTAAGAAACTTGAAACTTAAAGAATATAAGATCAGGGCTAGATTGGCTACAACAATTGGCTGGAGAAAGAAATGCACTGAGCCGAGGTAAATAATTGGTTTTCAGACCAGAGGATGGTGAACAGTGGTGTTCCTCAAAGACCAGTGCTGGGATTACTGCTCTCTTTTGATCGATATAAATAACTTGGATATTGATATGGAAAGTCAAGTTTTAAAATATGCAATCATTTCAAATGTAGAAATGTGATTGACAGTGAGCATAATATTAACCAATAATCAAAGCAGAGATAAGGTAACAGAATGGGCATTTGAGTGGCAAAGTGACATGCACTTTAGATTCCCTACAGTATGGATACAGGCCCTTCAGCCCAACTAGTCCACACCGATTCTCTGAAGAGTAACCCACCCAGACCCATTACCCCACCTCACATTTACCCCAGACTCATGCACCTAACACTATGGGCAATTTAGCATTTCCCATTCACCTGACCTGCACATCTTTGTGGGAGGAAACCGGAGCACCCGGAGGAAACCCATGCAGACACGGGGAGAATGTGCAAACTCCACACAGACAGTCACCCGAGGCGGGAACTGAACCTGGGTCACTGGTGCTGTGAAGCAGTAATGCTAACCACTGAGCCACTGTGCCACCCCAAAAAAAGCAGAAAAAAAAACGGAAAGACAATGCGGACTAAATGGAACAGTTTGTATTTAATTGCATTCCTCTCTTTGGAAAGATGTGAGGGTCATTGAGAATGTGCAGAAGAAATTTATCAGAATAATTACAGAGTAAAGGATTTTACCTACACAACTGGATTAGAGAAACAGAGGTTACTTACCCTGGGCCAAGTGAGACTATGGGGAGATTACACTGATGTAGTCAAGGTACAGCACATATTGCTACATAATATAATAAGTAATATTGTGTTGGGAGTAGGAGAATGGCATGTATTGAGAATTGGTTAACAGAAGACCGAGAGTATGGATAAAGGGGGCATTTTCAAGATTCCAAACTGGAACTGGTGGAGTGCCACAGAGATCAGTGCTGGAGCCATGGTTAGTTGCAATATGTCTTCATGACGTGGGTGTTGGAAATGACTGAACTATAACTAAGTTTGAGGATAATGGAAAAGTAAGGGGGAAGGCGAGTAGTGAGAATGACACAATGAGTCTGCAGAGAGATATAGGCAGGTTAAGCAAGTGGGCAAAATTTGTCAGATGAAATATAATGTGAAAAACTGTGTGGTTATGCATATTGTTAGGAAGAATAGAAGAGGTGAATATTACTTAAATGGGCAAAGTCTGCAGAAGCTTCAACACAAAAGAATTTGGGGCTCCTCATACATAAATCATAAAAAGTTAGCATGCAAGTTTAATAGGTAATTGATAAAGCAAATGGTGTGTTGGCCTTTATTTCAAATGAAAAAAAAGGATAAAGATCGGGAGGTCTTGCTGAAATTATACAAGGCCCTAGTCAGACTACAGCTGGAATACCATGATCTGTTTTGTCACTTATCTAAGGAAAAATATACTAACATTGGACACAGTCCAGAGAAGGCTCACGAGGCTGCTCCTAGGAATAGAAAGACTTTTCTTATGAGAAGAGGCTGAGTAGGTTAGGCTTGTATTTTTGGAGTTTAGAAGAATGAGGCAAGACCCCAATGAGACATAAAAGATTCTTAGGGATCTTGCCAGGGTAGACAGGGAAAGGTTGTTTTCCCCTTGTGGGAGGGTCTAAGCCCAGAAGGCATTGTCTCAGCGTAAGGGATCATCCACTTAAGACAGAAGTGAGGAGGTTTTTTTTTCTCTCAGAAAGTAGTGAATCAGTGGAATACTGCACCACAGAGGGATATAAAGCCCGTATTGTTAATTGTGTTCAAGGTTGAGACAGATTTCTTATCAGTAAGGGAGCCACGGGTTATGGGGAAAGGTAGGAAAGTGGAGCTGACCATTATCAGATCAAACATGAAGTCATTGAATGGTAGAGCAGACTCTCTGAGCTGCGTGATCTACTTCTGTGCTTTTGTCTCATGGTCTAAGATGATGCAAGGCTTAGATAAGTTAGACAAAGAAAAATTATTCCAGTAGCTTATGATATAAGAAATAGGGGGCAGAGATTTAAAGTTTTGGTCAAGAGACACACGGGCATGTGAGGAAGTGATAATGCAGCAAGTGATAATGATCTGGAACTTACTGCCTATGAGACTGCAGGAGTGGAGATGGTGAATGACTTCAAAATGAAATTGTAATAGCATTCAGAAATAAACTTATAAGCCTGTAACGAAAGAGTTGACAATGACACTGAATGGATACCTCTACAGAGAGTTGACATGGACTTGATGGACTGATTGGTCTCCATCTGTGCCATAACGACTCTGACTGTGTGATCCTGTGAAGTTAATTTAGGGGAAATGCTGAGAACTATCCTAATGTTTATAAATCCAGAGACTTGCAAAGTTTTAGTTGTAAGTTTAAGAGAACTTCAAAGCTTCCTTTTATCTGAACTATTTTTATCTTTGTATGAGCATACATTTCCTGGAGATGTGCCTCTTTTACAAGGCTGTCAGCAAGATGCTGAAATTTACATGAACCACATTTTACGTAAATGGCTGCTGCCTAGATCATACTGACATCACTGCATTTATGAAATTTGCACTGACTCCATGGGTTGCAACCAAATGTCAAATTCTGCTGATATGGGTGAAAGATTGTTCATGCATAAACTTTCACGACCACGTAACCTGGCTCAAATTTTTTTTAAAAAGTTGGCAAAATGTTATATGATTTTTGATTTGCTTACATGTCTTCTTTCCAAATATTTCTGTGTATGTAAAAACACATTTTCTCGGCTTACATTCAAAAGGTCACAGCAAGCACTTAGTAAATATAACAAGCCTTCACTATAACACATGTCTTGGAAGTCACCCAATTGGAAAGACTGCAATGAGGGAGCAAAATAATGACACTCTACATGAAGAACCTTTACATCCTCTGCTATTTAAAAGAAAAGTTATGGTACCTTTCTTCTTAAGTGAAACAGCACAGAGATGAAAGTGGAAATAAACTGAAGATATTTGGCCAAAGTTATAATGACCTTTTTTATGAGTTGATACATGTGGCTGGTTCACCAGGATGCAACTCAATCTATGAAAGTGTACACTGGAAAATAAGCTGCTACAAATTGGAAAAGAAATAGAAGGACTGAGAAAACTTAAAGACATTAAATTTGAACAATAAATACAAGAAATAGGGAGATCAAAGTCTGATACTGGGAAAAGGACAAACAGGATAATTTTTGACTCAGTCAATGAACAGCCATTAGTAAAGACAAGTTTCATGGCCACCTGCCAAGCATCATATAACAAAAAAAATGCAAAGTACTACAATGACACCAATCTGAGTGTTTTGAAAGATTAAGACAGGAGTCATACACTGCAGAATATGCTTCCGTATTACACTCATAGAATCATTGTATTACAGTAAGGAAATAGAACACTTGGCCCAATAACATTTGTGCCAAAGATCTTTCTCTACATGAGCCATCAAATCCAATCCCACTGTCTTGCCCTTTTACTGTACACTTTATAAGCAGTTTCAAAGAGTAGAACATCACACTAGCCCCAGTAAGTTACGTAATGAACTGTGGAGTCAGAAAGTCCGAAAGATTTGACTTTTGCCTTTAATTAATTAATTTAAGTTGGGCAAAGGTCAAAAGTAGGGCTCAAAAAATCAAGGTCAGCGAATGATGAATCAGCCATGATTTCAACTACTTGTTATGCAGCAAACCCTACTGAGTTAGTACTTCATAAGTAAAAAATCAATATCACAATTTAATTAAAAATAAATATCACAAACTCTGTTGGGTGCTGAAAAAAAAACTCAACAGGTTTACTAATATCTTTCAGGAAAGAGATCTGCCACTCATTGCTGATCCTGTTTGTGGTAAACTGTTAATGTCCAATGTGACAGACAAGTGGGGATAAATATTATTGCCCATATCCCAAAAGCAAGTGAAAAAGATTTCCCTCTGTTGTTCTGTCATCTTGTTTGCTGCCTATTGGTTCAACATGATCCCTTTTAACAACGCAGCATCCTGGGCCTGGAATTTTACTCCTAGAATGGGAGGGCAGACACAGGGCATTTCCTAGCTCAGTAAATCTAAACTGAGTGAACAAGGATTGGAGCATTAGATTTTTATTCCAGTATTGCAGGCTTCAGGCCAGGTGACCATCTCACGACTCTGCTGTCTGTCCTATGTGATATGGGCTATGCATAAAGCTGCCCCCAGTGCACCAGTGTGATGTGAAAGATTCACTTAAAACAAAATAAAAAACAGCCCTCCAAAATGCTGCGTCTCTTGGCACCCACTGTCTACTCTCCATCCTTGCAAACCCACACCAGCCTATGTCATTTTACTCAATCTGTCACATTCTTGTCAGTCTCTGATCCTCATACCCTCCATGCCTGCAAGTGACCATATACCCACTCCAATATCCCCTCTGTCAGACTACCAACAAAGGAGCAGAAGTAGGTCATTCAGCCCATTGAGTCTGATCTGCCATCCATTAAGATCATGTCTGATATGATTATTCTCAACTCTGCTTTCCTGTCTTTTCTACATAACCCTTGATTACTTTATAAATTTTAAATCTGCCTACCTCAGCCTTGAATATACTTACTGACACAACCTCAACAGTCTTCTGCAGTAAATAATTCCACGGTTTCACTACCCTCTGAGAGAAGAGACTCCTCTTCAACTCTGTCTTAAACATGCAAACTCCTATTCTGAAATGGTGCCCCCTGGTCCTAGACTTTCCCCCAAAGGGAAATAATCATTCTGCATCTACCCTGCCACATCCCTGAGGAATCTTAAATGTTTCAATAAGGTTCCCTTCCATTCTTCTAAATTCCAATGAGTAACGGTTCAATCTAATCAATCTCTCCTCATAAGATAGGCACTCCATACCTGACATCAGCCTAATAAAACTTGCCTGGACTGCCTCAATGCCATGATATATTTTCTTAAGTGAAAATACCAAAACTGTTTACTGTATCCCAGTTGAAGTTTGACTAGTGCCTTGTACAGTTTGAACAGAAAGTGCTTACTTTTATATTCCACTCCCTTTGAAATAAATGCAAACATTCTATTTGCTTCCTCCGTTACCCACTGAAATTAGATGCTACCTTTTTGTGACGCATGGATAAGACAATAGACAATAGGTGCAGGAGTAGGCCATTCTGCCCTTCGAGCCTGCACCACCATTCAATATGATCATGGCTGATCGTCCTTAATCAGTATCCTGTTCCTGCCTTATCTCCATAACCCTTGATTCCACTATCCTTGAGAGCTCTATTCAATTCTTTCTTAAATGAATCCAGAGACTGGACCTCCACTGCCCTCTGGGGCAGAGCATTCCACACAGCCACCACTCTCTGGGTGAAGAAGTTTCTCCTCATCTCTGTCCTAAATGGTCTACCCCGTATTTTTAAGCTGTGTCCTCTGGTTCGGCACTCACCCATCAGCTGAAACATGCTTCCTGCCTCCAGAGTGTCCAATCCTTTAATAATCTTATATGTCTCAATCAGATCCCCTCTCAGTCTTCTAAACTCAAGGGTATACAAGCCCAGTTACTCCAGTCTTTCAGTGTAAGGTAGTCCCGCTATTCCAGGAATTGATCTTGTGAACCTACACTACACTCTCTCAATAGCCAGAATGTCTTTCCTCAAATGTGGAGACCAGAACTGCACACAGTACTCCAGGTGTTGTCTCACCAGGGCCCTGTACAGCTGCAGAAGGACCCCCCAAAACTTTCAGTTCCATAACTTTTTCCAGTCTTTCTCCATTCAAATAACATTCAGCACCTCTATTCTTCCTGCCCAAGTACTTAACCTCACATTTCCTAGCAATACATTCCACCTGCAAGTTGTTTTCTATTCAGGTAATCTATTCATCCCTCTGCAGCCACTTTGCATCATTCTCACTACTTGTCTTCCTAACTGCTTTTATGTCAAGGAAACTTGGGTAAAGTACATTCCAATTCATTAATATATATTGTAAATAACTGTCGGCCAATTGAGAGTGGGGATAAAGAATTCTTTTTCAAGATGACAGCCAGTGACTAGTGGAGTCTTGAAGGGGTCTGTTTTAGGACCAGAGTTATTCATGTTATACATTAATGATCTGGATGAAGGAACTGAGGGCATAGCTGTTACCTTTGCAGAAAGCACAAAGATAATTTGATGAGCAGGTAGTGTTGAGGAAATGGGGAGGCTATAGAAGGACTTGGACAGGCGAGGAGAGTGGGCAAAGAAGTGGCAGATGAATAGAATGTGAGAATATGTGAGATTATGCACTGTGGTAGGAAGAATAGAGGTATAGACTATTTTCAAAATGAGAAAGACTTCGGAAATGAGAAATATGAAGGGACTTAGGAATCATAGTTCTGGATTTTCTCAAGGCTACCATGCATGCACTGTTGGCATTTAGGAAGACAAATACAAGGGACGCATTCATTTCAAGTGATCTAGAATGCAAGTGCAGGAAGTACTGCTAAGGCTGTATAAGGCTCTGGTCAGACTGCATTTGAAATATTGTGAACAGTTAACGACCCAATGCCGAAGGAAGGAAGGAAGTGCTGGTGTTGGGGGTGGGGTTCCAGAGAAAGTTTACAAGGATGATCCTGGGCTGAAGGTGCTGTCATATGAGGAGTGGTTGAGGACTCTGGATCAGTACTTGATGGAGTTTAGAAGGATGAGGAGGTGTCTCACTGAAATTTACAGAATATTGAGACGCCTGGATAAAGGTATATGTGCAGATAATGTTTCCACTATTAGAAGAGACTAGGACCTGAGGGCAGACAATCAGAGTGAAGGGAAGACCCTTTAGAACTGAGATGAGGAATTTCTTCAGCCAAATCTCTCCAACTAGACTGTGGAGACCAAGCCATTGAGTGTATTTAAGACAGAGATAGATATGTTCTTAATTAGTAAGGAAATTAAGGGCTATGTGAAGAAGTCAGGAAAATGGGTTTGAACAAAAATCAACCATGATTGAATTGTGGAGAAGATAAGCTGGGCCGAATGGCCTAATTCAGCTGCCAGAACTTTATGGTTTTATGGCTCCAGCACAGATCCTGTGGCATATGATTCATGACAGGTTGGTATCCTGAGAATGCCCCAATTCCCTCATCATCCCAAATTTCTATGTCCAATAGTTAGGCAATCCCCTATCCATGTTAATATGCTATCTCCACCACCATGGGCTCTTACTTTATTAAGTGTCTTAATGTGTGGTACTTTATGAAACACCTTTTGAAAATCCAAATGTGTGACATCCACTGCTTCCCCTTTATCTATCTTGTTTGTTACTTACTCAAAATAATTCTACTAAAGGTTTCAGGCATTACGTTCTATTCATGAAGCATGCTGACTTCTTTTCCTCATACCTTCCATGTCCATCTAGCCCATCCCAATGTTCCCTCATTTACCCTTTGCCAACTTTTCAGGCCTCATCCATCCACTTAGTAATTTCTAGCCCCTCTGCATACTTACTGCCAATTTATGCCAAGCCATGCCTCCTTCACATGAGCATTTTCCATTGCCTTTCATTGACAATTGGCTTAGTGTCCATTTGTGATAAAATAAATTCAATACATTGAAATTCCTTCAACTAATCTCTTATAAGAACAAGCATGCCATTCTGTGAGCATTTAGTGCTCTCAATCAAACCATTCACTTAACCAGACTACACTGAAAATCATAGGTTGGAAAATTAGTCACATGGCACAAATCCAATAATGTTGTTAGACCTAAATAAGTTCACTGAAATAGCTAGCATTTTTTAAATCACCATTTTTTTTTTAAATTAACCTCAACTCCAACAGTTAAATCCCTCAACAGCTCTGACAGTTCATGACAATTCTTTGATAGCTTGATGAAAATTGATGGCGTTGCTGATAGAGAGGAAAATGGTCTCAGGCTACAGTCTGTTATTGATCAGCTGGTAAATTGGACAGAGCAATGTCAGATACTATTTAATGCTGATAAATGTTAAATGATGCATTTTGGGAGATTCAATAAAGAAAGGATATACACAATGAATGGTAGGTCCCCACAGAGTACTGAGGAACAAAAGGACTTTGATGGACAAGTCCAAAGATTCCTGAAGGTCTCAGCACAGGTAGACAGGGTGGTGAAGGCAGCATATGGGATGCTTGCTTTCGTTAGTTGGGCCATGGAATCTGGAAGCAAGGATGCCTTGATGCAACTTTATAAAACATTGGTTGGGCCACAGATGGAATATTATGTGCTGTTCTGGTCACCACACTATCAGAGGGATGTGACAATATGGGAGAGGAGATTCACTAAAATGTTGCCTGGACTAAAAAGACTCAGTTACGAGGAGACACTGGATAGGCTGGATTTGTTTTCCTTGGAACCAAGGACTCTGCAGGAGGATCCGATTGAGGCATATGAAATGATGAGAAGCGTAGACAGAATAGGTTGTGAGCGTCTTTTCCCCATTGTGGACGTGTCTACAACCAGAGGGCATAGGTTTAAGGTGAGGAGGTTTAGAGGAAATCTGAGAAAAAGAAATTCACCCAGAGGATGGTAGAAGTATGTAATGTGCTGCCTGAGAAGGAGGTGAAGGCATTTCTTCTTGCAACATTTAAGAATCATCTGGATGCATACTTAAAATGACACGGCATTGTAGGCTATGGACTAACTGCAGGTAAATGTGATCAGTATTGTTTGGTGTTTGTTGGTTGGCATAGGCATACTGGGTTGAAGGACCTGTTCCAATGATATATGATTATCTGACTCTACGACAGTTTCAATAGGTTTATGCACTATTTCCGTACATCCATGTCTAGATTTACTAATTCCATAGGCAGCTGACTAATCCTGAAAGGATTCACTAATCCTCTGAAATGGTGCTTTACCTCTACCAAATGGCAATCTAACTCCCCCAAAAGTATCCTAGGACCAGAGCCAAAGGGGTACCGCAGCTTCATAAAGGAGAATTATAGTAGTCCAAGAAAATGCACAAACAGCAAGCCTGTTTTGGCTTGTTTTGCTGTGCACACATCAGCTTCCTATACTATAGGGATTCCAAAGTTTGATTTGAATGAAAACACCAGATTACTTACATGACCAGCTGCCTTCATGAACATACATGAATTCCACCCTTTGAAAATAAGGAGTGCTAACTTCATTGGTGGGATTTAGGATTTCTGGGCTTTTGCAATTGCAAGGCTCTCCATTATGGCAAAATGTCAACGCCTTGCTCTCAATGCCTCATTATCCTTTTCTATTCTTCTCCTAAATGCTATTTCTGAGTTATTCTCCAATGCTTACACCAACAAATTTTTCCTACATCATTTCCAAGAAAGCAAAACGTCATTCTTTGTTGGTCTATAAGTATACTGATCTAGCAGCATAAAAAAAAACACAGTATAAAAATATAATGAAAACAAAACTCCAAGGGTTACTAATGAAATGGTAATGAAAATGAAATTGTGCCATCACAATTTTTCAAATATTGGTTTTAAAAAGGAGCAACAGTGGACAACAAAACCAGGAGCATGGATATGATCCACTATAATGACACGACAGCTGGCTGAACGGATAGGTTCAATGAATAAAGCTCCACAAATTGCTTTTATTTCCTATAAATGAAGAAATATATATGCAAATACAAAAGTTGATTTTTAGTCTAATCCAATTTGAAAGGAATGCAACTTGCAGAAATGTAGTGCCCTTCAAAAGCATGTTTTAGCACCTGCACTGACCAAACTAGCTTCCTGTTAGTGATGTGCCCTTTGTGTTGGTGAGCTCAATGTATACAGATCAAGCAGAGAAGCCTTTGCATTTCAAATGCCATCCTTCCTGATTTGTACCAAATGTGGCTTTAAGTTCTTCCCAAAGTAAATGTTCTGAAGTTTGTTTAATCTTGTTCAGTGCATGAATTCTTACTTACAAAAATAAATGATATATAAAAAGACTTCACAGCAATGAATAAGAAGTTATTCTGGATAAATATTTCTGCATAAATATGTCCTAGCACAAGGTAAAATGAAGTGCAAAAGTGAATACTGGGTTGCTGAAGCACAGAAACCCATACAGCTTTGTTTTTGCCATCAGGTCATAGAGCTGAAAGTTCATTCTTTAATATGATACGTTTCAATGTGGTTTCCAATGACATTTGTGGTTCATTCATCTTCACAGCTGCAACTCTGACGTGAAGAATGTACTTGGAAAAGCGTATAACTAAACAATCTACAATCGATCAATCCTAAAGATTAACAGACCTCATTCCCAAACTCTGTTAGAAGTGGCAGATGGAGTTTAATTCAGATAAATGCGAGGTGCTGCATTTTGGGAAAGCAAATCTTAGCAGGACTTATACACTTAATGGTAAGGTCCTAGGGAGTGTTGCTGAACAAAGAGACCTTAGGGTGCAGGTTCATAGCTCAAAGTGGATTTGCAGGTAGATAGGATAGTGAAGAAGACGTTTGGTATA
>NC_057710.1:55206370-55223914 GCF_004010195.1 Chiloscyllium plagiosum | reverse complement strand
TTGTGAAACTTGAAAGGGTTCAGAAAAGATTTACAAGGATGTTGCCAGGGTTGGAGGATTTGAGCTATAGGGATAGGCTGAACAGGCTGGGGCTGTTTTCTCTAGAGCGTAGGTGGCTAAGGGGTGACCTTCTAGAGGTTTACAAAATTATGAGGGATCTGGGATTGGGGAGTCCAGAACTAGAGGGCATAGGTTTAGGTGAGAGGGGAAAGATATAAAAAGAGACCTAGGGGGCAGCTTTTTCACATAGAGGATGGTACATGTGTGGAATGAGCTGCCAGAGGAAGTGGTGGAGGCTGGTACAATTGCAACATTTAAGAGGCATTTGGATGGATATATGAATTGGAAGGGTTTGGAGGGATATGGGCCGGGTGTTGGCAGGTGGGACTAGATTGGGTTGGGATATCTGGTTGGCACGGACGGGTTGGACCGAAGGGTCTGTTTCCATGCTGTACATCTCTATGACTCTATGACTTTATCTCTCTCTCCAAAAGGCTCCTCGGTATTTGCCTCCACAGCCTCACTCTTCCATACACACTAACTGAATAACCTTACAGGAAGAATACTCCTATAGAGTCGAAGGCTGCTTTAGAAGCACGTTGGCTGACAAATTTGCAGCAGAGGGTGGTGGATAAGTTTCTCAACATGTGCTGCCTCCTCATAATTTCTGTAGAGGCAGTTTAATCAAGAGGAAATTTCTTCTCAGTCATAGTAGGAATATGAGTCACTAATTGAAGTAATTAAAAAATTCCATTCCCCACCTCCTCCTGAACCTTCGCAAGTTAAAGAAGGTGTTTGTAAATTGGGAGGTAGAGGCTGTTTCACAGATGATGGACATTCTCACAATGTCATCACTATGTCATGGTATTTGAATTAATGGTAAAAAGTTCTCAGTCTCCATCTTACTGATCACTGTATTCTTTCAGCATGACACCCTGAGGGAAGTGTGTTACAATGCATCCAAAGTACCTATGTAAAAGGCAGGATATGTAATAAAAGTTCATTGAATTCTTTCATTCTACGTGACTTGGGTCTCATATTTATTGAAAGGAAGCTAGCATAATAATCACAAGCTCTCACACCATCGATATTATATCATGATGGCAATATAGTCATATGCACCAAGAACTGCTTAAAAATGAATCCTCACCGAGGATCACACAGCCCAGGATCAAAAAAGTATGCAGATGATCAACTACAATAACTTTAAGTGAAACAGCCTCTAACTTAGGTCTTCAAAAGCAGATTTACCTTAGCAGTCAAAAGACTTCTTACAGGTTCAGAAGTAAAATTGGCAGCCAAAATATTACAGACTTAAAATTAACCTTGGATGTGCAAAGGTATTGTCACTTTAACTGCACAGCTCTTCTGTGAAAAAGGAAAGTGTTTTAAGCACTAAATAGAGATTTTTATCATCGAGAAAAGCTTACCTGTCTGCATATTAATGTTACGAGAGCTAAGTACCACTCCAAACTGATAGTTGCAGATAATCAGCTATCATGCTATTACTGTCCCATCAACACTAGCAGAAAATGGCCAAGATTCTATTTTCCTATCTCAGAACATTGACATTAAATGTGGAATTCCTACAAAAGGATACCTCTGACCAATGTAGGCCACATGGGATTTCAGCTTGCCTGATGCTAAAGACAGCTCCAGAACCTTTCTGGTGCTCATGCTATTGCTGGAGTCTCAGCAGCACTTTCACAGGAGACAGTATAGGCTGCTTGCTGTGCTAGCAGTGCTTTTTGATATTTCAAACTCCCACCTCTGGAACTCAATGATGGTAAATTCAGAATCAGCTTGCTAATTGTTTAACTCCTGCAACATGATGCCAACTGATTTGTTGTTGTAACTAATAGGGTTGGTATCCAAAATAGTCTTCATTTTCAATAATGAAATAAGTACAAAAGATCTTGAACATTAAAGTGAGCGATCATCTGTTAAATAAGCTGCCAGAATTCCGAAAAAGCTAACCATTCAAGCAAGAAAGAATCAAAACACAGCTCTAAATATTTCCCTTTGCTGCTACTCAATATTGACTGAAATGTCATTCAAATTAATTGGAAATAGTTATAGTTGTTGAGACATCCCTGCAGGAGTTCCCTAGGGTGATATCCTAGGCCTAAACATCTTCAACTGCTTCATCTATGACCTTCCGTCCATCATAAGGTCAGAAGTGGCCATGTTTGCCAATGATTACACAATGTTCAGCGCCATTCGTGACTCCTCAAGCAGTTCAAGATTGGGATAATATTCAGGCCTGGGCTGACAAATGGCAAGTAACATTCATGTCACACAAGTGCCAGACTATGACCATTTTCAGCAAGTGAGAGTTTAACCACTTCTGCGTGGTATTCAATGGTATTACCATGACTGAATCTTCCACTATTAACATCCTGGGGGTTAGTATTGACCAAAAACTGAACTGGTACAAAAGCAGATGAGAAGCTGGAAGTTCTGCAGCGATTAATCCACCTCCTGACTTTGCAAAACCTATCCACTATATCCAAGGCATAATTACCGAATATGATGGATGTGTGAATGGATACAGTTTCAACAACATTCAAAAAGCTTGACACCATCTAGGACAAAGCAGCTCACTTGATTAACATTCTATCCAGCATCTTCAACATTCACTACATTCTGCACCAAGGCCCAATAGCAGCAGTGTGTACCATTTGGAAGATGACCTGCAAATCTCCTCAACCTCTCCCACATGAAAGTACAAGGGGCTTCCTGATATATGAACTCTTGCACTTACGGGCAAGTCTCAATTGCATGATCTCATCCTAATAAATGGGTGGTCAGAAGATAGGATGGGTAAAGGTTCTGCATGCATGATCTCCCAATCCACGCCTCCAATATTTTGCCAATCTAAGTCCACACAGAGTGTTGTAAACTGATTAATCTGTCAAATGCA
This sequence comes from Chiloscyllium plagiosum, assembly GCF_004010195.1. Taxonomy (NCBI): domain Eukaryota; kingdom Metazoa; phylum Chordata; class Chondrichthyes; order Orectolobiformes; family Hemiscylliidae; genus Chiloscyllium; species Chiloscyllium plagiosum. The sequence goes on along the minus strand of NC_057710.1, from coordinate 55,220,991 downwards.
GTGGTCTCTAAGGCTGTGTCTTGTGAAATCTTGCCAGCCTAAATATCTTAAAGTGTGCTCCTTAATTACAAGGTGATTAGCAGCAGTAGTCTTTATATTTAGCAATTGAAGAATGAGCCATCTTTTCCAGTATCAGCAACAATTGGACAACCAATACAGCTTGTGCCCATCAGATACCAGATAGACATCTCCTTCCATGACCAACAACTCTTTCATCAATGTCCTGGCTATAGATAGTGTTTCCTCCTGACTGTGATACCACACAGTGGCTCAGAAGTTCTATACACGCTGATGGCATGGTTTTGCACTGGCTTCTCCTTCTGGAAGCCCCTGAAATTCACTGACCTCAGAGGTCCATGGAATAGAAAAGAATAATTAGTGGGAACATTGGCTGGAACTCCTTGCAGGTTGGCCTTTTATAGTCCACCTAAATAGTAATCCTCTTGCAGGGTTTACTTATGCATTTTTATTGCTTCAGTGGTAGAGAACCCAACTCCATTCCACAGCAACTCTTACCCAACACCCCCATACCACCCCCAGCATAAAAGATGACCTTTAAAGATGACCAATAAACAGGACCTTTTTCTCAAGGCTGATCTGGAGAGCTAAAAATTATCTGATTTCTATTACCTGACTTGGGAGAAAAAGTCTAAGCCTTAATATCTTCTCTTTACTTAGTTATTGAAACAGACCTTTTCTCAGAGGAGAGGCAATGGCCTAGTGGAATTATCATTGGACTGTTTAACCAGAGACCTAGGCACTGGCCTATGGACCCGGGTTGAAATCCCATCATGGCAGATGATGGAATTTGAATTCAATAAAAATCAGTAATTAAAAGTATAAATTCATTGCCACTTGTTGGATAAACCCATCTGACTCACTAATGTCCTTTAGGAAAGAAAATTGCTATCCTTACCTTATCTGGACTTCATGTTACTTCAGACCTGCAGCAATGTGATTGACTCTTAACTACCATCTGGCATGGGCAACAAATGCTGGCCTCGCCAACAACCCCCTCAAGCTCAGTGAGCAAACTTAACATCCAAAACCTCAACCTGAGCTACAAATCTTCTCAAAACTTGCTAACCTCCTCACCTTGTACATTAATTTAAAAAAAAGACCTGGAGCCCTGAATGTTGTACGCATTTTTGTTAAATGCTTTCTGCCATGTATTTCTTACAAAGACACAGATTTACCAAGTCCCCAGTTTGGTGATACAAGCCAGGAAATCTCCCACCTCATTGCATGTGCCTTGGGAAGAACTCACCAGAAAAGCAGAATGGTAATCTCACGTGAGGCAGAGGTGAGATTGAGTTGGGCCAGTTACCTCCCAACTGCAGATCAGAGGTGACTGGCCCAACTCCATCTCACCTCCGCCTCACGTGGGATGACTATTCTGTCATTCTGGTAAGTTCTTCACAGGGGCGAGCATCTGCAGATACTGTTCACTTACAAGGCCAGTCTCCATTCTCTGGGACTTTGTCTCAATTAAGTTCTTGTATGTTAAGCTCACCAGCCTTTACACATTTTCCCTCTTGACCCATACCTCATTCCCCATCATTCAGCTCATGTCATTATATGCCATAGAGTCATAGAGTGATACAGCATAGAAACAAACCCTTCGGCCCAACCAGTCCATGTCGACCATAACTGGCCTTGGGATATTCATTCCAAACACAAATCACTCTCTATGTAAAAGAAAATGCTCCCGAGTATGGTTTCAGTCTTTCTCCTCTCACCTGAAAAATATGCCCACTAGTCATAGAGTCATACAGCACTAAACAAACCTTTTGGTCCAACCAGTCCATGCCGAACATAATCCCAAACTAGACTAGTCTTGAAATCCCCCAGTTTACGGAAAAGACACCTGTCATTTATCTTATGTATACCCCTCAATATTCTATAAATATCTAAAGTCACCCCTCAATCTCCTACATTCCAATGAAAAATGTCCCAGACTATCCAGCCTCTCCCGTGACTCAAACTCTCCATTCCCAGCAACATGATTACAAATGCCCTTCCCACACAAACCTCCAAAAGCCCTTAAGAGCCTTCATTCCAATTTAATACAAATTCATATCAACTCTCATGATCACTGTTGCATCAGGCTTATTGATTGCCAGTTCATCCCAAAGTAGCCAGTATGTTTGCCTTTGCACTCTCCTTACCAATTCACCATTGACAGAACTCAAGAGTCATGTTAGTATGAAATAAATGAAATATATTTATTATGCCCCATTACTAAGGTAAGAAAAAAATACACATTTATGAAAGTTCACTTAATACTTGTACATTAAATAATCCTGCTCCTAATCTAAAACAACTAAGAATTAATAATTTTTTTTGTGCTGTCATTCCAACTGTGAACTTTAGATCACCTGCTAAAATAATGATGGATTATGGAAAGCAACCAAGCATTAATAATGTCATTAGAGTAGCACTTGGGATAATGTGAACAAACAGCTATTGTAACTCTGATAACATATTTCTTTTAACTTTCACTGAAACAAACAGCTTGCCCCTTAAAAATTTTAAATGACCAAAGATGCTAATGGCTTCACAGCATGAGGTCTTTTTTAATCTCTCACTGATACAGGTAGGTATTTTTAATCTTTAAAGTCCTGGGAACCTCACATGATGACAGTTTTAGACATCTTATTTTTCCTTCAAGAACATTTACAATTACTTTAAACATTCATACTTTGCACATTGTGGATTAATTTCCTTCTGCAGCAAAAAAGTTAAACTCTGCAAACTTAGTGTGGAGTTCAAATGGCTCTGTGGAGTTTAGTTTTCCATCATATAGAAATCATGGCCCACCCTTTTTCCCTACAAATGAAAATGAAGATGGAATCTGTCAGAAAACTGGGCAGATCTACTACTTTGGAAGCATTCTAGAATCACAACTCAAAAATCTAAACAATTATATCTGTTTGAATAATGCATCATAATCAGAAGATTGTAAATTCAATCTGTTTCCTGAGATTTAATTAAAACTCTCACTTCTGTTCATCATGATAGGGCTGTTAATGTTTTCTGTTTTCTTTAGATGAGAAATTAACCTTAGGGCTCCTCAGTCTGTTGATGTGGAGGCCCACAATACCATAGAAGAATGCAGGGTTTGTGAAGGTTTGTAGCTCAGGTTGAGGTTTAGGGTGTAGGTTTGCTCGCTGAGCTGTAGGTTTGATATCCACACGTTTCATTACCTGGCTAGGTAACATCATCAGTGGCAACCTCCAAATGAAGCGAAGCTGTTGTCTCCTGCTTTCTATTTATATGTTTGTCCTGGATGGGGTTCCTGGAGTTTGTGGTGATGTCATTTGCTGTTCATTTTCTGATAGATTCTATCTAGATCTATGTGTACACACGGAGGAAAAAAACCACCATTTCGACTGGGACAACACATCTATCCTGGGACAGGCTAAGCAAAGACATGCCAGAGAATTCCAAGAGGCTTGGCACTCCAACCACAATTCCATAAACAAACACATAGATCTAGATAACATCTATCAACCCCTCAGAAAACAAACAGGAAATGACATCACCACAAACCCCAGGAACCCCATCCAGGACAAACATAAATAGAAAGCAGGAGACAACAGCTTCGCTTCACTTGGAGGTCGCCACTGTTGATGTTACCTAGCCAGGTAATGAAACGTCTGGATATCAAACCTACAGCTCAGCGAGCAAACCTACACCCTAAACCATAGAAGAATATTAAAGTTTTTCCTGGTTCCCTGACCAGTCATTCTTCTCTTAATCAATACCAGCAAAAAAAAGATTATCTCACTCCTTCAAACAAGATTAATACTACTTTTGATTAATAATAAAGTCATTCTATATGAATTACTTTGAGAGGTTTTTGAGAGAACACAATAAAGGCCTAAGTTACTGATAGAGTTTCCTTATTCTGTTTAATAGATTATATCATTCAAAATTCAGTTATCCATATAAGCTTTCCCTGACCTCTTGCCAGATTTCATTGTTGTGTGGATATTTTGAAAGTTCTGACCTGGTTCATAAATTTAGAATTATTATATTTATATTTCAACTATAGACTCCTCCGCAACACTCCTGTGACATAGAGACCAATTTTAAATAGAGATGTACAGTACGGAAGCAGACCTTTTGGACCAGCTCATCCATGCCAATCAAGTATCCGAGATAAATGTCATCCCATTTGACAGCATTTGGCCCATATCCCTCCAACCCTTCCTATTCATATACCCATCCACATGCCTTTTAAATGCTGTAATTGTAACAGCCTCCACCACTTTCTCTGGCAGGTCATTTCAATCATGCACCACCCTCTGCGTGAAAAAGATGCCCTATAGGTCCCTTTTAAATCTGTCCCCTCTCACCTTAAACCTATGCCCTCTAGTTTTGGACACCACTAACCCAGGGAAAAGACCTTGCCTATTTACCCTATTCATGCCCCTCATGATCTAATAAGTCTCTATAAGGTCACTCCTCAGTCTCCGACGAACCAGGCGAAATGGCCCCAACCTATTCAGCCTCTTCCTATATCTCTCTACCCTGCAACCCTGGCAACATTCTTGTAAAGCTTTTGTGAACCTTTACAATTCTATGCAGGTTGGTGAATGAGTTAAACTTTCTTCCAAAGTTTCTGTTTACCAATTAGCTCCATCAGCTTAATTGCCAATAAGTGACTTCTAGAGGTCAAGTACCTTATTTCCTGCTTGCTTAAGTGGTTAACAGTTGTTGCAATGTTTGTGACAATACAATAAATAGCTTACTGTCAGCATTATGTTAAAACACTGTGCATCAGAATACGCAGTGATAACAGCTGAGTGGCAAATATATGTCTTTGCTACTGCATGATTATACATATGATTTGAAAGCCCAAAATTAGGCCCTTTAATTTGTACACTTCAAAATATAAACAGAAGTGTTCAATTTATAAAATGTTAAGTACTTTATCTTAAATACAAAATGCAAAAACTAAATTGATCATGAAATAATTTTTTTCTCTGTCATAATTCATTATGGATTTAGGAGGGATTTGTTTATTTATTCACAAGTCTGGAGTTACTTGTAGGCCGGGCCAGGTAAGAATGGTAGTTTCCTTCCCTAAGTTACATCTGTGAAACAGATGAGCTTTTCCTGACAATTGATAATGGTTGTCCAGCCATTAAAAAAAATCTATCTGCCGTAGCAGGATTGTGAACCCAGGTCTCTGGAACATTATCTGGGTCTCTGATTAATTGATCAGTGATAATACCCTTAGGCTTTCACTCTCCTTAAAGGAGGTCTGATTAGATAAAGGTGACTGAAGTTTTTTTTTGCACAAAACCTTATAAGTCATAAGCTGAAATCTCTTGTTAGGAAGTCATTGGGGAGTTACTCCCAGCCCCTCCAACAATGCAATTCTCCCTCAATACTTGACTGAATCTTTAGTATTGATTCTTGGGTAGATTAACACCTTGCACTACTTCTCAAACATTCATTTTTTCAGCCTATTCAAACACTTCACCCAAGATGCAACTGTCCTCAGCGAAATGTTCAGACTACTATCCCACTCACTCCCATGGGTAAGAACTCCATTTTGTTCCATTAAATGTTTGGATGCAAACTTGATCTTCTTGGGTGTCTTTGATTTAAACTGAAATCTGGCTGGACCACATCAATCTCCATCAAGCATCAATTTTCTCCCCACAAACCATCAACGACACTAGGATTATTTTGGAGAGAAAAGGTTATCCTTATGTTCTTTTCACTAAAAATTTCCATAAACTTCTCACCCTGTCCCTCCCAGCTTCACCTCCAATAAGGGATAGGCCATTATATAATCATAGAGTTATACAGCACAGAAACAGACCCTTTGATCCAGCTCATCCATGCCGAACAGATATTCTCAACTGATCTTGTCCCAATTGCCAGTAGTTGGCCCACAACCCTCTAAACCCTTCTTATACATGTGCCCAGCTAGCTGCCTTTTAAATTTTGCAGTTGTACCAGCCTCCACCACTTCCTCTGATAGCTCGTTCCTTACATGTACCTCTGGCTGAAAATGTTACCCCTCAGGTCCCTTTTAAATCTTTCCCCTTTCACCTTAAACCCATGCTTTCAAGTTTTGGACTTCCTTTCCTGAGAAAAAGATCTTGGCTATTCACCCTATCCATGTACCTCATGATTTCATAAGTTTCTTTAAAGTCACCCATCATCCTTAAATGTTCCATGGAGAAAAGCCTCAGACTATTCAGCCTTTCCCTATAGCTCAAACCCTCCAATCCCAGCAACATCCTTGTAAATCTTTTCTGAACCCTTTCATCTTTCCTTTGGCAGGGAGACCAGAATTGAATGCAGTATTCCAAAAGTGGCCTAACCAATATCAGTCATTTCACAGTCTTACCTGTTCCCATATTCCCCTCACCCACAAATCTAAACCTTTAACCAAAATATTCTGCTCAGACTTATTTACCTAAAATTTTACTCTATGATCTCTCATACATTCCAAATTTAATGCTGACTATGAGACAAACCTCTGTTCCCCGATCCCATTCCCACTCTTTTCCAGTCCCAGACATTAGTTGCATTTACAAATAACTACCTCTCCTCAGATTCTGACCTTGTCCTTTTCAAAACCATTCTTATGCTGCTCTCTCTCATCTTGAGCCCCTCGGTCTTGTAAACCCACAGTCCCAGTAATAAATTCATTTCCATTCCAAAGTCCTTGAGCCTGTCGTCAACTTCAAAATCCATGTCTATCTCTCCTCACCTTCTGGATCAAATCTGCTCAGTTAGAGTTCCATTCCTGCCACAGCACAGAAACACCCACCATCAAATCTATAATAAACCTTCTCCATAACTGTGACCACAGTCCTTTTTTTCCCCTCTTCTTCATTGACCTTTCTATGGTTTGCCTATAGTATTCTCCCAAGTCCTATCTTCCCCTTGGTATAATTCAGATTAACCTGGATTGGTTCTTACTTCTCTGATCATAACCAGAGCATTTTCAGCAACACTACCCATTCAGCCTCTGACCATGTGCTTCAATGTATTCTTTAGGCTCCTAATCTCTTTTATTGAATGATAACCTGTGGAAAAATCATCTACAGTTATGAAATTTCACAAGAAAATGCATGGCTGCTATCACTTTGGTGGAAGAGTTATAGAAATCTCAAATAAACAATGCAAAACTGTATTTACAGTAACTGTTACGGTCTGATGTCAACCTCAGTTCTACTGAAGCAATTGGATTATTGAAAACATGTATCCATTCATTGAAGTCCTTCAGGGGAAAAAATCTACTGTTCTTAACTGGTCTGGCCTTCAGATCTATAACACTGTGGCAGACTCTTACCTGTTCTCTGAAATGGCTAGCAAGACACTTGGCTGTGTCAAAAAGTTACAGTAAAAATTATTGGAACTATACTGGGATTCAGAACTGGACAGAGAGTTCTGAAGAAGAATTATATTGAACTCAAAATGTTAAGTCTGAGTCTCTCTACTCAGATACTGCCAAACCTATTGAGTTTCTCCAGCATTTTCTGTGTTTGGTTCCAATTCTGTAATATCTTTAGCATTATCAAGATCCGCTGCCATAAGATGGTACATTTGTGCTCCTGTCATAATCCATCTGAATGATTTGCTACATGCAGATTCCACAAATCCAGTGGTTTCCAGAATAATCTCCCATCCTCCAGTGTAGATAAACTTTAATCCATTCAAAATACTGCTGTCTGTGCAGCAAATTCAACTCATGTATTAGCCCTTAGCTGTCTTCATGACTTAACTTGCATCTTGATGTCCCTACATCTCAATTTTAAATTTTCATTTTCATCTTCTCATTTATTTCTAATAATAATTGCATTTCTCCCCATATCTTTAACCTCCTCCAGCTCCATGGCAAACTCTTTTTTTAAAAAGAGAAACAATGTCCTAGATTATGGGGAAATGGCAGGAAATTAGCAAAAAGTCAAACTGGTCAGAGAGCTGGTGTAGTCACAATGGGCCAAAGGGCTTCCTTCCACTCCATCACATTTCTCTGATTCTGATTCCATGATCTTCTAAATCACTTGTCCTTTCACCCTACCATTGGCAGTCACGCTTTCACCCTTTTAGGCTCTGCTCTTTGAAATTTTCCTTCCATTTATAAGAACATAGGAGTGGGTGATGTGGTGGCTCAGTGGTCAGCATTGTTGCCTCACAGCACCAGGGGTATTGGTTCCATTCTACCTTTGGGCAATTGCCTGTGTGGAGTTTGCATATTCTCTCCATATCTGTGTGAGTTTCCTCTGGGTTCTCCCATAGTCTAAGGATGTGCAACTTGGGTGATTGGCCATGCTAAATTGCCCATGATGCTCAGGATAGATGAGTTAGCCATGGAGATTGCAAGGATACGGTAGGGTGGATCTGGGTGGGATGTTCTTTGGAGGGTTGATGTAGATTCGATAGACTGAATGGCCTGCTTCCACACTGTAGGGATTCTACAAGTGGGCCATTCAGCCTATTCCACTATGCAATGAGATCATGGCTGATCTGTGGACTAGATTTAACATCTGATCCAAAATCCACTACTGTTTGCGGGAGAAAGTTCCAAGCATACTGTTTCTCTTGTTCCTCTCCCACTTCCACTTAGATAGTCTTAAAAATCTATTCTTGGATGAAATTTTTGGTCATTTCTCAAATAACTCCTTCATTAGCATATTGTTTACTTTCTACACATCCATGGAGCTTTTGAGGATATTTTTGAAAGTCACGGAATTTTATAAATGCAAGTTGAAATTATGCTCTGAACATACTCTGTGATCATTTTCCCAACGGGAGCTTTGTCCATTGCAAATACATTTTTAAAGTTTGAGTAATCCCTGCACATATTGTTGTATTGCTAAACTAAGAAGTATTCAGCAGCTTCCAAGTTTCCACTATTATAAAAGAAAATACAGTGGATGCTGGAGATCTGAAATAAAATAAAACAGAAAGCAGGAAATACTCAGCAAGTCTGCCAGCATCAGTGAAGATAGAAACAGTTATCATTTTGAGTCAAATGATTGGCATCATAGTGAAGGGAGGTTGAATTGTGATGGATTTTTTTGTGATCAAAAGGGGAAAGGGAGAGGAAGAATAAAAGATCATGTAAGATACGGTGGGAGACAGTTTAAGTTACAAAGGTTTCATGGAATTAAAATGACAGAATGGTAATCATTGTAGTTAAGAAATTAAGTGCTCCAAGTGAGTGCAAATGTCAGAATGTCTGAAGCAAAATGATGCCACACTAGCATGTGGTCAACAAAAGAATCAAAACTGGGGTTACAGTTCACGGTCTGGAATTGTTGAACTCAAGTGCAGTTGAGGTGTTGTTCATTGAGCTATTGTTGACCTTTGCTAGAACACCAGAACAGACTGAGGACAGAAATGTGGGCATGCGAGCAAGGTATCAAACTAAATTGACATACGTTTGGAAATTTAAGATGATGTTTGCAGTCAAAGCAAAGCTGTTCTGCAAAAGCAGTCACAGAGTCAGCAGCTGATGTCACCAATGTAGAGGAGACCATGTCTTGAGCAGGGAACACAGCTGCCTAGACTGAAAGAACTTTCCAGCAATGGGACTGGAAATGAGCATTTGTATCTTAGAAAATGAGTAAGGAGAAGGTAACAAGGTAGGTGTTACAACTCCTGAGATTGTGTGGGAAGGCAAAATGGGAAGATACAAGGTTTTGAGAGTGATTGTGAAGTGGACCAGATTACAACAGCAGACAGGGGTTCCATTAGGTGTAGAAACATCTAAGCTTATTCATGAGCGATATATTGGATACATTTTGTCATATGAAGATGTGAGCAATCATAAACAGAAAGAAGATGTACTGATCCATCTTATCAGTAACAGAACATCCAGCAGCAGGATGATAGAGAAGGGTGTAATATGGAGGAACGAGAGCAGCTATGCTTGGACCTTAGCCAGCAGGTGGCAAAAGTGAGGGAGGTCGGCTTGAGCAGCCAAACAGGTTCTCTCTGCGAAAAGAAAATCCTTAGGGGGAAGGGTGGTAAGCAGAATATTACAAACAAAGAATTCTTCTACCTATTATAAACTATAGGCTTCATTCCATGTAAACATGTAGACACCTCCTTGATTAACTTTAATTTTACTTCCTGTTGTAATGACCTGATGCCAGTCGAATAATGAATCCCTGCTTCATGATGTTTCAGCCTTCTGAGTGTTCAATTCTCATGTTACAAATCTGTCCTACATTGCTGTGATGCCTTGTGCATCAAAATGTATTGATGATACAGTAATTCCCCAGCACCTCCAAATCCCAACCTCCAACTCCCCAACTCCTACATATTGCTGAAAGTTGATTTGATTTATTTATTGTCACATGTATTTTGTTACAAAACACAGTGAAAAGATTTGTGTAGTGTCACCACTGTCTGGCACCAACTTAAAACACAGAAGAATAAATCAAAACACAGAATATTAAGGCAGAAGAATAAAGAAATAAAGAAAAAGTGTTGAACTTTGCAGTCCTTCTTGATAAGTGCTCCACCCATGGACCATGGGCTTGGTGGCTCGGCACGAGTCCCTTCTTTGTGCAGCAGCCACCAGAATCAAACTCGCCACTCTTCTGTGTCATCGTGTCTCCACCGATGCCTTCACCACTATGTGTCGCCTCTGGACCTCACCAGCACAGACTGCACTGATGCCAAAGTTGGGCAATTTCCTGAGAAAGGCAATCACCATTCAGCATAAACTGTGAGATATAATAAAACCTGAACCTTGGATAAAATAATAATACATAGTTTCTGAGAGCAGTGTACAATTGAAACAAACTAGAAATGGGTACATGAGGACCACTGCTTCACATTTATTCTCATGCTTCCTGCAAGGCTATAAAACTAGACTTTAGATTTGTCACCCTATGTCCGAAGCACGCACTAATGGCTCTTTGTGGGGAGCATGGGTCAGAAAATTAATGCAAAATATTTAACAAAGTCATCCTTTTACATGATTTTCAGTAAACGTGGATCGACCTTTCCATTTTGTGCAAACGGTATGCCAGCCAAATATTGTCAGTTTCAATGCTCCAACATAAATATTTCAGACACACTGGTATTTTGACTTTTCCTTGTAAAGGGAAGTCAACTAAAGATATTGTATAATTTGAAACAAAGTAACCCTTGAAAATATTCATCATGTAAAGGATCTCATCATGTCAGAAGCAATTTCTACCTCGGTCATTCACATTGCCAATGAAATTGACCTCAAATATTATGATAAATTACGCTCTTCCTCTCATTTTTTCCATCCTGTCTGAACACCAAAATTGATGTCAATGTGACTCTGATGTTTATGCACACAATCAGCTAAAAATAAAATATAGAAACAGATCTGTCTCCAATTATCCCATAATGACGTTAGTTTAAAGCAAAAAGGATCCAAAGGAAAATACTTCATGATCAAAGAACCTGAAGAAAGAGCATGAAGAAGGGGAGTGACAGTAAATTAAGCAAGATCTGGGAGCACAATAACAACCTCAATTTATAAATATCATTGGCTCTGAGAGTTTTACTGCTGGTCAATATAAATATAGTGATATCTGAAATTGATATTTAAATCATGTAAAATTTAAGAGCTCTTGGGACCCATTTTTACTGAAAATTGGGCGGTAAGGGATTAAAATCAAACAGCCTTCCTGACTGTTCTTAGCTGCATTCCTGATTTTAATTGTGTCACTTTTGGTTTTCATGTTTTCAGATGCCTGTGTTCTCAGCTTTGGAATTCCCTATCTGAGCATTTCTATCTGTCTACCTTTGTGTCAACTTATTCATGGCTCATAAGAGTTCCTTATATGATTCAGCCTCAAATTTTGGTTGGTGATACCACAGTGAAGTTACTTGGGTCACTTTGCAACACTACAGGTATTTTGTAAATGCAAGTTATTATCAAGCCATTTAGGAGACTACATCTTCATCACTGTTTGATGGGCGAGCTACACATCTTGACCAATGGTCACAGACATATGAATGATTGAAGTGAGTAAATATTTTCCTGTTCCTTCACAGAGCTGAATGTCTTAGACTGCTCTATCATTGTTAAAGGTTACAATACAGAGTAATCCCAACAGCGTGGGTTCAATTCCCAAACTGGCTGAAGCTACCATGAAGGATTCTCCTTCTCAACTTCTCATCTCATCTGTGGCATGGTGACCTTCAAGTTAAACAACCACCAGCCATTTCTCTCTCTAAAGAGAAGAGGCCTTATGATCTGGTAACTTTATTTACCACTGGTAAAAATGAGCTGTTCCTGCCCTGCCCATTTATACCTAAAACTTCTAATGATTGCCCTACAATTTGTGTAGAACTCCAATTTACATATTTAAGCAGTTACAAAGCAATTTCACTGTTGCTAGATTTTGTCGAGCTGTTTTAATTAATGGGAATTTCTATAAACCACATACCCACACTTTCTGATTTTCAATTCCTGGGTGAGAAATGGATATCCAGCAGTTGGAAAGAATTTCTAAGTGGCTGCTAGATAATATTGGAGTTGCATGTAAAAGAGATCAGGGAGTGATGAATAATCCTTCTTGTAGGGAATCTTTACAAAAGTCCAGGAATTTTTATGATCTTTTTTTCCATTCAACTCAATTTTCAGGATGCTAGTTCAGGACTATAGCCATTAAATTGCAATTTTATAAATTAATCCTCACACTTTTCCAAGCCAGTTGCAAAGTAGAGAGTACACTGTCAACAGAACAGTTCTTTTTAACAATTTAAAAATAAATTAATAATTAACACTTTAATACAGGTTTGAAGTGTGATTTTTTTTTTGTTCCAGTTTAGCACATTTTCTATCTGTGATTTTTAGAGGTATTAACGTGGGAAATCTGTGTTTTACAAATTTCCTATTTCCCACACCTCACCCACCAAAACTACTCAAGTCCACAGTATCCTTTTCCACTTAACCAAGAGGAAATGGTGCAATAAAATCTTCCAGAATTCTTTCACAATGGGTCAGCCACAAAGGGCTTCGTTGTGGCCGTGAGTTCCCTTATGGTGGGGTCCATTTCATTACCAGAAGCATGGATCTGTTCCAGCACCACAGATACAATTGATGGTAACTAGACGTTGAATTTATTGACACTGTGAGTCTTACCATTGTAAAATGGGTGCCTCAACATCCATGGTCAACATACTTAAATCACAATCATTTTTAAACACAAAATATAATTGGAATACTCAAAAAGAGAATTACAATATTTAAAAAGTTCCAAAGGTTCATTAAAACAGGAGCAGCCCTTCAAGCTAGTTCTGCCATTCAATTATATCTTGACCTGTAACTGAACTATATCTAATTTTGGTCCCATAAATCACAATGCATTAGCCTAACAGTAAACTATCAAGCTCTGTTTTGAAATTTACCATTAGCCTAACCTCACCAGTTTTTAGAACACAGAAGATAGAACATAGAACAGTACAGCACAGTACTGGCCCTTCGGCCCTCGATGTTGTGCCGACCTTTTATTGTACTCTAATATCAAACTAATCTCCATACCCTTCATTTTACTATATCTGTGTGCCTATTCGAGAGTCAGTTAAATGTCCCTAATGTCTTGAATCTACTACCACCACTGGCAGTGCATTCCATGCACCCACCACTCTCTGAGTAAAGAACCTACTTCTGACATCTCCCCTAAACCTTCCTCCAATCACCTTAAAATTATGCCCCCTCGCGATGGCCATTTCCAACATGGGAAAAGTCTCTGGCTATCTCGTCTATCTATGCCTCTCATCACCTTGTACACCTCTATCAAGTCATCTCTCATCCTTCTTCACTCCAATGAGAAAAACTCTAGCTCCCTCAACTTTACTTCATAAGACATGCCCTCCGGTCCAGGCAGTATCCTGGTAAATTTTGTCTACAGGGAGAAAGTGAGGACTTCAGATGCTGGAGTTCAGAGTCGAGAGTGTGGTGCTGGAAAATCACAGCAGGTCAGGCAGCATCTGAGGAGCAGGGCATAAGGCCTTCATCAAGAATGAGGCTTGTGGGCCAGGGGGCTGAGAGATAAATGGGAGGGATGTAGGGATGGGGGGAAGGTAGCTGAGAATGCAATAGTTAGATGAAGATGAGGGAGAAGGTGATGGGTCAGAGAGGAGGGTGCAGCAGGATAGGCAGGAAAGATAATGGACAGGTCAAGAGGCCGGTGCCAAGATAGAAGTTTGGAACTGGGATAACATGGGGGGAGGAGACAAGAGGAAACTGGTGACATCCACATTAATCCTGTGTGGTTGTAGGGTCCCAAGGCAGAAGATGAAGCGTTCTTCCTCCAGGCAAGAGTTTGGCAATGGAGGAGGCCAGGACATGTCCTTGGTGGAATGGGAGGGGGAGTTGAAGTCTTCATCCATGTGGTAGTGCGGGCTTCCCAGAGATGTTCTCTGAAACAATCCACAAGTTGGTGTCCTGTTTCCCCAATGTAGAGGAGACCAAATCGGGTACAACGGATGTAGCAGGTGACATTTGGGGAGGTACAGGTAAATTTCTGTAGGATGTGGAAGGATCCTTTGGGGCCTTGGACTGAGATGAGGGGAGTGGTGTGGGTGCAGGTTTTGTACTTCCTGCGGTGGGAGGGGGAGGTGGTCGGAATGGGTTGAGGGCTGGT
>NC_057710.1:55198917-55205983 GCF_004010195.1 Chiloscyllium plagiosum | reverse complement strand
GGTGGGGGGTGTGGATCTGACAAGGGAGTCGCGGAGGGATTGGTCTTTCTGGAATGCTGATAGGGGTAGGGATGGAAATATATCCCTGGTGGTGGGGTCTATTTGAGGGTGGCGGAAGTGGCAGAGGATGATGTGATGTATGTGGAGGTTGGTGGAGTGGAAGGTGAGAATCAAGGGGGTTCTGTCCTTGTTGCGTTGGGAGGGATGGGGTTCAAGGACAGAGGCTCGTGAAGTGTAGGAGATGCACAGGAGGGCATCATAGACCATGTGGGAGAGGCAATTACGCTCTTTGAAGAAGGAGGGCATCTGGGATTTTCTCTGGTGGAATTGGTCAGCTTGCGTTAGGGTTAAGGATTGGGTTAAGGTTAAGGTTAGGTTTTGGGATGGCGTTAGGGTTAGGGTTAGGGTTAGAGTTAGGTTTAGGGATGGGGTTAGGGTTAGGGCTACTGCATCTTTTCCAAGGATGAACAAGCGACATAGAACATTTCTTTCTGCTGCCTCCGCGTCTGGGCCCACTTTTTCAATCAAGACTCTCGCACACCCACCGAGGACCCCTTCTCCCATCTCCAACACACACTATCCACCTGGATACCCTGTGATAGCCTGTTACCCATCCTTGACCTCTTCATTCCTCACTGCTGCCGTGACATCGACTGCCTCAACCGGTCCATGCCCCTCCCTCGCTCCAACCTCTCACCTTCACAACATGCAGCCCTCCACTCCCTCCACTCCAACCCCAACCTCACATCAATCCAGCAGACAAGGTGGGGTGCAGTGGTAATTTGGCATACTGACCTCTACACCTCTGAGCCAGGCGCCAACTCACAGACACTTCCTCCTACTGCCCTCTCGAATATGACCTCACCTTCCATCACAAAACCATCATCTTCCAGACTACCCACAATGTCATCACCTATAGGGATATCGCATCCACAGTCGCCAACCTCATTGTCCACAAGTCCCACACCACCTGATTCTACCTTATATGGAAGATTCACAAACCTGACTTCCCTGACCCATTGTTTCACCCTGCTCTTGTCCCCCTGAACTCATCTCTGCATGCCGTTATGCAGTCCTGTCCCCCTTAGTCCAGGACTCCCCACCTACATTTGGGACACCACCGACACCCTTTAGCTCCTCCAAGACTTTTGTTTCCCCGGCTCCCAATGCCTCATCTTCACCATGGACATCCAGTCCCTGTACACATTGATCCGTGATGACAAAGGCCACCGAGCCCTCCATTTCTTCCTCTCACGCCATCCCAACCAGTACTCTTCCACCGACACTCTCATCCCCCTGGCTGAACTGGTCCTCACCCTTAACAACTTCTCCCTCCAATCCCCCCACTTCCTCCAGACTTAAGAGGTAACCATGGGCACTCACATGGGCCCCACCTATGCTGTCTCTTTGTCGGGTAAATGGAACAGTCCATCTTCTGCAGCTACACCAGCACCATCCCCCATCTTTTCCTCAGCTATATTGATGACTGTATCACCACTACCTACAAGGAGGTTGAATAATTCATCAACTTCACTGACACCTTTCACCCCAACCTCAAATTCACCCGGACCATCTCAGACACCCCCTTCCCTTTCCTGGACCTATCTATCTCCATCTCCAGCGAACGACTAACCACAGACATCTACTACAAACCCATTGACTCCCACAGCTATCTGGACTACACCTCCTCCCACCCTGCCATCCCATTATTCCCAATTTGTCTGCCTCCACTGCGTCTGTTCCCAAGATGACCAATTCCACCATAGCACATCCCAGATGGCCTTCAAAGATTGCAATTTTCCCTCCCACGTGGTCGACGTTGCCCTCCTGCGCATCTCCTCCACTTCCCGCACCTCTGCCATTTAATCCCACCCCTCCCAATGGAACAAGGACCGATCCCCCTTGTCCTCAACCTTCAACCCCACTAACCTCCATATACATCACATCATCCTCCTCTATTTCTGCCTCCTACAAACAGATCCCACCACTAGGGATATATTTTCTTCCCCACCCTTATCAGTGTTTCGGAAAGACCATTCCCTCTGCGACTCACTTGTTAGATCCACACTCCCCCCCACACTTCAACTCCCCCTCCCACTCCAACAAGGACATGCAGATCCTGGACCTCCTCCATTGCCAAACCCTAACCACCCAATGCCTGGAGGTGGTTGGGACTCTTCCGCCTTGGGACTCTGTAACCACATAGGTTTAATGTGGATTTCACCAGTTTCTTAATTTCCCCTCCCCCCATTTATCCCAGTCCCAAGCCTCCAACTTGGCACTGCCCTCTTGACCTGTCTGTCATCTTTCCCATCTATCCCTCCACCCATCTCTCCGACCTATCACCTTCTTCCCCACCTCCATCTATCTATTGCATTCTCAGCTACCTTACCCCCAACCCCACCCCTCTCCCATTTATCTCTCAGCTCCCTGGCCCACAGCATCATTCTTAACGAAGGCCTGATGCCCAAAATATTGATTCTCCTGCTCCTTCGTTGCTGCCTGACCTGCTGTGCTTTTCTAGCACCACACTCTCGACTCAAATCTCCTCTGCATCCTCTCTAAAGCTTCGACATCCTTCCTATAATAGGCGTCCAGAAGTGAACAGAATATTTCACGCGTGGTCTAACCAGGGACCTGCACAGCTGCAGCATGATCTAAAGGCTCTTCAACCCAATCCCCCTGTAAATGACAGCCAACAAACCCATACGCCTTCTTAACAGCTCAACAACTTGGCTGGCCATACTGAGGCATTTATGGCCATGGATCCCAAGATCCCTTTGTTCCTCTACACTCTCAAGAATCCTGCCTTTAACCCTGTATTCTACATTCAAATTCGACCTTCCAAAGTGAATGACTTCACACTTTTCCAGGTTGAACTCCATCTGCCACTCATCAGCCCAGTTCTACATTCTGTTAATGTCCTGTTGCAAACTACAACAGCCCTCCACACTATCCACCACTCCACCAACCTTTGTGTCTTCAGCAAACTTGCTAACCGACTCATCCACTTCCTCATCCAAGTCTTTATAAAAATCACAAAGAGCAGAGGTCCAGAAGCAGTCCCTGCAGAACACCACTGGTCACTGAGCTTCAAGCTGAATACTTTCCATCTACCACCACTGCCTGTCTTCCAATATCAGCCAATTCTGTATCCAGACAGTCAGATTTCCCATACCTCCTGACTTCTGGAATGAGCCGACTGTGGGGAACCTTATCAAACACCTTGCTAAAATCCATGTACACCACATCCACTGCTCTACCTTTTCAATGTGTTTTGTCTCATCCTCAAATAATTCAATTAGGCTTGTGAGGCATAACCTTCCCCTCACAAAGTCATGTTGACTATCTGTAATCAAGTTATGGTTTTCCAAGTAACCGTAAACCCTGTCTCTCAAAATCCTAACCAATAATTTGCCCACACACAAGTAGGATTAATTGGTCTGTAGTTCCCAGGAATATCCCTTTTCCTCTTCTTGAACAAGGGAATAACATTTGCCACTGTCCAATCATCTGGCATTATTCCAATGGAGAGTGAGCACGCAAAGATAATCGCCAAAGGCACAGCAGTCTCTTCCCTCGCTTTCTGTAGTAACCTAGGGTATATCCCGACTGGCCCAGGGACTTATCTATCCTTATGGTTTTCAAATTTTTCAGCACAACTTCCTTCTTAACGTCAACCTGTTCGAGCATATCGGCCTGTTTCACGCTGTCCTCACAAACGTCATGGTCCCTCTCAGTAGTGAATACTGAACCAAAGTATTCATTAAGGACCTCCCCTACCTCCTCTGACTCCAGGCACAATTTCCCTCCATCATCCCTGATCGGCCTTACCCTCATCTGGCTATTCTCTTGTTCCTCATGTAAATGTAGAATGCCTTGGGGTTTTCCTTCATCCTACCCACTAAAGCTTTCTCAGCCCCTTCTAGCCTTCCTAATTCCATTCTTCAGTTCCTTCCTGGCTACTGTGTAACCCTTTACAGCCCTGTCTGATCCTTGCTTCTTCAACTTTAAGAAAGCTTTCTTCTTCCTCTAGACTAGATGTTCCACATTCCTTGTCACCCAAGGTTCTTTCACCCTACCATCCCTTCCTTGACTCAGTGGGTCAAACTTGTCCAGCACTATCAGCAGGTGCTCCCTAAACAGCCTCCACATTTCTGTCATGCATTTCCCTGAGACTATCTGTTTCCAATTAAAGCGCCCCAGTTCCTGCCTAATAACATTGCAATTCTCCATCCCCCAATTATCTACTTTCTCATACCATCTGCTCCTATCCCTCTTCATGAATGTAGTAAAGGTCATGGAGTTGTGATCAGTATCACTGAAATGCTCTCCCAATTAGAGATCTGGCATGGTTTGTTGCCAAGCACCAAATCCAATATGGCCTCCCCTCGACTTGGCCTATCCACATGTTGAGTCCAGAACCCTTCCTGGACACACTTGACAAAAACTGCTCCATCCAAACAATTTGAACTAAGGAGGTTCCAATCAATATTAGGGAAGTTAGATTCACCCAAAACAACAACCCTGTTACTTCTGCAAGGAAGATTTTTTGATTTCTTCAGGCAAGGTTCCAGAGAACTGGAGAATAACCAATCTTTTTCCTTCGTTGAAGAAGGGCAACAAAAGTAATCTGGGAAATTACGGGCCTGTGAGCCTTACATAAGTGACAGGGAAATTATGAGAGAAGACTTTTAGGGACAGGATTTACTTACATTTGGAGGAGAATGGACAAATAACATAGTCAGCATGGCTTTATACAGGGGAAGTCTTGTCTCAATAACTTCATGGCATTTTTTGAGAAAGTAACAAAATGATTGATGTGGATAAAGCAGTGTATGTTGTCTGCTTGGATTTTACTAAAGTATTTGAAAGGCCCCTTATGGTAGGCTAATCCAGACGAATAAATTTGGATGGAATCCCTGGGGAGTTGCCAAGTTGGATACAAAATTGACTTGGCCAGAGGAGACAGAGGGCAGTTGCAGAGGGGTGTTTTTCTGACTGAAGGTCTGTGATTATTGGTGTTGCACAAGGATCAGTGTATTAGCTATAAGGAGAGATGCAACAATCTTGGATTGTTTACACTAGAGTGTCAGAGGCTGACAGGCAACCTGATAGAAGTTTATAAACATTATGAGGGTCGTGGATAGGGTGGGTAGTCAGACAGTCTCTCTCAGGGTGGAAACGTACAATACATGGGGGCACAGGTTTAAGGTGAGGAGGGATAGATAAAAGAATGTGTGAGGATTTTTTTTTACACAGAAGGTAGTAGTGCAGGAATGTGGCCGGTGGTAGAAGCAATATGACAGAAATATGCAAGAGGCATTTAGACAGACACAGGACAGAAAATAGATGAATACGGCCCATAGGCAGGCAGATAGGATTAGTTTAGAATAGCCTCATAGTCAACACAGACATGGTGGACTGAGGGGCCTGCTTCTGTTATATGCTCTCCTATATTCTATGTTCTTTGCCCTTACGGGCAGAAATGTTTCCTTTACAGAATAGCTCAAAATTTAGCTTTAATTTTCCAATCCCCAATAAAAGGAAACAATTTATTTCCATTTACCAATCATGTTTTTCAATCATCTTCAAATATTTACTTAGGTCATCAATTAATTTTCTATGCTCAAGGAAGTATAAACCATATCTTTGCAGCCTGTCCTTACAAACAATTTTTAAATCTTGGTACCACATAGTGGAATCTGTGCTGCAAACTCTTCATGACCAACTTTACTGAAGTATAATGTTAAAGGCTAAATACAGTACTTCAGGGATATACAGATGTAACATCACTTCCAACATTTGTATTCTGGACTAAATTCTAAACTCCATTCTAAACAAATGGAGAACTTTTTTTTAAATTACTAGATTTACCTGGACTCTTAAATCTTTCTGTTTATCTCCAGTTCCTAACTTCACACTGTTTAGAAAATGCCCTGATAGAACATAGAAAAATACAGCGCAGTACAGGCCCTTAATTTAAAGTTATGCTTCCTCGTAATAGCTGACTCCATACGTGGAAAAAGGTTCTCATGGTCAACCCTATCTAAGCCACTAATCATCTTGTACACCTCGATCAAGTCACCCCTAAACCTTCTTTTCTCCAATGAAAACAGCCCCAAGTGCCTCAGCCTTTCCTCATGCGATCTGCCTACCATACCAGGCAACATCCTGGTAAACCTCCTCTGCACCCGTTCCAGTGCCACCACATCCTTCCTATAGTATGGCGACCAAAACTGCACACAATACTCCAGATGCAGCCGCACCAGAGTCTTATACAACTGCATCATGACCTCAGGACTCCGGAACTCAATCCCTCGACCAATAAAAGCCAGTACGCCATATGCCTTCCTCACCCCACTATTTACCTGGGTGGCAACTTTCAGAGATCTGTGTACATGGACACCAAGATCCCTCTGCTCATCCACACTACCAAGTATCCGACCATTAGCCCAGTACCCCATCTTTTTGTTATTCTTCCCAAAGTGAATCACCTCACACTGAGCTACATTGAATTCCATTTGCCACCTTTCTGCCCAGCTCTGCAGCTTCTCTATATCCTGCTGTAACCTGCCACATCCTTCCTCACCGTCAACAACTCCACCGACTTCTGTATCATCCACAAACTTGCTCACCCAACCTTCTAACCCCTCTTCCAGGTCATTTATAAAAATGACAAACAGCAATGGTCCCAAAACAGATCCTTGCGGAACACCGCTAGTGACGGCACTCCATGAAGAAACTTTGCCATCAACTACTACCCTCTGTCTTCTTCCATCCAGCCAATTCCTAATCCAAACCTCCAACCCACCCTCAATGCCATATCTCCGTATCTTCTGCAGTAGCCTACCATGGGGAACCTTATCAAACGCCTTACTAAAATCCATATATACCACATCTACCGCTTTCCCCTCATCAACCTCCTTCGTCACCTTTTCAAAGAATTCAATAAGGTTTGTGAGGCACGACCTGCCCTTCACAAAACCATGCTGAAGCTTGTTCAAAGACAGGGGTGGCACGATGGCTTAGTAGTTAGCACTGCTGCCTCACAGCACCAGGGACC
>NC_057710.1:55189604-55197174 GCF_004010195.1 Chiloscyllium plagiosum | reverse complement strand
CAGATGGCGAGTCTTCATTCATCGTCCTTTCCACAGCTGTAATACTATCTTTGACAAGCAATGCCACACCTCCCCCTCTTTTACCCTCACCTCTGACCCTACTAAAACATTTAAACCCTGGGACCTGCAACAGCCAATCCTGTCCCTGTTCTACCCATGTCTCCGTAATAGCCACAACATCGAAGTCCCAGGTACCAACCCACGCTGCAAGTTCACCTATCTTATTTCGTATACTTCTTGCATTGAAGTATACACACTTCAAGCCACTTTCCTGTTTACAGGCACCCTCCTTTGAGATTGATGCCATGTTCCTAACCTCCCTACACTCCAGGTCCTGCACCCTAAAGCTACAGTCTAGGTTCCCATGCCCCTGCAGAGTTAGTTTAATATATTTCTTGGTTGAAAGTTACACTTACACCTTCTTAAACTTGCTTCTTAATCTTACATTTTGCTCTGGTTGTCTTATGTCCAGTTTTTGTTTGGAAATTGGGTTGCTTCACTGTTTGTTTACCACATGGTAAATGGACTCAACAATTCATAGTATTAACAGGCAGCTGCAATATATGAAGAGCTCATACAAGTCATAAAGGAGTTTGGAGACAGAGTTCATAAAGGAGAAAGCAACTGGAAAATTTGCATAGTTTAGAGCTAGAGAAAGAAATTATTAATAATTCTCACAGTGAAAACAAGCAGTTCAGCTTGGAATCAGACAGAGAGAAAGAGAAAAAATAATAAGCTGTGAAGCAGTTGACAACCAGTGGAGTTTGCACATTCTTCTCATGTCTGTATGGGTTTTTTCCGACTACTCCTCTTTCCTCCCACAGTCCAAAGATGCGCAGATTAGGTGGACTGGCCATGCTAAATTTCCTGTGGTGTATGGGGACGTGCAGGCTTACAGGGAAAAGGTATGGGGGTGGAGCTGGTGGGATGATCTTCAGAGGTTGGTGTAGATTTGATGGGTCAAATGGCCTGCTTTCACACTCTAGGGATTCTATGATGTGGCTCTAAGAGCTATCAGAAACCAAGGCTATTTCTAAATTTCTGTTGCAGTCACTGTGCAAGAACTATGCTCGAAGCTCAAGTTCAAGCTGAAAAATCCCAGAATTTCAAAGATAATTGTGGGAAAGTGGAGATAACCTATAGGATGCTGAGAAGTATCAAAATCTTTCTGAGGTGGTAATGGGTGAGGAGGAGGATAGTTGAGGTGGGGTGTATTTATCTTGGAAAAGGTAATGTTTAGATGAGAGTTAGTGCGCTTTTTTATGTAAAGTATACATAATTATCAAAAAGTGTTTTTTTGTAGCGTTTACTTCATTTTGTCAAATCCATTTTTTTAAGCATTAGAACCTTGAGGCTTCATTATTTAAATTTGGACTTCAAATCTGTCTTTCGATGTTGGCAATCACTATGGAGATTGTAACATTAACCCTTAACATTTATTCAACAGGCTGCAGCAAGTGGCATCAATGACAGTTGCACTTTTGCAATCCACCTGTTATATCACAGAGTTGCTGAGACTCTCCACACCAGGAGAGTGATTACATTGCTTTTCTTATGCATAGAAAATAACAGCCTAGCTACACATTTTCCAAAGTTACAGGGCACCATAAAGTGTACTCATGATTTCTTCGGTGATTAGAAGAGAAAGAAATTGCATTCCACAGCTTGTTTGTGAACAGCAGTAGTGAATCACATAGGGATGTGGTCCTACATCCTGGCAGGAGATACAGTAATGTCCAGGCCCAACCATCTTCAGCTACTTCATCAATGACCTTCTGTCCATATAGTGTCAAAGGTCATAATGTTTGCTCATACTGATCGACTTTCCACAGGACTTGCAATTCCTCAGAAACTGAAGCAGTCTGTATTCAAATACTGCAAGATCTGAACAATATCCAATCTTCGATTGACAAGTTACAAGCGACATTCACAGTACACAAGTGCCAGACAGTGACCATCTACAAACAAGAGAGAATCCAATCCTCACCCCTCAGCAGCACCATTACTTGTACTGAAACCTCCACTGACAGCATCTTCATGTTTAGCATTGACCAGAAACTGAACTGGACTTGCTATATCAATACTGTGGTTACAACAGCAGAGCAGAGCAGCATCTTTCTCCTCTGTTCCTTGATCTAAAGCAGCAGCTTTCCCTATTATCTAGTCCAAAAGATAAAAACAGTTGTTACACACTTTTCAGATCTGTGACATCTACCAAGGGCAGCAAATGCATGGAAGCACTATCAGCCCAGTTTCTTTCCAAGTCTTACTTCATCCTGACTTGGAATTAACTCGCTATTGAAAATCCTGGAAAAATCCTGGAACTTTTTCTCACATAACACAATGCTTGTCCTGTGCCAGGTGGACTGAAATGGTTCAGAAAGACAGTTAACCACTATATTCATCGGGAATAGGCAGTAATGATGGCATTGTCAGTGATGCCCTCATTCCATGAATGAATCAAACAAATACTTGATGCTTCCCTGCAAAACAAAGTACTAAAGAGGCTGCGAATCTGAAATAAAAACTGAAAACACTGTGTACCTGAATATGGAGGAAATTCTCTAGAGGTCAGGAAGCATACGCTGCGAGAGAAACAGCATTAATATTTGAAGTTCACAATTTTTCACCAGGAGCCTTTCTGTTCTATTTATAAAGTGTTAATATCCTTCCTTAATCACACCAACAATATGGCATCCAATTTGGAAGGGTTGGTGCATGAAGACACCAAGTTATTTATCTGGATTTATATTTTGCGAAATCGTAGCATTTGAAGTATACTGTAATATCCATATTAGTCTTTCCAAAACGTATCCTTTTGTAATTCTCCGCATTGAACCTCACTTCTCCCCATTTCATCATTCAGAAGCCCATCACCATTAGTGCGTTGTCAAGTTTCATTGTGGCTGAAATCTTCATAATTCTTCTCCCTACACCTTAGTCTAGATTATTTCTAAATGTTATGGGTCCAAAACTGATCCTTGGGAAACAGTACAGCAAACCACCTTCATTTATCACTACTTTTTGCTTTCTATCACTGGATAAATTTTGTGTCCATACCCTTAATTTAAAGGATTTCTATTTTCTGAATAAACCTCCTGTGTTGAAATTTTTTGTAAACCTCACAGTATCTATACATATAAAAAGATATGTTTACATATGTCTGCACTATCTTGATTGGACTTCTTTATACATCATCAATATTTCACAGAACATAGAGCAGCCTAGCATATGAAAGACGTTGTGCTGAACATGATGCCAAATTAATCTAATTCCTTGTGCCTGCCCTTGGTCCATATCCCTCCATTCCTTGCATATTCATGTGCTGATTTAAAAGTCCTCTAAATGTCCTTGTTCTGTCTTCAATTAATTTAAACACAAATTGCCCCGAGCAAATCCATGCTGGCTTTTCTTGGTTAATCCAAATCATTCCAAAGGTAAAGGTTATCTTGGCCTGATAGTGACTTCCAAGGGTTTCCCATCACGAATATTAGAGTGACTGGCCTGCTTTCTGGCCAGTACCTCTCCCCTTTCATGAATATTGGAATTACATTAGCACTATTACTGTTTCCAATTAGGTTTGGAAAGTTCGTCATGGAAAAGATTTTAACATAAAGCTGCTAAGCAATTTTACTTACTTATCTATGCTACTTAACTATGTTATCTGCCTGTATTGCTTGCAAGACAAAGCCTTTCACTGTGCGTTGGTACACGTGACAATAAATTTAATGCAATAGAATTCATTTCAATTGTACAATTAGAATAAATTATGTATATTTAATTATTACATCTTTTGAAACTTCATTAAATTCTTGGGGTGTAATTCCAATTTCTTCATATTCCATTTAAATCAGAAAATTAGTCTCTTATTTCTGAGTTAAAAATCACACAACACCAGGTTATAGTCCCACAGGTTTAATTGGAAGCACACTAGCTTTCGGAACGACGCTCCTTTATCAGGTGATTGACAACCACCTGATGAAGGAGCGTCGCTCCAAAAGCTAGTGTGCTTCCAATTAAACCTGTGGGACTATAACCTGGTGTTGTGTGATTTTTAACTTTGTACACCCCAGTCCAACACCGGCATCTCCAAATCATGACTACTATCATATTTCTGATGTTTTATTTTTAGACCTCCAGCATTCATTTTCACTCAGACTTCCACTATCTTCTCTTACCTAATGGGTCATCCTACAGCTTCGTGTAAGAGGTTTTGTTTGCTTGTATCAAATATCTCAGCCTAGTAATGAAGGATGGAGAGGCAGAGAGGCGTAGGAAGGGCATTCCTTGGCAGTTAATTACATAGTTTCCCACAGCAGCTCATTAGATTAGATTAGATAGATTAGATTACTTACAGTGTGGAAACAGGCCCTTCGGCCCAACAAGTCCACACCGCCCCGCCGAAGCGCAACCCACCCACACCCCTACCTTTACCCCTTACCTAACACTGTGGGAAATTTAGCATGGCCAATTCACCTGACCTGCACATCTTTGGACTGTGGGAGGAAACCGGAGCACCCGGAGGAAACCCACGCAGACACGGGGACAATGTGCAAACTCCACACAGTCAGTAGCCTGCGGCGGGAATTGAACCCGGGTCTCTGGCGCTGCGAGGCAGCAGTGCTAACCTCTGTGCCACCATGCCGCCACTCATATATGATCAGGAGTGGGCAAGATGCCAGATTTTGATTAGGGAGGTGATGGTCTAGTGTATTATTGCTGGAGTATTAACCTAGAGACCCAGGTAATGTTCTAGAGGTCTGGGTTTGAATCCCACCATGGCAGCTGGATTTGAACAAAAATCTGGAATTAAGACTTTAATGATGACCATGAGGCCATTGTTGATTGTTGGAAAAACCCGTCTGATTCACTAATGTCCTCAAGGAAAGAAAACTGCTATCCTTACCTGGTCTGGCCTACATTTGACTGCAGACTCTCAGCATTGTGGTTAGCTCTTAACTATGTTCTGGTTAATTAGAGATGGGCAATAAATATGCCCTTATCCCATGAATGAATAAAAATAAATTTAGATTAGCACAGATATCACAGCAGACTACAGGGCTGGAGAAGGGCAGATTGACATGGATGGTGGGGCTGTGTAGGGTTTTGAAAACCTAGGGCGAGAACTTCTTGTTTGGGAGTCAAAAGAAGGCCAGAAATCACAGAAAAAACGCATGTTGTGTGAATTAAGATGGAACACATTACTCAGTGGTTATCCTGGAATTCGCTGTCCTTCCTTGAACCTGTATCATCTTTAAATTTCCATTGTAAACTGAACAAACTCTGTCTTGGGATAGCAAATCTCAGCAGGACTCATACACTTAATGGTAAGGTCCTAGGGAGTGTTGCTGAACAAAGAGACCGTGGCATATCTTCTTGAAAGTGGAGTCACAGGTAGATAGGATAGTGAAGAAGACGTTTGGTATGCTTTCCTTTATTGGTCAGAGTTTTGAGTACAGGCATTGGGAGGTCAAGTTGCGGCTGTACAGGACATTGGTTAGGCCACTGTTGGAATATTGCATGCAATTCTGGTCTCCTTCCTATCGGAAAAATGTTGTGAAACTTGAAAGGGTTCAGAAAAGATTTACAAGGATGTTGCCAGGGTTGGAGGATTTGAGCTATAGGGAGGGGCTGAACAGGCTGGGGATGTTTTCCCTGGAGTGTCGGAGGTTGAAGGGTGACCTTCTAGAGGTTTACAAAATTATGAGGGGCATGGATAGGGTAAATAGACAAAGTCTTTTTCCTGGGGTGGGGGAGTCTAGAACTAGAGGGCATAGGTTTAGGGTGAGAGGGGAAAGATATAAAAGAGACCTATGTCTGTTTCCATGCTGTACATCTCTATGACTCTATTTCAGAGCTGCCCTGCACATTTCCTGATATTTGTCCCACACAGTGGTGAAATTAGCATCCTGCTTTGTGGACAGGGACCGAGAGGCCCTGCGGGTCAGCTTGGTACAAAGGTGGGAAAATGTCTTCCCCCAGGAGAAGAAGTAAAGGTCATGACACCAGACCACCTAGTCTGAGATGTTTGCCGGCTTTGTTGTGGTCTCAGCCATCTGGAGGAATGCACAGAAATATAGGAAGAAGATCAATGACATTCTCCAGTCCACCAGCCTGTGCTATCACATGATAAAAACAATGACTGCAGATGCTGGAAACCAGATTCTGGATCAGTGGTGCTGGAAGACCAGAGCAATTCAGGCAGCATCCGACGAGCAGCAAAATCGATGTTTCGGGCAAAAGCCCTATGCTGCTCGTCGGATGCTGCCTGAATTGCTGTGCTCTTCCAGAATCTGTGCTATCACATGCTCTCTTTATCTCTGTTCCTCCACCGGATGAAGTTTGAGGATTGCAAAAGTAAAATAAAAATTTTAATGGCTTATCCTAGGGTTTTGCAGTACTGTGAATTCAAGGGTTAAAGATCCCCTATTAGAGTGACTCACAATGTGTTCGGTTGTGTACGCGTCCTTTGACGGGCTGAAAGCGGAAATCACAGTGGGTGTCTGGCTATCTCTGAACTGCCAAAATCATCTGGAGCCATACGTATGGATTTTGCTCCCAGCTCCGGGCAAAGATATTTGCTTCCCTGAATAAAAGTGTCAATCCTGGTTATAGATCTTACTAACTGCCTGCTGTTCCTATTAACACACTTCCTTACCTATTAACAAGGGCATGTGAAGACCAACAATGAGAGCAATACTAAATCCTATTATCTACCTCCTTGCCTATTAACATAAGATTGTGAATAATACAGTAACAAGCTCCTGTGAACGATTTGAAATTTGTCACAGGAAGGTAGCAATCACTGGTCATTTTAAGATTGAGAAATATCTATTTTAACAACATAATACGAATCAGCCATATGATGTTAAGAACTTTGCATTAGTCACACCCGAACAAGATATAAAATATACTGCTTACATGTAATTTTCAGAGATTCATCGAGGGGTGCCACTTTGGTGTCACCCAGAATCTCTCGCCGGCTGTTCAGTAATAAAGTGTCATAGAACATAGAACATAGAAGAATACAGCGCAGTACAGGGCCTTTGGCCCTCGATGTTGCGCCTATCCAAGCCCACCTAACCTACACTAGCCCACTATCCTCCATATGCCTATCCAATGCCCGCTTAAATGCCCATAAAGAGGGAGAGTCCAACACTGCTACTGGCTGGGCATTCCATGAACTCACGACTCGCTGAGTAAAGAATCTACCCCTAACATCTGTCCTATACCTACAACCCCTTAATTTAAAGCTATGCCCCCTCATAATAGTTGACTCCATAAGTGGAAAAAGGTTCTCACGGTCAACCCTATCTAAACCACTAATCATCTTGTACACCTCTATCAAGTCACCCCTAAACCTTCTTTTCTCCAATGAAAACAACCCCAAGTGCCTCAGCCTTTCCTCATACGATCTTCATGTCAGCAGCTAAGTTGGGAAAGTAAACCTCCTCTGCACACGTTCCAGTGCCTCCACATCCTTCCTATAGTATGGCAACCAAAACTGCACACAATACTCCAGATGCGGCCGCACCAGAGTCGTATACAACTGCAACATAACCTCAGTACT
>NC_057710.1:55148559-55187098 GCF_004010195.1 Chiloscyllium plagiosum | reverse complement strand
TCCTGTTTACAGGCACCCTCCTTTGAGATTGATGCCATGTTCCTAACCTCCCTACACTCCAGGTCCTGCACCCTAAAGCTACAGTCTAGGTTCCCATGCCCCTGCAGAGTTAGTTTAAACCCCCTTATCTTTGAACTGAAACTTGTGTCAGCCAGAGTTAAGAGTCAACACAACCATCTCCCACCAAGGTTCATGCTCTACCATTCGCATTGATACATGCAAATCTTCCCTCATATACTCTCACCCACTCTAGCCCCGACACCTCTAACCATTCATGCCTTCTGCACCGCCTATTCACTCAGTCAGGACACCACCCCACATGCACTAACAGCAACATTTGTGCCATCTACTTCCCTTAGTAACTGCCTTTCTCTCATTCGCCCCAATAGGGCAGATGGAGTCAAGATGAATGGTGAAGAGACAAAGAGCTGTCTAACTTTTCTCACCCCTTATACAGGCAGCTTCATGACTCTGTCCACCCCAATTGACCTTTTCCAAGCCTCTGGACTGTATCGGAGGCTGCCTTTGACTTAACTGAGGCTTTCAGACAACCATGACAAGTTTCCATCCTTTGTGTTTATGCTTAATGACAAAGGCCAGACAGCATTAATATCAGCCAGTTGTCTCAGGCTGAGGGAGGAAAGCATGAAAACCAATGCAAGGTAGAGATGCTGTGAGCATCCATGCAAGATCAAAGTGAGTGAGCACATATATTCAACATATATTTAAAAGCCCGCTCTTGTCCATGTGTTGGCCATGTCTTCCTGAGAGTACTATTCTTAAAATGATGACCTGTGATGCAGCCTCAGATGCAACTTTGAAGTGCAGAAACATCCTGTAATTAGGTCAGAGATGTGCATGTCGGTTATTAGAGGTTGTCAGATGCCAAAGTCTATGAATGATCATGGGGACCATACGGCCAGTACAATAGATCAGGGATTGTGATGTTGATTGTAGTCTCCTTTGGAGGCCATTCAAAGCAAGCAGTGAGCTGACTTAACCCGGTAGCCACTCTGTTTCCCATGTTGTGCTTCTCAATGTTTATCTTGTTAAGCAAGTTTGGTAAGACAGCAAGCTGAATATGAATGAGGTAAGTGGGGCCATCAATAAGGCATTTAACAAGTAATAGTTATTTGGAGAAATTCACCATGTTACCTGTGGAAAGCATAAAAGATGGAACAAGGTGCTCCTGATGTTAATATTTGCCTCACCAGACTTCTCAGGTGATTCTACCGCAAATTGCACCACATTACTTATATTCATATAAATTTCAATCAATGGTTTTGCCAATATTCAACTGGAAGAAATTTCTTCTAACTCGGTCATGATTTTAGATAAATATGCTGATAACTTAGTAATAGTGGGGCAATAAAGGGACATGGTACTAAGAGCTAGCTGTTCTGAGTGTACGCATGAATATTAACACTGTGATAAATGGAAACACGTAAATAGAAAGAAAATGTAGGAGGGAGCCAAGGATATCAGAAATAATAGTTCAGGATTGGAAAGGGAAGTTTTTTGCTTTGCAAATAATACACTGACTACAGTTAGATTAGGTAAGAATGTTTGAGTCTGAGCTGGATGTTCATGAACAGAAGTTGATACATGATTGTGTTGCGTTGTGCCTAAGGTTGGAAGCAGATTAAGAATCATGCATATAAATAGCTCACCTTTGACACCGTCACTTAGGATGTCATTTATGACTTTAATAAGAGCTGGTTTGGTACTGTGGAGTTCTGGATATCTGATTGCAGGGTTTGAAGTGTTACATGAAAGCTGGGAATGGAAGTGGAAACATGTGCAAGCCATTTCTTGACATTTACAGTGGACATGGCAAACAGGAGGAAATAGGCATTACACAATACACAGAATGATAAACCTGCTTTTAAATATATGTTGAACTAACATATTAGCACATTCATATACATTTCATCCATTCAGTATTTTAGCACATTCATTGATTCATTTTAAGTAAATAAGTCAACAAATATGTTAAAACAGCAAAGAAATTGAAACAGAATTCACTAATACACTCTAATAGCATAAAGGAGAATTTCATCTGCTTGACAAAATAGTGATAATCAACTCTGTGCTTCACTACAATGACACTGAAGTATTATAATATAACTTTAAATGTATAAGTACTTCAACAGAAGTGATACAGCCGCTTAAAACAACAGTAAAACACTGGTACAGACTTGGCAAAAATGTCAGTCATGGGAAAACAAATCACACTTCTATAAAAGTGTGTGAATTGCTTATTAAATAATTACAAGAAAGATCTTCTTGACCATCTGCTTCACTTCTAATTACTTCACTTGCAACACCAATTAATTTTGTTGTTCCATAAATAGCAATTCTATTTACATAATGGCAGTTAAGAGCAATTGAAAGAGATGAAGTGAAAATCCAAATGAAGCATTTTGTTGACAGCCTGGGCCTTTATAGAGTCACAACACTAATCAAGTTGAGTCAGAGTATGAGAAATTTGCTTTGCATCTCTGTGTCCATTAACACAGCAAGGAAATCCAATTCTTGTATAAATTAATTTGACCGAATTGAATATTAACAGAGATATTTTGTGACAGAGTAATAGAGGTTCCCATAAACTTAAGATGATGCTGTCATTTGCAATGTAACCAGAAATTGTTATTGATCTCACCTATTTCACCTGATATATCAAAACCAATTTGCAGTAGTTGTTTGAGTAACAGTTATTTTCATCGTGTCATGAAACAAATGAGCTGGTGTTAAATACAACTGACCTTGAGTGCACAGCTCGTTACATCTCAGTTGGCAATAATGGAGCGTAAGTCATTCTGTATCAATAGCAGCTGGTTCTTTAGAAGATTTCTTTCTGAAAGTGCACTGAAGAAACAAAGTCTTTCTCATTAATTTTTACCTTATGAACCGCAATTATTGTACAAAATAAGTATGAACTATTAGTTATTTGTAGTTTAGCACTGAAAATTTAATAAATGTAGCTAACAATTAGCCTTATTTTCTTTAGCAAAATTAGAAGTTTTTTTTCAGTATAAAGTAGTCCACATGTTTCTTGGGGTGTAATACTTTGTGGAATAAATGAAACTTTCAAGTCTGGTTGATTTTCCAGTAGATAATGTTTAATTAGCACCAAATTCCCAAGTATAGCAGCATGCATTTTCACTGAGTCAGCAACGTTTGAAAACCCTTCACAAATGTCAGACCCAATTTTGGGTTTCCCAGTCCAATTTTGTTTCCAACAATTTCTATGGGCATAGGATAGAGATGTAGATTGACCACCCACATGCAGCACTTCCACCTTTGCCCTTGAGAAGGTGGTAGCTTCTGGAAACACAGCAGTCCATGTGCTGTAGGTAAACCCACAATGCTATTGGGAATGGAGTTCCAGGCTTTTCAACCAACAACACTGAAGCAGCGGCAATATATTTCCAAGTCAAGATGCTTTAGGTGACAGCCTTCCCATGTACAGTGCATCCTGGTATAATATGTGTTTCGTCAGCGCAAATTGGCTATAATGCGATTGACCAATTTTTGATACTATTTGGATAACACAAATTTTCTACTTAACGGTTATAGCGATGTTTTTAAAGTAATCTTCTACAGCGTGATTTTCTATCATGGTTTTCCATGATGCAATTTTCTATTGCACGAGATTGCAGAGGAATGCAATTATTACGTTATACGAGAATGTACTGTATCTACTGCCCTTGTCCTTCTGGATATTAGTGCTCATGGGTTTGTAAGGAGCTGCTGAAAGAATCCGGTTTGGATGTTTCAACAGAAGGCATGCTTACATTCCCCAGAGATTGCTGTTATACCTGAGCCCATTATGAATGCTTAACCTGAGTGTCAAAAGGCTTATCTCAGCAGGGGATTTTATAGTCATCTTGATTTTCAGTTTTAAATTTAAATCTAAGATAGATAATTTTTTTGTTAAGCTGAGGTATTATGGGCTAAAGCAGATATTTAGAGTGAAGCTACAGATCTGCCTTGAATAGCAGAACAACATTGAGGGGATGAATGGCCAATCCTTACTAGTATGTTCCAAACAGGCTACTAAAGGATTAGATTTTGTTGACTTATCTTTGCAACTGAATGATCATTTAATCAATTTTTTTGTAATGACTTTGTTTGGCACAGACTTCTTTTTCCCACTATGTTATGTTTAAATGAGATTAAACTTATATTTTTAATGTGTATTTCAAATATATTTGGAAGTCTTTCCACAGTGGATACTGGATTTGTGGATAAGTGTTGGACATGAGATATATGTGGAGGCATAGAGGGGGAATGTAGTGAAGAGGACTAAGAGGGGTGAGAATTTGGTATTCGACTTTAAAGCTGGGCCAATATCCCAATAAATGGAGATGGAAATGTTGACCTGCCAGCCTGGCCTCCCTCTTGCCTGAGTTTCCACCTCAGGCTTGCCTCAGGAAGCAGCAGACCCAAATTCATCTCAGCCTTACTCTCCCAGAATTAAAAGATGGTGCTTGGTGAGGAGACAATTCTGTAAAGTTGGGAATTTTCCTGACTCAAACTTTCTGCCTGCCTCTGTAACCTCAATCTGACACAATTTGTTAGAAATAAACTGTTCAAGTGCTACCTTCCCCTTCTCCACATTGTACAGTTTGAAGGAAGGTAGTGAATTCAAACAATATACCCCACTTTTGAGGCATCTCATTTCTGATGCAATCTCCTGTGCTCATCAAAACACAACAGGGTCCTAAGACATTTGATCTTCAGAATATTCAATGTGAAATTTAGATCTTCTGTTTAATTCTGCTTGATTAAAAAAGTTTAAATTTTAAAGTCAGACATTTATTAAACCACATATTATCTTTAACAGCCAAACTGACTGGGAAAGTATAGGCAAATTCATCAAAAACATACAAAAAAGGATATAAAATGTTCAATTAGGCATCAGTAATATTTTATCCACTCATGGTGCTTTGGACACTAATCGTAGGTTTAATTGTTTAACCAGTCTTCTGTTGAAGTACCTCAGGGAAGCTACAATTACCCCATGCTTCAGTAATCTGTTGGAGAGGGAGAAGATTCTGAAAATAACAGCAAATGTCAATTTTTATTTGGGAATGTTATATTCAAGCATGCTAGAGCTGCCCACTCTAACCATCTCAAATAACCTATTAAACCAGACAGAAATGAAACTCTTCATTATTTTCAAACTTCTGAAGAAAGTTGCCTCAATACCATATCTTGAGAATGAAAAGCACTAACAGTAAAGGAAAACAATTATTTCTCAGCGACAATCGTTCACTTTCAAAAAGGATCCTTTGTGCAGTCAAAGACATTGTAGCAGTTTCCAGACATGAGGAATGGACACTCAATTATTGAATATGCTTTACACTCACACTCAAAGAAAAGATATTTGTTTTTCTCTTGTTTGCAGAAAATGCAAATTAAAGTGACCATCACATATAGAATCTTTAAAAACATAATCCACAGATAAGGAATGACAGATTTGCCCAACTATGTTGTTATATTTTTGCCAGATACTGATCTGAGAAGAATTATTTGAAGTGTTATCTTTAAGTTGAGTTCAGCTGTCAGAAACCAGATTTATAGACAAGGATGAAGTGAGGACTGGATTTTCGTGCTTCTTTCACGATCAGGCCAATGTCGCAATTTTGCATTCTGAAAACCAACATATTTAATCAGTATCTTGGTCTCTGAATATTGGGTGTGCTTCGGCCCATCATATCCCAACGCAGGTCTGAAATGTTCTGCAGGGTCGGAAAGGATGCCACGAGCAGGCGAACAATTTCAAATGACCTCGCTTCCCATCCCCTGACTCACTGCCCAGCTCTTCCCCCTCCCTTCCATTCCTCGGATCGACCCTTCCTTCTGGCGACCAATAGGATTCATTCCTCCCATCGACTAACTAGGTCATACCCTCTACCTGTGTTTACCTATCCCAACCTCACCACCTTGCCCCCTCCCCACCCAACCATTCCACCCACCCCCCCAACCTCCTTCATCTGCAGCTCCCCTTACATCCAGCCCCAGTCCTGAAAAAGGGGTACAGCCAAAACCTCGACTTCTCCAGCTCCTGATGCTGCCTGGCTCTTCCAGCCTCCTGCTTGTCTATTCTGGATTATAGCATCTGCAGTTTGTTTGTCTCTGAACAGCAGGCTAATAGCCTGTATCGATGTATTGGAACTTCATTCTTGGCACAGTTGTTAGACTCTTTAGAATTTACCGCTCACCCTCCCTCACATTCTAACCACCTATCTAGCCTCTTCCATGACCTTTAGTCCCATGCCCCTAACTAACACCTCCATACCCCTTCCATTACCAGCACCCCTTTTCCAAGCCAGCTGTGTACCTTCTATACCCACTGTGCCACTATCCAAAATGTTCAGAACCAATTAACCATGAATAAGTCTGGTAATTCTTTGAAATGCTCTTTCAAAAAAAGTAAGAGCCACAGACCGCAGGAATTTAGATTAGATTAGATTACTTACAGTGTGGAAACAGGCCCTTCGGCCCAACAAGTCCACACCGACCTACCGAAGTGCAACCCACCCATACCCCTACATTTACCCCTTACCTAACACTACGGGCAATTTAGCATGGCCAATTCACCTGACCTGCACATTTTTGGACTCTGGGAGGAAACCGGAGCACCCGGAGGAAACCTACGCAGACATGGAGAGAACGTGCAAACTCCACACAGTCAGTCGCCTGAGGTGGGAATTGAACCCGGGTCTCTGGCACTGTGAGGCAGCAGTGCTATATTTGATTAAAGCAGACATCAATACTAAAGTTTTAGGCTGTGGTATTGTGTTAAAGGTGTAACATTAACACTAAGTAAACAGCTTAGATTATAAAATAGTGACCTGTGAAGTTGTTATGCTTATAGAAGTTTTAAGAAAAAATAACTAGGTCAGGTAGGTTTGTAAGCAGTAATCCTGTATGTCTCATCTCTGTCTTAAATCAATGACCCTTGATGTAATGCATTCTCCACTCATTTTTGCTCTTTCTGGCTTGTTATGGGCTTTTTTTCCCCTTTTTAATGGAAGAGAGGGAGGGATTCAGTCAGGTGAAAGTGAGTGGCACAGCTTTTAGTGTTGGTGCAAGTGGTCACAAGGCACTAAGGTCCTGTGGGTAAGTGAATCGGCAGCTCAGAGGCTGTTAGTGGTTTGGAGGAATGGGGAACATGAACGAGTGAGGGGAAGTGTTGCAGGCAATAATGGGAGCGGTAGAGCATGAGCGATGGGGGGATGTGAGTGCAGTTGCTAAGATAGTGTGTGAGCTAGCAGAGAGAAAAGTGTGGTACTTAACCTGGTGAAATGATCACTGACATAAAAACATTAAAAAATCAGAGTAAGGAGTAGGCCATTCAACCCTGTGAACCTGCTCTGATATTCTTTATGACCAAGGCTGATATCCAACTCAATAGCCTATTCCATATTTACCCTATATCTTTTGATCATCTTATTGTCAAGTGTTAAACTCAACTCCTTCTTGAAATAACATAATGCTTCAGTCTCAACTGCTTCCTGTGGTAATGAATTTCACAGTCACCTCTCACTGGGTGAAGAAATTTCCCTTCATCTCAGTCCTAAATTGTTTACTCTGTATCCCCAGACCATCTTGTGGCACTGTTGACTGTTCCTCCTCAACATTCAGATGACACCGGCCTGGGTGTCGAACTCAGGATAGGTTGACGTGAAATACTCAATTAGTATCTTATCCATCTTGATTGGTTCCACACATAGACAGCCTTTTTGATTTTAAGGGGTCCTTTTCTCTTCCTAGTAACTCTTTTGCCCTTTCCTCCGTGTCAAATCACCTAAGAATCTTCTTTTTTTTGAGGGGTAGAGGGCAGAAATCAGTAGCATACTGGTATTGTTACTGGAATAGTAATCTGGTGACCTGGTTAATGCTGTGGGGACTGAGGTTTGAATCTTCTCACAACAGGTAGTGGAATTTGAAGTCAATAAAAATCTAATGGTGACCATGAAGCCACTACTGATTGTTGTAAAAACAAACCTGTTTCTTTACAGAAGGAAATCTACAGTCCTTACCATGTGACACTAGACTGACAGCAACAGATGACTTTGAACTGCCCTCTGAAATGATTTTGCAACATAACTGCTAAAATGTCTATGAGCTGCACCATCTTACCATTGAGGAAAGCTAGGAATGGGAAATAAACACTGGCACAGTCAATGATGACCACATCCCATGAATACATTTTTAAAAAACATCCCATCTCATTCTTTCAAACTGCAATGAGTACACCATGTCTCCTGCATCAGCATCATCGCTACCTGCTCTTCCATCATACTCAGTCCCTCTTTTATCTCATCACAGGAAAACACCGCCCCCCAGCAATGACTAATGTTTCCATTTCATTCAACTGAATGTCTTGTGAACTCCAACTGATTGTACTGAACTGCAGAACTGACTGTGGCCCAATCCCCAGACTGCAAGGACATGGATCACGAAATGCCGGTAGAAACAAGCATTTGACTAACTGTGGCCAAACTCCTGGGCTGGAACTGGACAAGCCTCTTCACTGGCAGTAGATTTACCACAATGACAATGCATGGTTCCTCTTCACCCCATTACTTCTCTTTGACCTTCACACACTACCATTCTCTTGAACTACATGCAATGCGTTTGCCCCATAAACTGCTGGTCCAGTCTGTAAAACTGACTGTGATGTAGCATGGTGCCATACAGTTCACTCAGCTGAGTGGTCAGAGCTCCCCTCTGTGAGAAGTTGCCTGCCTCTTCCTCTGCTGAAAAAAAAAGCAACGCACCCTACAGTGGCTGGCAACCTGGAACAGAAGTCCCTTTGTGCTCAGAAAGCGTCACAACTCAAACAGAGGCTGTGCCTAAGTCAATGAGTATTTGTTAGGAAAGCTGTGTAAAGTCGACAGAGGCTGATAACCTGCAAGCATGCACAAAGTGAGTGAGTGCTAAGACAACAAGTCATAAGAGCCATAACATTCAATCTGTGTAGATGCATGTTCCCTCAGCACAAATGACCTGCGGAAGCTTACAAGCCGTAGGTGTCCCTGAGCTGGAAAGAGAAGTGTTGATGTGGTGAAGCGGTGTGTCAGTTCATCTGGAGCGCATTTGGTGATACGATGGGGCTGTCAATTGCTAATGTCGACTTGTGTGGATGAAGAGTTGAAAAGGATGATAGCCCAGCGTGGGCAGGGGAATGCTGTGAAGAAGCAGTTGGACATTGGCTGGGACAAACAGCAAGCTGAACACACCAAATCTCCACTCTGATTTACATCAGCAACGTGCGTGTCTAGATTTGAAGGTGTTGTATAAATAAATTCAGTCACACCTTTGATGAGATGGAAATACATGGAGATCAGGTACTCGCTGCTGAACGGTGTGATTATGAAGTTACCATTTAAGATTTCAGGGAAAAATCGCAAATACTTTTCTTGATGTTGAGATTCCTTTTTGTTCAATCTTTAATCATAATAAATCGAATCTTGCCAGCATCTCCTATGCTCTAAGAAATAAAAGAAAGTGGTGAAAGGTATCTTTGTTTAGAGCTGCATTATCATGGCTGAGGATAGCTAGTAAGCAGAGGGATGAAAGAGGTAGTTGCACAGTGATCACTCTGTGTATTTTTCTTTTGCTTTTGATATGTTGAGCATAATATATAAACTATAAACCCACATTGTGCTGTATATTCATAACTGTCAAGGTGGAAATTAGTTTCTGGAAGAAAAATAAACAAAATTATTACATATGTTTTCAAAAGCACTACTAATATTCCTAAAACTATGTTATGAGAAAAGAATTTAGTTTACTTAATCACTTTAAAATAGTGGCCTTTGTTACAAATGTATATTCAGAATTATTTCTGTTTTTATTTTGCTCGCTTGTCAGTTTTTCTTTGTTTGCTGCTGGCCAGTGTCACTTTTATATTTCTTTTAATGAAAGATCATCATCCATAACTTGCTCGTTGTTGGACTATGAGCTGCTAAGTGGATGAAGTCCCTTTCCTTCTCGAGTTCCAAAGAGAAGCTGTGTTAATCACTGGAATAGCATGCTATTAGGTGACTGGAATTGATCCAGACTTTGTGTGTCTGTAAAAATTATTGCTGTAAAATGATTCAGTGAGTTAATTTCATATCGATTACTGACCACACACAAGGGGTATCTAGAATTGCCCAACTTTGCCCACTGAGTTGTCAGCATAAACAGGGCAGCATTCCTTTCCATAATAATTTCCAGCTGAGTTTATTGCTCTGTGGCTCATTTATAAACATTATACTGGAGCCTGCTCACCATGAACAAGCTGCTCCAGAGACACTCCATATCACTAACCAGTTGTAACATTGTAAACATTTTTTTTAATTGTAGCCTTTATGACTACATCTGCTTTATTTGAAGAAATTAAATTATCTCTTTGGAAAACAATTCAGGTATATCAACAAATTCACTGGAAAGATCATTCTTGATGAGTGACAATGTGATGGTGAGTGGTGGCTGTGTTGTTTTATGTCTCACACTAATGCAGACATGACAGCAGTTTCTATATGTGAACAGGAGCTGCATTTACATTGGTCCAGACTTACCACTTACCAACAGATCCATCTTATGTGTTCACATCAAGAGA
The DNA here is from genome assembly GCF_004010195.1 of Chiloscyllium plagiosum. Taxonomy (NCBI): domain Eukaryota; kingdom Metazoa; phylum Chordata; class Chondrichthyes; order Orectolobiformes; family Hemiscylliidae; genus Chiloscyllium; species Chiloscyllium plagiosum. The sequence goes on along the minus strand of NC_057710.1, from coordinate 55,176,474 downwards.
GTCTGCTGACCATTCTGCATTTTGAGGCCAGACTTCCAGTCTGTATTGTTCTTCAATATCTCTGTCACATCCTGCTGCCTAGATCTCAACCCAGCATGAGGGAGGGGAAGCTATTTCTTTCCTTTAGGACCAGAAATTGCTGGAAAATCTCGGCAGGTCTAGCAGAATCTGTGGAGAGAAATCAGAGTTAATGTTTCAGACCCAGTGACCCTTCCTCAGAAGTGCTTTCCCTTGCCATGATGTGGAGGAGTCGGTGTTGGACTGGGGTGGACAAAGTTAAAAACCACACAACACCAGATTATAGTCCAACAGACCTATGTGGAAGTACAAAACAAAGGTGCAGTGCTCCAAAAGCTTGTACTTCCAAATAAACTTGTTGGACTATAACCTGGTGCTGTATGATTTTTAATTTCCCCTTGACACCATAGTGTTACATTCTCCCTTGACACCAGTGCACTCAGGAACATCTCTTTAAAGGTAGCAACAAAGACTGTAGAGATTAGTGCAGAAGGGTAAGGCCACTGGAATTCCTGTAGTAATTACAAAGCTTTTTATATATTTTCAGCTCCTTGTAAGCAGTTAATGTGACTTTAATGATTTATTGCAGGTTTAATGCTTTTAAAATTTAAAAATTTAAATCAATTATTTCATCATTCTAATTGTGAATAGTTACTTATTTCAACATTCAGTCTTATTTATTGATTTCCAGAGAATGAGTGAAGTAACTGAGTAAGGTAGTAGGAAGGTAGGGTGATAGAAGATTAAGGTAGTAGGATGGCAGCCCTCAGGTGTCTGCAGAGAGATGGAGCGATAGTGAGGGGAGTCTGGGGGTTTGGGGGAGGAAGAGAACTCATATCAGGCCAGTGCAGTGTTGGGTGTCTGTGCAGAGTCGAGTGGGGTGTTCCATGTTGGGTTGGTGAGGGTGGGGTGCACAGTTTGATAGTTATGATTAGATTAGATTAGATTCTGTACAGTGCGGAAACAGGCCCTTCAGCCCAACAACTCCACACCGACCCACTGAACAGTAACCCACCCAGAACCATTTCCCTCTGACTAATGCACCCAACAGTATGGGCAATTTAACATGGCCAATTCACCTGAAAGGCACAACTTTGGACTGTGGGAGGAAACCGGAGTACCCGGAGGAGACCCACACAGACATGGGGAGAATGTGCAAACTCCACGCAGACAGTCACTTGAGGCTGGAATCAAATCTGGGACCTTGGTGCTGTGAGGCAGTAGTGCTAACCACTGAGCCACCGTTCCGCCCCTGATCATTTTTCCCAGGTTAAGGGACTCCAAAACTAGAGGGTATAGGTTTAAGGTGAGAGGGGAAAGATTTAAAAGGGAACTAAGGGCAACATTTTCACACAGAGGGTGGTGCATGTATGGAATGAGTTACCAGAGGAAGTGGTAGAGGCGGGTCCAATTAAAACATTTAAAAGGCACAGAAACAGAAATTGACAGAAAAACTCAGAAGGTCTGGCAGCATCTGTGGAGAGAAAGCGGCATTCTGATTCTCAGCATCAGCAGTTCTTTTGTTTTTTAACATTTAAAAAGCATCTGGATGGATATATGAATAGTAAGGGTTTGGAGGGATATGAGCCAAATGCCGATAAATGGGACTAGATTAATTTGGGATATCTGGTTAGCATTGAGGAGTTGGATCAAAGGGTCTCTGTACACTTTTTATAAGTCTGTTAGACCAGGTTTCAATTATTCTACATTTACCAGGATAAGGATTACCATTTGAAGTCTCCAACTCTAAGTCAAAGATGAGTTAGAATTGAAGGCCTTTCAAACTGCTCCAGATGCGTGGTGATTGTCCATTGGAAATTTCAGTTCCTGGGCAATATATACATAGTCAGATGCACTGGGCTCCCGCTTGGTACTGATGTCCACCTCCTGAATGCATTACTTCTTAAAGATTCATTCACAGGATGTGGGAACTGCTGGCTAGGTCAGCAATTATTGCCCATTCAAAGTTTGTGAGAAGATTTGTAGCTCGGGTGCTCGTTGTTGTGGTTCTGTTCGCCGAGCTGGGAATTTGTGTTGCAGATGTTTCGTCCCCTTTCTAGGTGACATCCTCAGTGATTGAGAGCCTCCTGTGAAGCGCTTCAACCTGGGCATCTTTGGAAATGAGAGATAAGGGATGTGATGGAATGTCAGGCTGGATGTCTCCTCCAAGGCCAGGATTAGCACCATCTTAATCCTTTACCTTGGACATTTTGACCTGTACTCCCACATAGACATGCACACATTTTCCTTGGATATTGCAATGTAAACTGACCAAGGTATTCTGTCACTGCTTCTTTTTCATCATTGCAGATCTGGAACAGTCATAGTGCCTATTCACTGTCCAAAGCAAGACAGTCCAAGGAGGAAAAGCTTCAAAATTGAAGCCTGAATTCATATCAATTATCAGCTAGAAATAAAGCGAGCGTTCAACAGAATATCAAGGATGGAAACTGGAATTTCAGAAAAGAGTAGTTGGAAAAGATTAGGATCACCTTGCATCTGGAGTTATAGCAGAGATTGTAATCTGTGATTGTAATCAGAATTTTCACCACTTTTAGATTAGATTAGATTAGATTACAGTGTGGAAACAGGCCCTTCGACCCAACAAGTCCACACCGACCCGCCGAAGCGAAACCCACCCATACCCCTACATTTACCCCTTGTACTTTTGGCAATTTAGTATGGCCAATTCACCTGACCCTGCACATCTTTGGACTGTGGGAGGAAACCGGAGCACCCGGAGGAAACCCACGCAGACACGGGGAGAACGTGCAAACTCCACACAGTCAGTCGCCTGAGGCGGGAATTGAACCCGGGTCTCTGGCGCTGTGAGGCAGCAGTGCTAACCACTGTGCCACCGTGCCGCCCACTTTCCTGTGAAGTTACAGCAGCGGAGTGGAAGCAGCCAATTTCCTTATTTAGGAGAGGCAAAAATACGTCAGCCAGTTCCAAATGAACAGTTTGGGACACAATATCCAGCAGAAAAATAGCAATGATGTTTTAGCAGTGAAATGACTGTCAGGTGACATGAAAGCCAGTTATATAACAACAGCATCTTTCAGCTCTGAAATGATCTTTACATACAGAGAACATCTTGAAGTGCTTTACAGAACAGTGATTCAAAGTAATGCCAAGGAAAATGGAGAAGGTCAGGGGCATGGTTGGGAGAGCATGGTAGAAGCAGGAATTGGAATTGTGCAATCACATTGTATCTTTCAAGATAGATGAAAAGATATACAGAATTAATTGGAACAATGCATAGTATGGTAGTAAGTTATACATATGGGAAATGTACAAAATTAAAGAATGGGTGGCTATGTTAGCTGCTATTCTGCATTCTTTATGAGGAGACATGATGCTAATGTTGCATAAATTCTGTGTTTGCTGTTTTTTGCAGTAGATTGATTTTGACTGCTGGAAGTAAGCAACATCAAGTTATTCCACTTTTTACATGCACAGTCTTCGATGTCTCCACAAATCTCTGCATGTCAGCAGATGAGGTGAGCTTTCCAATTCCTAACTTTTCCAAAATCAAAGTTTTAAAGCAATCCAAAGACAGGCTGGAATAGAATTTAAGTAATTCATTCAATATCTCTGACTTATTTCTTTCTTTTAACTTCATAAATAGAAACATGAAATGGTTTACACCACAAAAAGACACATTCTATCCTTCATGTTCATGCTTTCCAAGAAAGAGAAATTCCATCTAATCCCAATTCCCAGCTTTAGCATAATCAAATCATTTCCACAATGCAGTGATTGAACTACACATAGACTCAACTGATGTCTAGCTGTTGTTTAACACATTTGAGCTAATTGAGGTACACTTGATGTACTTCAGCTTTTGCAACACATGAAACATATTGATCAAAATATCCACTCTGGTACTTAAAAAATGTGTTTACTTGGGGAAAAATGGACCAGACAGCTGATATAGTAGCTTGATTAATGCAGCTCAGTTGTAAATGCTGTGGACAGCAATTGCATGGGTCATGCATGAAGGAACATTGATACAAACCATTAGCAAAACAGGGCAATCACTTCTTATGTCATAATTGCTTCTGGTCATAACCTGCCTCAAGCCAGGTACTGCTAGAATAGGTTGACTTTAGCCAGAGAACTCGGTCCCCAACAACATTTGTCCGGCAAGTGTAGACACGAAGTTGTAAGTTATTGGGGCTGAATACACCTGATACATAACTACATTATGCAAAATATTACCAAAACCAAACTTCACTCCAGGGTACAGTAGATTTATGGTCTAAAAGGGGAAAGTCACCATAATGCTAAAGGGTAAAGTCACCATAATGCTAAAGGACTATAGGGCTGCTGTCATTAGAAAGCGACAACTGGTGGTGGTCTAACCTGATGATCATCACGCCTCAGACAAAGCGAGACATTGAGAAGGTGAGCCCTTCATCTTAACCTCAGCTGATCCAGGAATCGAACCCATGCTTTTAGCATCACTCTGCTTCACAAAGTAGTTTACATGCATGTAGTATAAGTGGAATATCACAACTTGAGTTAAATGGATGAGAAATCAAATAACCTTTATATAGTCAATCATTCTTCTGAATTTAGTTTTCCTCCATGCACTGTAAGGCACATCTGACAGTCACTTCCTCTGTGGTGCAGAAACAGAACAAGTTGTCTCTGCATTCTTTTCTATCATCAGAAAAATGCTTGAATGGCAAATGTGGTGAAATCACCAATATAAACAATTTATCACCAACTACATGATTATAAGGATTATGCTTGCATTTGTAGCTGCGCCAATTTCAATCAGATCACATAAATTGAAAGCACAATTGTCACAGGATTCAAGTTAACTAGACTTTTTGGTTCATAGGAATCAAAATATTTGCAATAAATAATCCCAAATCAGCAATGTTACTCCACCATTTGGGCATTTGCCAAGACATTTTTGAGGGAAGGATAATAAGGATAATAACAAGGAAAGGAATGACAAAAGTTATTGTTGCTGGAAAAAGGTCAAAGATCTGGGCAATGATTTCGCAAAAGAGTCAAGTTACAAAAATCACTTGACTTTGCTTTTTGACATGAATAATAGTCTTTTTAATCTTTTTTTCAGATTAGGTAGAACTTCAGATCAGATAGGAATCTTAATAATGAGAATTAGACAGCAAACCTGTGAAGGTATAAGGGCAAATAAACTTCCTGCCAATTTGTTTGCATTAACTAAGATGATCAAAACTTGAGTGACTCATAAGCTGCCAGCATAGAAGGAAGCAATCCAGTTTGTTTCATCTGTGCATTCTCTTCATCAGACTAATACAAAACTAGTCCTAAAACCAGCCGCTCCTTGGAGTACTGTCTCATTCTTTGTTTCGTTTACAGATCAATTATTTCAAGCTGTTTAAATACAATTCGTCTTTAGCAAATCAATGCTCCTTTCCTTAATTAAAGTTTTGAAATGCTTTCCCACACTCAAGATCAAATTGACTGGTCTGTGTTTATGACAATATGTTTTTGAACTCTTGTGGCACAGTGATATTTTCCCTACCTCTAGGCCAGGCATCCTAGGTTCAAGTTTCACCTGCTCCAGGGGCATTATAATAAACCAGAACAGGTTAATTATAAGTATCTAAATGGATATCTCTTGTACATTATTTTAAATGAACCAGTTCATCCATGTTACGGCATATCTCCAGGTCTGATAAGACTTGAATCCCTGACCTTCTCGCCTAGAATTAAGAGCACTGCAACTGCATCACAACAGCATCTTTTTTGAACAAGCTTGTAACATGTGCAATTCCAAATTCTCTGACAACACACCTTGTTTCTAAGGATGACTGAAAAATCATGGCTAATAACTCCACAATTTCAATGCTTTGATAAAGTAGATGCAAAGTGTTTGTTTAGCATCTCAGTTACACCCTCTGCACCTTTCTTAAACATACCCCGTCCCCCACCCCAGCACCTTGAACCTGTGTCCCCTAGTAATTGACCCCTCCACCCTGAAAAAAGTCCCATACTTTCCACTCTATCCACGCCATTCACATCTTATAAACATCTATCAGGTCGCCTCTCAACCTCCAGCATTCCATTGAAAATAAACCCAGTCTATCCAACCTTTCTTCATAGCTAAAATCCCCTATACCAGGCAACACTTTTCTGCATCCTATCCAAAGCATTCACATCCTTCTGGTAGTTCATGCAACCACCTGATGAAGGAGCAGCGCTCTGAAAGCTAGTGCTTCCAAATAAACCTGTTGGACTATAACCTGGCATTGTGCGTTTTTTAACTTTTTACACCACAGTCCAACACCGGGGTCTCCAAATCAGAACAAAAAGAAGAATTGGCATAACTTTACTGTATTGAAATATTTAATAAGATAACATATTATTTCACCATTAATCATTAACTATTCCAACATAGGCAGCATCCTATAAACACAACCATAGCAAGTGCAATTCAGCAACTCAGTTATTACTCTTATGTGCCATCTCTCTCCGATCCAGTGGAAAAAGTCTTTTAAAGAAACAATCTGCTACTTTTGCTTGTTTTAGAGGGAGACTCTCTGTCTTAGACTTCACTTTAGCAGTAGAGAACTCAAGCTTTCTGCTCCAGCAACCAGCAGGAACCTTCTCAGCTAACTAAAAGCAAAACTAAAGTCTTCTTTTGGGTCTGTATGAGCCTGACCCAGCTCACTCATGATTCTTCTTTCTAGTTGAAAAGAAACCCATCGAAGGAGAATGCAAAGCTGCTTACTGACTGCCTATCTGAAGGAGACATTTTAGCACCACTGTAACCACACCCCTCTGCAAGAAAACCAGCAGTGGACACATCTCTTTAAGGCACCGTATGATCACACATTTACTGCTCTTATTGTTTACATGCTTGCAAACCTTTAGATTTCCTTTTATGTTCGCTGGCAATCTCTTCTCATACTCGATCTTTATGCCTCATTATTTTTTTTCACTTCCCCTCTGAAATTTCTATATTCACCCTGGCTTTTACTTGTATCATTTACCTGACAAATGCCATGCAAACCTTTTCTTTGTTTTTTTCTTACTTTCTATCAATTTCATCATTGAAGGAACTCAGAATGTGTTTCGCCTAACGTTCCTTCTAAAGGGAATCTATCTTGACTGTCCCTGAATAATCTGCTCCTTAAAGCCCATTTTACCAAGATGCCGGCTCATTTTTTTATTCCAATTTACTTGCTCCCAAAATGCTCTCAAACCACTGCAATTGTCTCTCACAATTTAATTCTGTTTTCTCTTGATTTTCCCATGTCCTCTCTCATTGATTACCTAAATCTTATGAGTGTATAATCACTGCCTCCTAAATATCCCCCCATTAACATGATGCATTTTACCCACCGCAGTCTCCAGAACCAGTCATAACTATGTTTCCTTCCTTGTTGGATTGAATAGCCTCACCCATATCTACCTGCACCCACTGTGTAATGGAGTCGATCATAAGATTATTTTAAAGTCAAGGTTTCATTGGGCACATCAGCTACTTTGCTTAAACTAGTAAGTTCACCTGAATATGTTCCCTTTCTATGCATTGGGAACCCAGTGAAAACCTCCTGGAGTAGTGAGCCCTGCCTCTGTTTGTTGCCACTGTAGACATTTGCGTTTTCAAGGACCAGGCAGATAAGACATTTTTAAAAATCCTGCAAGTGGCAAAAATCCAGAGGAACCAAGGTGTTGTCCTTTTCCGATGGGTTGCACTGATGGCAATGCAGCCAAAGGAATTGTATAGATCTTTGATTTCTGTCAGGAAAAGAAGTCAGGCTCATAATTTTCTAAACAGGACATTCCAGTTGCAGGTGTTTCTCTCATCACTGGGGAATATTGAATGGAAATATCTGAAAAGCGTATTTAGGTAATGTGATGTTTCATTAACTTAAGAAAAAACATGATCGTGAGGGAAAATCTCAACATAAGGAGGTGTCAAAATAGGACTTCATTTATTTGATTCCATGAAGAGACACTCATCATTACATATCTAGATTTTTACAGCTATCCTCCAGCGTTGGCTGAGAAAGAAGGAACTGTGTTCCAGGATATCATCTTACATCTACTAATAGAAGGTTAGCCCTTTCCTGGATGGTAAATGGTCTCTTACCACAGTAATGTTACTGATATTGTCAGTTCCAAATTTTGTGATTATGTAATTAAAGTAATGCATATTTTGTAAAGACGTCTAATTGATCTTTTACTTGAAGCTTGAAGTTCCTAGAAGTAAAGATTAACAACAATTTATCTGGGTCCATCCAGCTCAATGCTAAGGTTAGGAAAGCACACCACAATTGCTCAGAAGACTAAGGAAATTTGGCATGTCCACAATGACTCTTACCAATTTTTTATAGATGGACCATAGATTGCATCCTGTCTTGATGCATCACAGCTTGGCATGACAACTGCTATGTCCAAAAGCACAAGAAGAGAGTTCTGAATACGGCCCAGTCCAACACGGGTACCAGTTTTCCATTCATTGACTCTGTCTATGCTACCAGCTGCCTCTGGAAAGCAGCCAACATAATCAAAGATCCCTCCCACCACAGTTATACTCTCTTACATCCTCTTCCATCAGGCAGAAGATACAAGTTTTGAAAACATGTACCAACAGATTTAAGAACAGCTTCTTCCCCAATATTATCAGACTTTTAAATGGATCTTTCACGTATTAGCATTGATCTTTCTCTGCACCTTTTTTTTGTAGCTGTAACACTATGTTCTACATTCTGTTTTATTACCCTGATGTTCTTATGCAGGGTTTGATAGCACACAAAATAAATCAGATCGAATCCACTCAACTTGCTGCAAATGTGGTCACTATGAACTACGATGGGGTCCACCAGCTGCCACATTATGCAGTTACAACACATCACCTGACTTAGCATCTCTATTTTAATTACTTAGTTCTTAATTTGTTTGAAAAAAAATTAATTTGTGGTCTGTAAATGTTTCCCCTATTTGTCTTTAATCTGAAAGTAACCTGTAACAGATAGTTCAATTAGTATTATCACCAACTTGTGAACTTACAGTACACTGTACCTGTGACTCTTTTGTGTTGGGCCCCGATCTGGGCTTCAGTTTACCCTATTTAAAAAAAACTGACAAACTGTGAGCAAAGAAATGCAAGCAAAAGGCATCTCTTCCCTCTGCACCAAATTCCCAATCTGCCTCCAAATTCCCTGAACCATGTACTTACTTGGGCTGTGTCTCACTCTGGATATGATCTCTCCTTCCTGACCATGCGAAGCTTAACAGAGTCATAGAGATGTACAGCATGGGAACCTTGCTTTGGTCCAACTCATCCAGGCCGGCCAGATATCCCACCCCAATCTAGTCCAACCTGCCAGCACTCTGCCCATATCCCTCCAAATCCTTCCTATTCATATACCCATCCAGATGCCTTTTAAATGCTGCAATTGTACCAGCCTCTACCATTTCCTTTGGCAGCTCACCCTCTGCATGAAAAAGTTGCCTCTTAGGTCTCTTTTATATCTTTCCCCTCTCCCTTAAGCCTATGCTCCCTAGTTCTGGACTCCCCTCCCTAGGAAAAAGACTTTGTCTATTTAGATATTCAGTGCTTGTGTCCTGAAGAAGGGCTAATGCCCGAAACGTCGATTCTCCTGTTCCCTAGATGCTGCCTGACCTGCTGCACTTTTCCAGCAACACATTTCCATCTCTGTTTAGATATAGCCTACTTCTCCTTTAACGTCTCTCTTACTATTTATATATTTACAGAAGACTTTGGGATTTCCCTTTATGCTACACTCTTTGCCTCTCTTACTTGCTTTTAACCTCTTTCATTTGATTTGATTTGAGTTATTTATTGTCCCATGTACCTAAGTACAGTGAACATCTTTGTTTACGTGCTATACAGGCAGACCATAGTAAGCAAAGACATACAGATCGTAGGGTGAAAAAAACTTACAGGCATACAGGTTACATCACACAGGGCGTGCGCTAGGTAAGATCAACATCAACAAGATCAGCATTATTTCAGGTTAGAGAGTCCATTCATCAGTCTAATAATGGCTGAGAAGAAACTGTTCCTGAACCTACCTGTGTGTGTGTGTTCAAGCTTCTGTATCTTCTGTTAGATGGAAGAGGTTGTAGAAGAGTATTACTGGGATACGATGAGTCTTTGAAGATGTTGGCAGTTTTTCCACGGCAGCAGGCCGTGCAAATGGAGTCCATTGATGGAAAGTTGGCTTCTGCGATGGTCTGGGCTGTGTACTCAACCTTCTGTAGTTTCTTACAGTCCTGGGCAGAGCAGTTGCCATAATGTTAATTTCTGATACCTTTGTCTTCCAGGGATATGTGGATTTGTTTGTCCAACCCCCTCTATTAGAGGGACTACACCTTGACTGTACCTGAACCATCTATTCTTTGAAGGATGCCCATGATAAGTTACTGTTTTTCCCACACCCTCTTCTTCTATTCAATCCTGCTCAGCTCTGTTCTTTGTTCAAAAGTGTGGTACTGGTAAAACACAGCTGGTCAGGCAGCATCTGAGGAGCAGGAGAGTTGACATTTGTCAGGCATGTGGAGAGGTGCCAAGGAGGCTGAGAGATAAACGGGAGTGGGGATGGGACTGGGGGGAAGGTAGCTAGGAATACAAATAGGTGAATGATGGTGGGGGGTGATAGTGATAGGTCAGAATGGATGGTTGAGCTGATATTTGGGAAGGAAGATGGACAGGTAGGACAGTTCAAGAGGGCCGTGCCGAGTTGGAGGGTTGGATCTGGGATAAGATGGGGGGAGAGGACATGAGAAAACTGGCAAAATTGACATTGATTCCGTGTGGTTGGAAGGTCCCAAAGTGGAACATGAGGCGTTACTCCTCTAGTCATCAGGTGGCTAGGATTGGGGGGAGAAGAGGCCAAGGACTTGCACGTTCTTGGTGGAGTGGGAGGGGGAGTTGAAGTGATCGGCCACAGGGCAGTGGGATTGTTCAGTGCTTGTGTCCCAGAGATATTCTCTGAAGCATTCCACAAGTTGGCGTTCTGTCTCCCCAGTGTAGAGGAGACCAGGCCCCCAATGTCTCACCTTCACCATGGACATCCAGTCCCTATTAATATCCATCTGCCATGACAAAGGCCTCCAAGCCCTCTGTTTCTTCCTGTCCTGCTGACCCAAACAGTACCCTTTCATTGATACACTCATTTGATTGGCTGAACTGGTCCTAACCCTCACCAATTTCTCCTTTGAATCCTCCCACTTCCTACAGACCAAAGGGGTATCCCTGGGCACCGACATGGGCCCCAGCTATGTCTGCCTCTTCATCGGGTACGTGGAACAGTCCATCTTCTACAGCTATACCAGAATCATTCCCTACCTTTGCCTCCCCAACATTGATGATTGTATTGGCACTACCTCGTGCTCCCACAAGAAGATTGAACAGTTTATCAACTTCAAAAAAACCTTCCACCCTGACCTCAAGCTCACCTGAACCATCTCAGACAACTCCCTCCCCTTTCTGGACGTCTCCATCTCCATTTCCGGCAACTGACTCAACATAGACATCTACTTCAAAATCACCACTTCCCACAGTTACCTGGTCTGCACCCACCCTGCCTCCTGTAAAAATGCTATCCCTTGCTCCCAATTTCTCCACCTCCACTGCATCTGCTCCCAGAAGGGCCAGTTCCACTCCAGAACATCCCAGATGGCCTCCTACTTCAAGGGCCACAATTTCCCCACCCATGTGGTCAACAATGCCCTCCAGCGCATCTCCTCCACTTCCTGCACCTCTGCCCTTGAACCCCACCCCTCTAACCGCAACAAGGACAGACCTTGTCCTTACCTTCCACCTCACCAACCTCTGGATACAATGAATCATCCTCCGCCATTTCCACCACCTACAGTCAGATCCCACCACCAGAGATATATTTCCCTCCCCACCCCTTTCAGCATTCCGCAGAGACAGCTGGCACCTTCCCTTGCCACCGCATGAGGTATAAAACCTGCACCCACATTTCCCCCCTCACCTCCATCCAAGGGCCCATATCAGGCAGAGATTTTCCTGCACCTCCATACATCTCATCTACTGTCTATGTTGCTCTTAATGTGGTCTCCTCTGCATTGGGGAGACAAGATGCCAACTTGCAGTGAATCTCTTTGGGACACATTCATTAAACAACCCCACTGCTCTATGACTGACCACTTCAACTCTCCCTCCTGCTCCGCCAAGGATATACAAGTCCTGGGCCTCCTCCACCACTAAATGCAAGCCACCTGACGTCTGGAGAAAGAATGCCTCATTTTACGCCTTGGGACCCTCCAACCACATGGAATCAATGTCAATTTCACCAGCTTCCTCATCTCCCCACCCTCCCCCACCTTATCCCAGATCCAATCCTCCAACTCGGCACCATCCTCTTGAGTCTAACCTGTTCATCTTCCTTCCCACTTATCCACTCCACCTTCCGCTCTGACCAATAACCATCACCTCCCACCTTCATTCACCTATCGTATTCTCAGCTACTTTCTACCCAGCGCCCCCCTCCTATTTATTTCTCAGCCCCCTTCCCTACCTCCCTCCTACATTCCTGATGAAGGGTCTATGCCCAAAACGTCAACTCTCCTGCTCCTTGAATGATGGCTGACCGGCTTTGTTTTTCCAGTGCCACTCCAGCACCTGTACTCCTCACTTTCTCCCAGCTCTGTTCTTTCCCGTTAAGGTCAGCTCTCGAATTGATGTTTCTTATTTTGTTTTTTTTGTTTTATTTTGTTCTGGATTATATCATGCCATTTTCCAACATTTTCCTGAACCTTATAATACAATGATCACTGTCTCCTAAATGTTTTCCCACAGACTCTTGATCTAGTTGTCCTATTTCATTTCTAAAAGATCAAGTAAAACAATGCATTCTTCCCTGTTAGACTGGGCACCCACTGCTGTAGGAAACGCTCCTGAAAATATTTTTAAAACACTTGCTCCTCATTGCCCCTTCCCACTACAAGTATTCCAGTCTGTATTTGGGTAATTTGTATTGCCTTGAAGGTAGGAGACAGAGAGTAGTGGTGGAGGGTTGCTTTTCAGACTGGAGGCCTGAGACCAGTGGAGTGCCACAAGGATCGGCACAGGCTCCACTGCTTTTTGTCATTTATATAAATGATTTGGATGTGAACATAGGAGATATGGTTAGTAAGTTTGCAGATGACATCAAAATTGATGGTGTGAACTACAAAGAAGGATATGTCAGAGTACAAACAGGATCTTGATCAGACAGGCAAATGAGGCAAGGCGTGCAGATGGAGTTTAATTTAGATAAATGTGAGGAGCTACAGAACTTATACACTTAATAGTAAGGTCCTGGAGACCTTGGAGTGCAGGTTCATAGTTCCTTGAAAGTAGAGTCACAGGTAGACAGGATACTGAAGAAAGTTCAAGAGTACAGTGCTGGAAAAGCACAGCAGGTCAGGCAGTGTCCGAGGAGCCGGAGAATCAACGTTTTGGGCATAAGCCCTTCATCAGGATCACCAGGAGGCTGCCTGAACTTCTATGATTTTCTAGCATGACACTCTCGACTCTGATCTTCTGCATCTGCAGTCCTCACTTTCTCCTTAGTGAAGAAAATGTTTGGTATGCTTGTTTTATTAGTCAATACATTGAGTATAAGAGTTTGGAGGTCATGTTGCAGTTGTAAAGAATATCAGTTAGGCCACTTTTGGAATACTGCATTCAGTTCTGCTCTCCCTGCCATAGGAAGGATATTATGAAACTTGACAGTGTTCAGAAAAGATTTGCAAGGATGTTGCCAAGATTGGAGGGTTTTGGAGGGAGAGGCTGAAGAGGTTGGGGCTATTTTCCCTGGAGTATCGAAGGCTGAGGGGTGACCTCACAGAGGTTTATGAAAATCATGAGGGGCATGGATAGATGAATAACCAAGGTCTTTTCCCGAGGGTAGCTGATTCCAAAACACAGGTTTGAGGTGAGATTTAAAAGGGTCCTAAAGGGGCAATTGTTTTCACACAGAGGGTGGTATGTGTATGGAATAAGCTGCCAGAGGAAGTGGTGAGGCCAGTACAATTACAACATTTAAAAGGCATCTGGATGAGTATATGAATAGGAAGGGTTTGATAAGATTAGATTCCCTACAGTGTGGAAACAGGCTCTTCAGCCCAACCAGTCCACACCAACCCTCTGAAGAGTAACCCACCCAGACCCAGTTCCCTCTAACTAATACATCTAACACTGTGAGTAATTTAGAATGGCCAATTCACCAGACCTGCACATCTTTGGAAGGTGGGAGGAAACTGGAGCACCCAGAAGAAACCTATACAGACACAGGGAGAATGTGCAAACTCCATGTAGACAGTTGCCCAAGGCTGGAATTGAACCTGAGTCCCTGGTACTGTGAGGCAGCAGTGCTAACCACTGAGCCACCATGCCACCTCCATAGAGGGATATGGGCTGGGTGCTGGCAGGTGGGACTAGATTAGGTTTAGATATCTGGTCAGCATGGATGAATTGGACTGAAGGGTCTGTTTCCATGCTGTACATCTCTATGACTCTAGTTGAAGTCTCCCATTCTAACTACACTATAATGTTGGCATTTTTCTGCATTTTCACTGCAGATTTATTCCTCTACACCTTTTCCACAGTTGTCAGTCTGTAGACTATACTGAGCAATGTAATTGCACCTGTTTTATTCCACAGCTCGAGCCAAAATGACTCCGCCCTTGAACTGTCCAAGATACCTTCTCCAGCACTGTCCTCCTTAACTAATGCTGCTATCCTGCACCTTTCCTTCCTTTTCTATCTAATTTGAACAGCTTATATGACAGGAGTACTTAACACTCAGTCTTGCCCTTCATTGAGCCAGGTCTTCCTCACCACCACAATGTCACAATCTGTCATTGCAATCTGTGTCTGTAACTCCAGTCTTATTTACTATACTCTCGGCTTTTACATACATGTATCATAACTCAATTTTGGACCTCCTTTCTTTCTCCCCTATTCAGGCATCACCTATTAACTAACTATTCTCTATGCTAGTGCCAGTTGTATCCCTAAGTATTTTGCAAGCCCTGGTATTTTGATAAAAAACAAATTAGTCCAAGATGGCGGAGTAGAGTTCCTGTGCTGGAACTCATCTGCTCCAAACACTTTTCTCTTTCTTTTACTTTTTGTTCCTTTCTTTTTGTTCCTAATAAGCTTACGTACCTTGTCCTGAGCATGGATGGCCTTGGCAGTGATGAAAGCCCAACATGCAGATCTTGAGCCAGGCCCAGGGTTTGGACTTTGAGCCGGGCCCAGGGTGTGCACTTTGAACGGGCCCAGCATGGAGGACAGCGGGCCCAGCGCAGACCTCAAGTGGGCCTTTACTTACTTTTCTGGATCATGCTCTGGACCTGGAATTGGCAGCCGCTACATCGACAGAGGCAATGTCAGTGAGCTAGGCCCAGCGGCATATGGTGTTGTTGGTTGAGTCCTGCAGTGAAGTGGTGGTAGAAGGGAATCATGCCAACATGGATGAGGTGGGTCCAGCAGTGAGACACATGAATCTATGTGGGTTGGTCTGGCGCAGGTGCAGGTGAGACAGTGGCGGATTATCAGCCCAGCAGTAAAGATGGCGCCTGAAGATTGGAGACTTTGATGTTGTTTGGGTCCAGTATAGACAGCAGTGAAGCACTGGTGGAGGGATTGCGGCACAGGCATTGTTGATGGTGATGAGTTGGCTCAGAACTGATGGACTCTACTCAAGCTCTATCTTTTGTTTCTTTTTCCCCTCTCATTCTTAAATTATTCAAAATCGTGCCATATCATGACAACAAATGGAAGCTTTTCACTGTATTTTACTGTAAAATACACATGACAATTAAAATCAAAATCAAATCATTTTGATTATTAAGGAATCTTGATAGGTCTTGTTTAAAGACTGATAGTTAGGATTTTAATTAGTCAGCTTCGTAACTGCAAGAAGTAATTTTTATTTTACATAGTGAACTGTGGAGTAGTGGAAAGAGAGTGATGGTGCACTCTCCCGGTCTTAGTCCTAACAATACATGCAATATATCATGGTCATTTTATCAGATCACATGTAATTCTTGCCAAGTTTATAAACTTCGGGCGACAGAACAAATTGAAATGACTCCTCTTATACTTTCTCCAATCAGCCTGTTCAGAAATGTTGCTGCACATCTCTGGAGCAGGTGGGACTTGAACCAAGGTCACTCAGTCCAGGCATAGGGACACTACCTCTGCACCACAAGAGCTCCTTAATGACCCCTCTAATTCAAATAAGCAACAGATGGCTGAGTACCTAGAGAGATACATTTGAAAAGGAATAAGCTAATTATCATGGACAACTCATGAAACATGATTGAACGATATCAAGAAATATTGAAACTATGGGAGAATCGAATTACTTATAGTTAGGATGTTCTCAATTATAATTAAATTATTACTTAGAATGAATTATCAGTTTACAATGATTCCAGTTCACTGTGTCCAATCCTGAATATGAACTCCATAATTTTAAGAATCATGGTTCCAACTAAAATAATATCTTAATCCCAAATGTCATGCAGACTTCCTCATCAAGACGATTAATTATTGAATTCAAGTTAATACATTGTTTTCGGAAAGATGACATTTCAAACAGCTGACAAAAGTATGTTTGCAGTTCACTAGGGCAGCCCGACTTGATTAAACTTGGTAGCATGAAATGTTCTTCCTTTTTGGGAATATCAAATAATGAGCCTCCAATTATGGGGTTGGCATAAAAGCTGGCCTAGCCAGTGGTGCCACAGCCCATGAATGAATTTTTGAAAAGTTGAATCTTTTTTGTGCTTATTTGAGCTTAGTCAGTGCTTTTGAAAAAGATGAAGGATCATGAAAAGCAACAATCAGCAAATATATCAATAGTCAGAATCTTAAACTTATCATTTGTGATACTGGACCAGAGCACTAGGCTGATGTTATGTGGGTGCAAGTTCAAATCCAATCATGGCAGACAGTGGAAATTTGTCTTCAATAGCATTCTGAATTAAAAAAGAAGCCTGATGGCTAACATGTCAACACCTTTTACTGTGGTAAACATTTCTGACTCACTAATTTCATTTATGGAAGAAAATCTGCCATCCTTTCCCGGTCTGGTCCACATGTGAATCCTGACCCACATTAATCTGGTTAGTTCCTAACTACCCTCTGGGCATTTGGAGGTTGGCAATTATTGCTTACCTTGCCAGTGATGTCCTCATGCCACAAACAAATGTATTTTTAAAAAATGGTAACCCCAGAAATAGATGAGGAGGGATTACAATTCAAGACAAACATATTATTGTTGAGTCTGATACAGGCAGCATGCAAAATGTAAGCCTATTTATTTCAATGATTGCATTATGTGGCTCGCACCAACCATGCTGGTCATTGGCAGTACACATTAGCAAGGATTCAAAATCATGAGAATCTAGCCTACTTAAAGCCAACATATTGAACTTAAAAGGGAAGTTATTTTATCAGTGAGGCAAACACTCAACAGTGTTACAATATGGGAGAGACCAGCTCCAAGTTTTTCTGACTCTGTACTTTGGAGCTTTGATGTAAGCGATGGAAATGAGAGCTCAGAATATCCCTCAATCAATGTGGAGATGGGAGTGACAGCAAATAGTCATGTTAGTCAACGCTAAGAGTCAGGATCCCAGGATATTGGATGCAGTGCTACAGAAATTCAATAATTATGAATGATTTGCCAAGCTCAGTGAATATCATATCCCGGTAACTACCATTGACACCAGGATATGCTCACATTTCTCAACCTTTAACAATTTATATCAATCAAGACGCATACCTACTCTTCACAGGCTTCACTCACCCTAGCACACTTAGCAGTGCTACAAGCCTTACATCCACACCTCCGACCTTGCGTACACTTCTATACTTTCAACCATGATCCCACACCCAAGCCCACTGTACTATACTCCCTGGCTTGCTATCTTCTCTCTTGCAGCACAAGGTGGCAGGCAGTGGGAAGGAAGAGGAGCTAACTGTTGGGAGTGGAAGGAGGGAGGTGGTGGCAAGCTAAGCTTCTTTGCCTATATTCTTTATTTCTATGAAGGTTGAAAAAATAAAAGGTAATGAGATTTTAAGCCTCCTTGTCACATTCCACTTCTCCAGTATCGTACAATCCCTTCTGTCTCGCAAACTGCATTTGGCATAAGCATGTACTGCTTGCTTTCTCCATCTTCCCTCAAAATTGCTCTATCTTTGTGTTTTCCTCCTTTTAGATACCTAGGAACTGCAACTTGTCTGGGCAGTAGTGGAAAAACAAGGGATCAAAGGGAATAAGTCGGTGTTTTACAGGCTGACAGAATGTCATCAGTGGAGTGCCACAGAGATCGATTCTGGGACCTTTGGAGTCTAGAACAGTCAGAGGTGACATAATTCAGGACTGTCCATCAGAGAGGCAAGATGGCGGCAAAGTAGGACGCTCTTGTCGGAACTCCTCTGCTTTGCCAATTCTTTTTCCTTTTTCCTTCTTTTTTCTTCTGTCTTCTGCAGTTTTTGTTCCCCCACTCCCACTCCTACAACTTTTAACATCTTAAACTTACCCGGAGGAATTTGAGAATGGAGGAGACAAATCTGAATCCAGGTGCGGGAGATAAGTCAGAGACCATGCCAATGCGTGAGGTGAGTCACAGGCCAGAGCCTGACGTGGGAGGCAGTCCAAGCCTAGGCTGGCCTGGGAGCCAAGCCTTGGAGGTGAATCCTGGACCAGAGGCCAGTGTGAGGAGGCAACGAATCCTCAAGTTCTTATGCCCAGCAGGCATTGACTATAATTGGAGTACTTTTTAAAGATACTTTTTATTGTTATTCTGGACTTCAAATAACTTGAGTACTTTTTCAAACTTTGCATTCCTATGCTGGACATTTTTATTTAACTCCTTCAATTCTGTCACAAACATTTAAACATTTGTCTAGATATTCTGTATATTACAAACTTTTCCATTGCACTAATTCGAGTGCGCATGACAATAAAGGCTATTATATTCTAATCTAATTGAAACATATAAGGTCCTGAGGTGATTTGGCCAGGTCTCTTGCCATAGAATCGAGAACTCAGGGTCACAGTTTGTAAATGAGGTGGCGCCTAATTAAAACAGAGAAGAGGAAAGATTTTTGCTCTCAGAAACTTTGGAATTCCCTTCCTCAAAAGACAGTGGCTGCAAAATCTTTAAATATTTTTAAAGTAGAGGTAAATAGATTCTTGCTTACCAAGAGGGTGAAAGAATATCAGGGATTGAGCTAAGGTTAAAATCAGATCAACCATGATCTTATTGAATGATGGAACTGGCTCAAACGGCTGATTGGCCTACTGTTGTTCCTTGTTCTTATGTTTGTAACACAGTGAAGATGAAGAACAATGATCAGTTAATTACCTACTCATAGCTGATACAGCATGTAATTTCAAGGAGAGCTGAGATGCTGGGTCATCACATGGCGAGATACTTGGTACGAATTGCCTGCAGCCAAGGCTCACAACAAGGAGAAAGTGAGGACTGCAGATGCTGGAGATCACAGCTGAAAATTGCGTTGCTGGAAAAGCGCAGCAGGTCAGGCAGCATCCAAGGAGCAGGAGAATCGACGTTTTGAGTGTAAGCCCTTTCTCCTGAAGAAGGGTTTATGCCCGAAACATTGATTCTCCTACTCCTTGGATGCTGCCTGACAAGGCTCACAACAAGGTTAGTACAGCTGCTGCTTAGCAAGGAAAAAAAGCGTCACCCAAGTTAAGCTGCAAAGGAGTCAGCTAAGCACTTCGATGAGGCAGCTACAGAGGAGGCTAAAGTAAAAACAGAAATTGCTGGACAAACTCAATGGTAACATCTGTGGAGATGTGGTTTGGGCGGCACAATGGCTCAGTGGTTAGCACTGATGCCTCACAGCCCCAGGACCTGGATTCAATTCCAGTGTGGACATTCTCCCTGTGTCTGCATGGCTCTCCTCCAAAGTTGAGCAGGTTTGGTGAATTGGCCATGCTAAAGTGCCCCATAGCATTCAAGGATGTCTAAGTTAGATGCATTAGTCAGGGGTTAATGTGGATTAGTCAGGTAGGGGAATGGGTCTGGGTGAGTTACTCTTCAGAGGGTTGGTATGGATCTGTCAGACCATGGCCTGTTTCCACATTTAGGGATTCTATGAAACAGAGTTAATGTTTTAGAAACACAAAAAAACTCAGAGCAGGAGTGGGCCATTCAGCCTGCTCTGTTATTCAGCAAGATCATGGTTGACCTCTACCTACTGCCATATTCCAGCTTTCTCTCCAGATCTCTTGATGCTTTTACTCAATGCCCTGAGCAACCTGTGCTCTGATTGAGATTCAGTCAGAGGTCCTAAAGAATACTAACCATTACGTGTTCACAGCGACACACATCAACTATTTTGAGGCTAATATGGCTTTTCCTTTGAGCCAAATAGGGGTGGAAAAGTGATAGGTTTTATGCTGCAGGAAATGTTGAAGGAGGAGGAAGTGGAACAGGTCCTAAAGGTGCCCCAGAGCAAATGACAAAGGGAGAAATACTGGTTGTAGAGGAGCGTTTTGATGCAGAATAGGTGTTAATGCTAGAAGGCTGAAGACACAACAAAATGTTTCATACATTAGCAAGCTTTCCAGAATGCCTACAACAATATCAAGGAGCTTGGAGAACTACTGCAACTTCTTGGCATATTATTTGGCACTAACGCTGGAATCCATCTTTTCCTCTCTTGAAGCAGTGGCTAACTCCATTAGAATATGCGTGATGCAATTGCAATACAACATCTGATAATTAACATTGTGGCCTCCTTTGCAACACATCAGGAGACATCCAATACTTGAATGCTACAGTGTAACTCAGAATGGTGTCATGCAAGCTTAGTCTGCAGCCCTCACTGTCCAAGATTATCATGTACAGAAGGATTTGCAAGCTGCCAGAGCAGTCGATTAATCTGCCTGTCAATCACTTACTGGTTTTGCTGAGGCATCAAACCCAATGGAATGGCTGACAATGACAATCTGCTGAGATGCTGCGACTGTCTTCCGCTGCAATCACAAAGGAGTCTGACACAGACAAGATCATTCCCATGGCTATTTCCACAGATACTGGCAACAAGTGGCAACTTCAGTGAAGGGATTCTTTCTGAGTGCTGCAGAATTTCATCTCCCCATGGAGGTGAATTCAGAGTTGGGGATGAAGAGTAACCAAGCAGTGGAGCATGGCATAGAGATCCTGATATCTTTCCAAATGTCCCCTCACAATTAAACAACATAAGAACACCCAAATTTGAAGCAGAATGAGGTCTCTCAGCCCCTTGAACCTCCTCCTCTGGAAAAATTAAGGGTGGTTTTGTTGTCTGTCAACTAATTCAGCCCTTTAGTGGTGTGGGTGGCCCAAGGAGGCCACTATCTTACCCTTGCTGTTGATATCCCTCCTTTACTTCTTTAATGCCCCTTCTGGAACTCCCATCTCACCCCATTTACCTTTCTGCACCAGACTTGATTCCACTGTGGTCCACCATTGTAGATGCTCAGGTGGGTCTACATCCTAATATACTTGGCTGTGGTTGGGTAGGGGAATTGGTCCTTGAACATGCTGGACACATAGGGAGTCCCATTCATAACTTATCCCCCCACGCCCCCATCCCACTCATTTCTCTTCCAGACACTTGTCTTGCTCTGTGTGACCTCTGTTCATTTTTTAAATCATTCTATCTTCCAAGAGGCTATTTAAGT
Organism: Chiloscyllium plagiosum; assembly: GCF_004010195.1. Lineage (NCBI taxonomy): Eukaryota > Metazoa > Chordata > Chondrichthyes > Orectolobiformes > Hemiscylliidae > Chiloscyllium > Chiloscyllium plagiosum. The sequence continues at coordinate 55,154,749 of NC_057710.1, read as the reverse complement.
AGTCTGGGAGCAATGTGCCTGTGTATGAAATCCAAAGCAAATTCTTCAAATATGCCACATCATTTTGTGTTAACCTTTGTGACTTTAAAGTCAGTTAGAAAGCACTAACTACTTATGCAATCAAGCAATCATTAGTTAAAACTCATGTCCAACTAATCTTAAGGTTTGTGATGATCTCTTTAAATATGTTTGTTCAGGCATAAGAGTCAGTGTTTGATGGAGTACTGAGCTCCAGAATGGTAACACTGGTGTCAAAACAGCATTACGCACTAACTGACATCAAGATGCATCTATGATACTAGGTTCCGCAAGATGTTTACTGCAGGAAATCTATTTCCTTTTTCACTTTGACTCACACCAAACAAATGCATTTGCATTTTGAACTTGTATTGGCAATGGCAGCAGCCAAATGTTATGCATTGAGATTCTAGTGAAAATGTAGCCAGGTGGAAGATGGGGCTGGAGGCTGTTTGAATCAATTTGTTGGTTTTCTGGATAGGACTGAAGCTTGTTAGAGGTAATTGGAAGTTACTTCCTTCTGCTGTTGGTTATGTACAAAACTGTTGGTTAAGGCAACAAAATAAAAGCTCACTTCTAACTGTTGCATTTACATTTTTATACTGTCTTTCCAAAGAATTTATATGTAACATTTTGAGAATTGATTTTTGATTTAATGTGGTAACAGTAAAATAGATAACAGTGAAGTGCAGCTCAGATTGACTGTTAAAGGCTTCTTCCTGAAGTGGTATGACAGATGCTGAAAGATTTTACATGGAATTACATTGGATACGCACCGTAAAAACAAGTCATAAGGCCTAATAGATCCCTCCGGCTATTTCTGCTCCATTCACACCTTCACCCATTTTTCTCAAACAAATCTATCTTTGTAACCACCTATTGTAACTCTTTTCCTTCTATCTGCTTAACTGTGTCTATGATATTTGCTTCAACCAATCCAATCCAAGATGGAGGACGGGAAAAAAGTTGTGGCTGTAGGAGCTGCTACCTTTTTGAAGAACTTTAGGTGTTGGAGGTGATTTCCTCAAATGCCAGGAGCGGACATTACTGTTCTATTTGCTGTTGGATTATTTTGGAACTTAGGAGAAAAAATATCGAATCAACAGCACTTCTAAAAGGGAGAAGGACAGACAAAAGGCACCACATGATCAGTGAAGGAGGGAGAGAAAGAAACCTACACTGATAACTGACACAGCCGTGAATCTGTACAGTTACTGCTTTTGCTGTTTGAATTCATGTATCTCTGGACATTGGAGTGCATCTAGGAAAAATTAACAAACGCAAAATTCACAACTGATCATAGAGGCACCTGTGTGAGAGAGCTCACAGCACTGGAACAGGTAAATGCATTGGTTTTAAGTGTCACTTTGTTGTAAATCTGCAATAATCAGTAGAGTGGATTCTTTCTTGACTAGATGTTTTATTGAGATTTGTCTCTAAATTAAATTTAAAAAATATAAGCCATAAGTATTAAGTTAGCTTGGAGCAGTGGGTTTTTTTAGAGCAATAAGATGGCACTATTTTCTGGGTCTGTAGATTGTAAAGGAGTAAAGATGGCCTTTAGTAGAGTGATATGCTCTTCCTGTCACATGTATGAGTTTAGGAAGAGTTTACATGTTACTGAGGATTATGTCTGAAGGAAATATCTTTGGTTATAAATCCTATCAGATCAATTGGATTGGTTGGAGTGACAGAGGAATTGGTCAATTGGATAGAGGAATTGGGGGCAATGAGGAATTTACAAAAGCAAGGGTGTATGATGGGTGACAATTATAGGAAGGGAGAAAAGCCACAAATACAGTCAGGTGGATGGGTTAACTCCAGGAAAGGTAGGAGGGCTAGGCAGGTAGAGTGGGAGTCTTCTGTGGCTATCTCCATTTTAAACAAGTATGCTGTTTTGGAAAATGTAGGGGGTGATAGGACTCTCAGGGGAATGTAGCACAAACAGTGAAGTTTCTGGTATCGAGGCAGGCTCTAATGTAATGAGGGGTACAAGCAATCACTTCTGGTAGGGGACTCTCCAGTCAGAGGCACAGATAGATGTTTCTGCAGCCAGCAGTGAAAAATCAGAATGGTGTGTTGCCTCCCTGGTGCCAGGACCAAGGATGTTTTAGAGATGGTGCAGAATGTTCTCAAAGGGGAGAGGGATCGGAAGGAGGTCATTGTAAACATTGGAACCAACGACATAGGAAGGGAAAAGGTTGAGAATCTGAAGGGAGAATATCGAAGGTTAGGCAGGAATTTTAAAAGGATGCCCTTGAGGGTAGTAATATCTGGAGTACTCCGGTGCTATGAGCTAGTGAGGGTAGGAATAGGAAGTTAGAGCAAATGTATGCATGGCTGAGGAGCTGGTGTATGGGAGAAGGATTCACATTTTTGGATCATTGGAATCTCTTCTGGGGTGGAAGTGACATGTACAAGTGTGATGGATTCCAACTGAATTGGAAGGGGACTAATATACTAGCAAGGAGATTTGCTCAAGCTGCTCTGGAGGATTTAAACTAGTAAGGTGGGGGACGAGGTAGTTGGGGGAATCCCTGGGAGATAATGAGGAAAGAGATCAATCTGAGACGAGTACAGTTGGGAAATGGAGTAAGTCAAACACTCAGGGCAAGCAGGAACAAAGCAGGTTCCTGAAGAAGGGCTTATGCCCGAAACGTCGATTCTCCTGTTCCCTGGATGCTGCCTGACCTGCTGCGCTTTTCCAGCAACACATTTTTAGCTCTGATCTCCAGCATCTGCAGTCCTCACTTTCTCCTCAGAGAACAAAGTATTCATGAATTCTACTCCTGCTCTTCCCCACAAAAGGAACACACTCTCTCAGTACCCACTGTGTCAAATCTTCCAAATTTTAAAAGCTTCCAATAGGTCACCAATTAGTCTATTTTTTAAAAGTCAGAAGAGACCCAGCTTGTCAATGCTTTCCTGCTATATACAGCCAGACAGTTCTGATATTATTCACTACATTTTTGCTGCACCCTCTCCAATTCCTCTCTATCCTTTTTTATGATATGCTGATCAGAACTACACGCTGTACCCTGAAGATGGCAACGCAGGTCGATACAGTGGCCATACAGCATGCTTTCCTTCATCAGATGGGGTATTGAATACAAGAGTTGGCAGGTCATGTTACAGTTGTATAGGACTTTGATTAGGCTACATTTGGAATACTGCATACAGTTGTGGTCGCCACAATACCAGAAGGATGTGGATGCTTTAGAGAGGGTGCAGAGGAGGTTCACCAGGTTGTTGCCTGGTATGGAGGGCACTAGCTATGAAGAAATGTTGAGTAGATTAGGATTATTTTCATTAGAAAGACGAAGGTTGAGGGGGGACCTGATTATGGTCTACAATATCATGAGAGGTATAGACAGTATGGATAGCAAGAAGCTTTTTCCCAGAGTGGGGTCTCAGTTACTAGGGGTCATGAGTTCAAAGTGAGAGGGGAAAAGTTTAAGGGAATTATGTGTGGAAAGTTCTTTATGCAGAGGGTGGTGGTGCCTGGAACGTATTCCCAGCGGAGGTGCTAGAGGTGGGCATGATTGCATCATTTAAAATGTAGCTAGATAGTTACATGAACAGGCAGGGAGCAGAGGAATACAGATCCTTAGTAAATAGGTGACAGGTTTAGATAGAAGATCTGGATTGGCACAGGTTTGGAGAGCTGAAGGGCCTGTTCCTGTGATGTAATTTTCTTTCTTCTTTGTTCTGTACTCAGTCCTGAAGACGGGTCACTGAGCTTAAAATGTCAATGCTGTTTTCTCTCCACAGTTCCTGCCAATGTGTTGATTTTCTCCAGCAATTTCTGTTTTTGTGTCAGATTTCTAGCATCTGCAGTTCTTTGTTTTACCTCAGTACTTCAAATTGTTCTGACTCCTCTGAAACTGATAAAATGTTAAAAGAAATTTGACTTCAGCTTGATACCTGAAGAGATGACAAGACAAGATTTCACATTTTAAGTCTTTCACTGTGACTACCAGGCTAAAACTACTGTTATAAAAGAATATTTGTGAAGTTAAACTTATACTTCAAACTACAAAACACACTTTACTGAAAAAAGCACTTTACAAGTACTCTTTACCTTGTCTGTTAATTAATCATCCAATTTTATTGGATCCAGTCAAATGGGATTTTCATCTGGTGGGCAGCACGGTGGCACAGTGGTCAGCACTGCTGCCTCACAGCGCCAGAGACCCGGTTCAATTCCCAACTCAGGCGACTGACTGTGTGGAGTTTGCACATTCTCCCTGTGTCTATGTGGTGTGCTCCCACAGTCCAAAGATGTGCAGGTCAGGTGAATTGGCCATGCTAAAATTGCCCGTAGTGTTAGGTAAAGGGGTCAATATAGGGGAATGGGTCGGTGTGGACTAGTTGGGCTGAAGGGCCTGTTTCCACACTGTAAGTAATCTAATCTCTCAAGGGTTTGTGTTTTATTTTCCTTTCCCAGCTCAGTAGCATTTAATCCCAGATGTGCCTTCCATTGCACACAAGGTGAGAGTTTTCTTTCATGGCGGATCACAGTCTAGCACAAGTTGAGCAAATCTACAAGTTTCATTTGAAATTGTCACCAATTTAGTCTTTTCAAGTCAAACATAAGCTCCCACCTACACTCCTGACTGATGAACCATAAAACCGAAAGGAACAGGAACAGGAGTAGGCCATTGGGCCCCTGGAAGTAACAAGCAAGGGGTAAAGTGCCAGGCATCAGACAGGTGACCCAAGCTGGAAACACTGGAGCTGGACAGATGCTCTCCATTATTTCAAGTAGCGAGCATGATGATGGAGGAGGATTAGTACTTATCCATTATCCTTGGATACAATAGCAGTCAGTTACTCCCATTAAAGGCAGCAGATTATTTACTCATTATTTAATTAGTTATGTTTGCATTTCATTTTCACATTAAACTGTTGTAGAAAGGCAAAAGCAGCCTACCTGTCTCTCACCTCAGATGCCATTCAGTGACAGTAATCTCAATGTCTCTAAGACCATTTACGATATGGGAGAGGTCAATAGCGTGATTCGTCTGTTGACCATTCAAATGTGTTCAATGCCTCAGGCATCTCCTCCAGATTCCCCGGTTTACTCTGTGACTCCAGCAGCCTGAGCGTGGCCATCAGTGGTTCTTTGTTAGCCTGGCTTATGCGACATGGCCTCCAATCAATTATCTTCTGACTGGCCTGATATCCCAAAGTCCAGATGATTATATCTGCATATCTATGAAGTGTTCTCCAGATTGTGACCTCAAGCTGGATTGAACTCATCTCCTCAACTAGTTGTTTGTACTTGTGATGATGCTGGATACAGGAACCATCTGTGATGCTGTGCTGTCAGAGATATTGGGATTATTGTCACTGGGGGGCATCTGAGAAAGGCTGCCCCTGCCTTTCAACAATAGTTTAATGTGAAAATGAAGTACAAACAGAATTATGTAAATAATGAGTAAATAATCTGCTGTCATTTATGGGTGTGACTGACTGCTATTGTATCCAAGGATGATGGATAAGTACTAATCCTCCTCCATCATCATGCTCGCTACCTTAAATAACAACAGACAGCATCTGTCCAGTTCTCTTGCCAGCTCCACTGTTTCCATTGTGGGTCAGCTGTCTGATGCCTGCACTCCAACCCCAGTCTTTACTCTTTGTTTGTTGTGGTTTTATCTTGCCGATGTAAAGGGAGAGATGTTGAGACTTCAAGTGATGCTAAGGAGAACCCTTTATCACTGAACTGCCCTGGTCCCAAGTTGTGATGAAGTCTAGCTATCCTTACAAAATTTAAACACTCAGGAAAGATGTATGATGTAGACAGGAGGATGCAGAATCCTGATCCACATACACCCACCCACTCAAACACACACGCACGCACACACACACCACACGCACATACACACACACACTCTCACAAACACACACACACCGCACCAGATAGAGAGAAGCTGGTGAGGGGGCATAGTTTATTTGACAACACTTTCCCGTTCTATATAACGTAGGTTACATAACTGATTTTGCAAAACCTTCAATGATTTTTTTTTTCATCTTCTTATGTTTTTTTAAATATGCAGTCAACACGGCTTTGTGAGGGGCGGGTCATGCCTCACAAACCTTATCGAGTTCTTTGAGGATGTGACTAGAAAAGTTGATGAGGGTCGAGCTGTGGATGTGGTGTAAATGG